>NC_057881.1:11015844-11388344 GCF_019740435.1 Gambusia affinis | reverse complement strand
ATTATCCACTTTTGGGGTAATTGTGGGTGGCACAATAGAACGTGGCAAGCCTCCTGATGACCAATTTACAGATATTATGTCTAGTATCGCTTTTGACACCCCAAACAGCAGCACACCTGCTGCAAAGAGAAGGTCTCCCCATTTCTGTGCAATCAACTTCTTCATCTGTAGACAATTCCACACATGTAAGGTTAATGAGTCACTGAACTACAGGAAGTTTGTAAAACAAACAAACAAAAAAAAACAACAAATAAAGTAATTTGCGTGCAGTGCCTTGCTGAAACCTTTATACTGACTGAACTGTAACATTTTGCATGCTGCAATCATATCTACATGTATTTAATTGGGCTTAGATGTGAAAGACCAACAGTAGAGAATAATTGTTTTTGAGTATCTTAGGGTATGTCCCTACCAGGGGAAGACCTGCTAGAATATGAACCTTTGTCCCAGCCATTAGTCATCTTAAACAGATTTTCTTCAAATATCCCTGCAAGTATCAACTATGGCCAGTTTTCCCCCCATCTGTGGACTGCGTAGTCAGATAGCTCTGGAATTTATTTCTCCACCCAATGCAATGTTTTGGATGCCGCCCAGGAATTAATCTTTTATTTATTTCTTGTCTCATCCAACTAGAGTATCCTGTACTTACCATATCCCCTATATGCCTTATGGCATCATCCTTACTGTATGATCTTTGTCTATTCACTCTTCCATTAAGGCCACATTTGTGGAGCACATGACCTAAGCAGTGGATCTCTGAAGTCAGACATCCAGGTCTTGATAGGTGAAAATAAATGAACATCACACTTTACAGACTCAAAATGTTGAAAACCACACATTTGACAAAGCAACAAAAAAACACTTTTGTTGCTTTGTCACATCCAAAGAAATATGCAAAAGGTTGTGATTACAAGACCAAAACCTGAAATTCTCAGTAAATATTGATACATTTGCAAGCCTCTGGTTTTTGATTGATTTCAGAGGCTAATTAAGGCTGATTATAATTGTTTGGCTTTTGGACTTTTCAGTTTGCAAATTAAATTTCCTGCAGTTGCTATGAAGCTAAAATATTCTGAAAACAAATAGCATGAAAGAGCTCTGCAGTCTGTGGCTGAGGGAAAATATGATAATCATAGTTGGAATGAGAACACAAAGCTGCATATAAGTTTTTGAATGTTTTGATGAAGGATTTCATTTGATTACACAATACTATGCAAAATGCAGTCAATGGGAGTAATATGAGTTCATATTTTGCTGCCAAAGAGCCAGGCTTTAAAAAAATAAAATAAAAAACCCAGAAACCTTAAAGCATCCTTTACACATACCATTGCTAAAGGTATAAAAGAACATCTCTTTTGGAAAAAACTGAATCCTTACTGGAGTGTCCTATTTTTTCAAATGACTAGACTGACTACCCTGGAACATACAGCAGAACAGAATTACTTACTATGCAGTACATTTTAATCACATATGTAACTCTTTTCTTCTCTTTTGGCTTTTTCCTTCAGGGGTTGTCACAGCAAATCATCTGTCTCCATTTAGTCACATCCTCTGCATCTTCTCCCCTCACAACAACCAACTCTCCAGCTTCTAGTTCTGCCTCCTGTCTTTGCATCATTGGCAAAGCTTCTAAAGCATACGACATTGCTGATCTCACTACTGTCTTGTACATCTCTCCTTTCATTCTTGTTGATTCCCTTTTATTATATATAACATCAGACACGTTTCTCCGCCTTTACAACACCTCTTACACGTGCTACACCTGTTGCTCTGAAACGTTGACCGTAGGCAATTACGTCATCCACCTTCTTCTTCCTGTAACGTCACTGTTGCACTTGAACCTCACTCGTTTACAGAGGGAGGTAAATGAGAGCTGCACCAGTAGTGCAACTAATCATTCTTCTCTTTTCTGGCACATACCTCTACCTCTTCCTTTACATACTCCCTGCTCTCACTGCACATCATGTCATCTGTAAACATCATAGTCCACAGAGACTCCTGTCTAACTTCATCTGTTAGCCTGCCCATCAACAAAGCAAACAGGAAAGGGCTTAGAGGAGAACCTTGATACAGTCCCACCTTCATCTTGAACTCCTCTGTCACTCATACATGCCCTGCACCACTCTTTCATACTTCTCTGCCACTCCAGACCTCCTCATACAACAACACTGCTCCTCTCTCACAACCCTGCTATACCATTTCTCTGAATCTACAGTCAGTGCAGCTCCCTCTTGCCTTCTCCATTAGCATACTTAAAGCAAAATTTGGACCTGCGGTACTCTTTCTAGGCATGAAACCATACTGCTGCTCACAATTCCATATTTGCATGGCCTTTAGAAAATGAAATGGATGTTTAAGTTACTGTAATTTACATCTCTATTGCTTGTCAATTCAAATTTAAAGCAAGCGCTCAAGTTGCCTCACAAGGATAACATTCTCTACCAAAGACGACATTTGGGTTAGACTTTCACAGTGGAAGAAACACTTCATTTGCTTGTGGATCATTTTAGATATAACAATACTCTAAATGTTCCAGGAGTTTCATCGCTAAATCAGGATTGTGAGAAGTCGGTTGTGGAATATTGAAGTCATATTAGCTACACATATTGCATAAATGGGATGACAGACTTACTTTTTTTTTCAGTTTTCTGTGGAACATGGATCCTCAAAGCACTAATGAGGTAACTGATTAATGAGATTTCCAATAATGCTCCTCCATGCTGGAGGGAAGGAGGGCGGCCGCCACAGACACAATTGAGTGATTCCTATTTTGCAGCACACATACAGATAAATACACTCGTGTTCAATATGCAATATTTGTTAATCAGCAGCTGAGTGTGTAAAAGCAATCTACCTCGTGGAGTGTGTGCGCAGGTGAGTGTGTGGTGAGATGCAGACGGTGTCAATGGGTGCATGTGTCTCTGCGAATAGGGGGCAGCATACTAGATAAGGGACCATTACTGACTTCACAACAAGGTGCCCAGTGGCTGTTTCCAAACAGGCACACCCAGAAATACAGACCTGCATGCAGCAGGTTTAAGCTCTGATTAGTTTCACACATCGCCGACAGCACTGCCAGTGTAACCTGTGGTTTTTGTGAGGATAGATACAGATCCCTCTGATTGAAAATAGTAAGCATGGAGGAATTGAATTACAGCAGATATCCTGCAGAATATCAGTATGTGCAACATTCCGTCAGTGATGTGGGGTTTCGCAGACAACCAGACAACATTTTTTTTATTATTGTGTTCACATTGGATTGAAGGCTAACACTGTACTTTGTATGCTGACCACAGTACTGATAAAAATATAGCAGCGTATCACCCAGCTACCCCACCCATTCTTCAAAGTTGACTGAGGGGATTTCTGCGGTTGTCTGAGCTCCAACACAAAGAGGCAGGAACCTTGAATGTGAAAACAAGACAACTTTGAGAATTTTTACATTACGCTGTAGGCTGGTTTATAGCATTATTCTTCTCACATTTACTGCAATTGTAAAACATGAATACTTAAAGGCATACACAGATGCACAAATATTCTGTAAAAATGCTTGAGGGATTTAGCCTCTTTAACACAATCCTATGTGCAATGTTTGTACAAAAATGATTCATACAATTTAAATTGTGTAATTTAGGGTGTTCTTTTATTATAAGTGGCTCCCAATTACAGATATAATTCAGGGGAATGGGGCTTGATCTCAAACATTTTCAGTATACAGCTGCTCCAACAATTGCTAAACCGTCTGACCTACAGTCGAATCTATTGCAGAGTTATTAGTCACATTGCTACAGTTTCCAGTTTAATATTGTGTCTCCTCATTCTACAAAGTTATGTCATCGACTGAGGACCTCTCTTACAGTCTCATGGTGCCTGACACAAGGACATTGACAGAAACTCCTTTGCGTCCTGAGGGCTAGAGCTTCTGCGGGATGCACTTGTTCCTGTGCTCCTTGCAGGCTGACGATCACAGTCTGGGGAGATTGGAGACCAGACAGAGAAAACCTCCTGGGATCTTCACTATGTTTCTAAAACTGTTCTTATTTTTGTACCCTGGCAGTGTCCAACTGTTTGTAATGCACAGACATGTCTTGATGTAGAAATATTCATTCATTTATAGTTTGCATAACTAATCCTCTAGAGTGGCTAATAACTTCAGCACAAAATACAAAAAATTACTGACTGAGGAGCAGGTTATGAGATAATGATTTAAAAACATTTTAATCTTTTCTTTAATGTCTTCTCTGTGAGCAACCGATAGTCACTTTACCCGACTTCCAAAGTCTTAGAAACCCCGTCACATGATGACCAAGTGACTGCTGAGCATTTTAAAACATTAAGGGAAGGGCAAGCTGTTGGTGTTCAAAGACCAGAAAAGATTCAACCCTGACCAAGCTTTTTTCTCACACAAATTTTGGTTCAGTGCATGAAACGGGTTTCTGTGTTGGAAACTGGTTTTAAGCTGTGGTTGTAAAGATCAATGGTTCAATCATTTTATGAAAAGCAATTTATACTTTTTGATCTTCACTTCATTCTTTAGGCTGCCTTTATTCCAAGGGAGTAGTGCTTTTCTATTCATGCTGCTCTTTGAATAAGCTTCTCTTCCATTCCACATTTAAGTTCACTACTGATGTGGCATCTGGTTTTTAAGAGGCAAAGTGGACATTGCCTCCAGCCACCATCTCCCATTACTTTCTGATGGTAGTGATTTGGATGCAATCTACTACACTCTGCTGTGTGCATGTGTGTCGGTGTCTTGTGTGTAATTTCTAATAAAGACGTGATAGATTGTGGTGTGCAGCCATTTTGTGTGAGATGGACTGAATCTAAGAATTGCAGCCCCTGCCTCTTTGATTCTGTCCCTTTGTTTCGACTTCACTCTTTCCATCTCACAAAGTACCTGCAGGAAAGGAGGAATCTCCTCAAATGGTTATTTATCTACATCTCATTCTCTCTTTACCGCTACCTTTCTGCTCTTTTGCAAAGCAGGACATACACACAACCTCAGCAATACACACTCACACAGGCAAGGTATTTTTGGGTTGTAAATCCAGCACCAACTGAGAGGCTGTCACTTGCCACACCAGATGAATAAAGAGAGCTTGTGTGTGTATCTGATGAGTGTGTATGTCTATTTGGAAGCATGCAAACTGGGTGACTGTGTGTTCAGGATGATGGGTGTCGAATTTATGGCTTTCAGTTTAATGAAGTGAACAATAAGGTCATGCAGAGAAAATTATCAGAGGAGAACAGGAAGATGCATTCAGTTTATTGTAGAGAGGTTAGTAAATAGGTAGGTGACAGTTTCTACCTGTTTGTATTGGAAATTATGAGAGGGCAGCCCATAAATGGTTTTGATATTAACTGAAGTAAGATGGGCTAAATAAATGTACATGAAAGGCTGAATATTTTTCAGTGAATATTCAACCTCCCCTACAATTGATGGAGGCAAACCTTTAACTTTAATAAATAAATATATCTGAAACTAAATTGCAACCAAACTCCACTGCACATCATGAAAACATGGAATTAAAAAATTAAAATAAAAATCAGTATTTCTTGTGGATATATAGAGAAAGTTGCACTGTACAGATGTCCTTAGTTTTTGGTCACATTTTAATGCTACAGATAAAGTTTTTTTTTTTTTTTTTTATAACTTGAGCCGAGATAAAAGCTGTTTTAAAAGGATTTCATATAGGCCAAGCAAGCGGTCCAAACCTACGTGACCCAATGTGAAAAGAAACTAACTCCTTAACCTAATTCTTGTCATCATGCATTTCCAATAAGTCTTTTCTGCCAAGTAGAAAGAACCAAAAATTCCTTCAGTCATAAAGAATTCAGAATTCAGGTGATGTTGTGGTAAGGAGTTTGTCTGGCTTGGAAACCTGGATGTGAAGATGCCAACAGAACTGTCTGGAAAAGGCAGAGGGTGTCACAAGGTAAGAGTCACCTCCAAGTCTGATGACATGGTTTTTGATGGACAAAAACCATCCAGATCAAGGGTCGATCTCTGCCTCTAGCAGAGAAGCTTAAATATTGAAAAATCTAGCTCATGAGTAATGGCATGAAGTGAGTGGTGGATAGATTGGGATCTCTGAAAAGACTCTCCTCTGATCTCTCATAACAAAGAAAGAGCTGTGGCCAAAAGTGCCAAATTCTTCTGAATTTACCATTCCATCTGTGTTCCAACACTCACCTGAAGTCATAAGAAATGGATCATAAGCCAAACAATACAACCGTGAATAGAAGCAACTGAAATGAGCTACTTTTGTTGGGTTGTAGGCTTCAGGCTTCAGTCTTGGAGAGCAGTTTCCTCTGGCGAGAACAGAATAGAGCCACTGGTTCTCTGTACTGAAAGAAGTTGGCTGACCAGACAGACAGACAGACAGACAGACAGACTTTTCAGTGACCGTAACAAACTCTACTTCCTAGAGGATCAATCAGAGATTTTATACTTTTATTTTTCTACCAAAACGGTCATTTCTAGTTACAGTTGACTCAGTTGCCACAGTGCTACCATTTTAAAATATTTTTTTATGAGACAGTTAACATTCAACTCACATAGAGAAAAATTTATTGGTAAATCCATAAGGTAGCACTTAAAGAGCAGTTCAGCAAAATGTGCAAAAGTGTCATATCAAAAAAGGCCGACAAAAATCAACGCACACCACCTCTGTGCTGAAGCTCTCAAAACAAGTGAATGGAATGTCATTGTTGTGATTTTCTTCTGAGTATGTGGTTTTTTCCTCAAAATCTCTTTGCATCATTGTAAAATGTGGCCCCGGGCACAAATACCCAAGCAAAAACAGTGTGACTGAGTTTTTTGACAGATGTGCACGTATTTTTGTAAATTCAATGAAATTTTCTGGCACGAGTTTGGTCTGACCTGCAAGAGCTCGAGACTTTTGCAACAAGAAATTATACTGGTAATGCGCTTCATCTAAAAAAACAAACCCAGTATGCACCTCTAGTCTGGTTGCTATTTATGTGTCCGACTCTCTGCTACCAAACTACTCAAAATTGCTTTTGTGGGGATTCTTATGACAGTATATTTCTTCAGGACTACATTTTGAACACACACCGATACACATATAAACTGAAAGCAATTTAGCCTTTGCCATCTCTGCCAGCAATAATATAGCAATGACAGCTGCACAGGCTGGAGAGTCAACAGGGTTTGGGGGCATCACAGATGGTTTGATTCTCACACAAGATGGTATGGTATTCACTTGACTTTGACTGGAATTACTTACGATGTAATCTGAGGCTCTTTTTAACATACTAATATTCAAGTCCGAAAGTATTGCTGAGGAAAGCTACGCAATTCAGTCTTCAGCAGGCGCTTTAAGACAGTGGATAACAGAGCCATGAACAAATGAATTATCACAGACATGCTTTCATCCATTCAAAAATATGGCTTTCCATTTTAGACATTTTTTAAATAGGCACACATATTAGCAAAGATCCTAATGTAACTGGGGTAAGCACTGTGCAGTTAAAAAGATGATTTTCGGGTCATTTTGTGTTGAAATTGAACTCGCTGCAGTGTCATTACAAATGTGTGCAAATTTTGCAATTGTGATGTTTCCATTAAGTAAATAAATCAAATAAAGATTATTCTTGAATAAGCTTAGTCACACAAGTCATTCAAAATCATGGTGACGATGGATGTAAAAGGTTACATGAGATGTATTCATATTTTTGCCATGACATATCTATCTATCAGCTATCACAGGAGACATTGGCGTCTTATTCACACATGGATGCAACAAACCCCTTAGACTGCGGAGCGGCTGCGTATGTGGCATTTTAGGGGAATTGTAGTTGGGAATTTTACAGAAGATCAAAGGATTTCACACAAATAACACACGTTTTTATGAACTGTGCAATGCTATGAGCTACATGTTGGAAAAAAAAAAAAAAAAAAAAAAAGATTGGTCATAGTTATTCAATCCATATTTCAGCCTGATCTGAAATGGTTACATTGTGTTAAATAAATTTAATGATCAGTTATAGTCTCCTTTAGGCCCAATTATTAAATATATTCTGGACCAAGGAGACAGGAAAATAAGCTTCAACAGATTTTCTTTGCTTGAGATTCCAGCATGTCCCTATGTGAGGAAAAATTATATGAATGGTTATTTAAAAGCACCTCCGCAAATAATTTGCCTCAATTTGAAATTGCAGCTAATGACACGGAACCTGGATAAATTTCAGTTTCTTTTTTTTTTTTTTCCAGCAAAAAATTTGTGAAGGACCAAATTACCTACATCAATCACGTATACACCCTACTAACTCTGAAATAGCTCCCTCCTCTCCATCTTCAATGCTGTTATTTACAGCTTCTACTCTGGTTCCAGAGCACGCACCTGGATAGTAGTTTAATATTTCTAAAATATAACCATAAAGTTAAAAAAAAAAAAAAAAAGTTTTCATCTACACCGAACATTTCTGAAAATTAAGTATTAAACTATAAGCTTATGAACTTTTGGTGACGTAAAAAAAAAAAAGAATTGGACTTTGCAATTTGGCGCCTGGAAACTGTCCTCTGTCTCTTTAAATAGCTCCTCCAACTTTTCCAGACAATGCTGTGGACAGTTTTGGCACTCTGCTCTGCACCATTATTGGGGGGTAAATTTAATATTTCAATTTAAAATGCTGTGTATTCATAAGCTGTGTGGAGAAAAATCATCACACCACGTATAAAGGGATGAAAAGTTCAGTCTATGATTAATTCATGTGTTCCACTTAATTTATTTCAGTAACACAATTTACTTACTGTTTATTCAAATTTGTTGAATGGGTCAGTGTTTTGAAACATTTTAGAAATGAACTTTTAGTCTTAATAGTAACAGTCCAACTTTGCCTTACAAGTGTTTTATGAAAGTGATCTAAAGCAGATTTGTTGTTGGTTGTACATGTGCACTTCCCTGCTCATCATCTTTGAACAGTTTTGGCTGATTAGTTGGAGAATCCAAATAAAAGTCTGTCCCTGGTTCAACAATAATATAAGACGACATTTGTACAAAGAAATAAAATTACCTGTAAACAGGCAGAAAAAGGAGGCAACAGAACGAGCATATAAAAGGACAAGATTTTTAAATGAAGGATCCTCACATAAATGTATTTTATATTACTTGTTTTCCTGCTTTACTGGGTTGTTAGTCACACCGTTATGACTGACTGGTATATTTTAAGATTAGAACAAGGTGTCAGATTGAGACGGTCCATGACGGATGGAGTTCAGAATCAAATCTGCAATTCAAACCACAGACAGCGACACGTCTTGATTTGTTTTTGATCCAAAAGACAGATGGCTAAAATATGAAGATGATACGTAACCAGGACAGATAAATCCTGCCACGTATCAAAACTACAGATTTCAAGATTTTTTTTATACAAGTGAAGGTTGGCAGCAGATGCTTGAGAGCGCAGGACACGACCGAGGTGAAAACAGCTTTTATAAGCAATAGATAAATCATATGCAGAGAAAAAATTGCTGCAATATCATCCAGAAGATATGCAAAGTGTGAAGAATCGTACCATGCGCTGAACTTTTAGAAGCAAAATAAAACATTGCATAGCATAAGATTTTCCTCTGCACTTTAGTCTAGAAGGTATTATAGGTTCTCCAGTTGTGAGAATATTATATTTTTGTCAAATTAGTTGTCGTGCAGACATTATCAAAAGCACTAAAATATAATTTAAAACATGCATACACACACCTGCATGATGTTTGATTAGCATGTTTAAGAAACCAGAAGAAATGAATAAATAAATAAAAAAACAAAACTAAAAGAGGGCTGTCAATTGCCCTTTGGTATTGTTGACATTTCTTTCTTTTTTCGATATCTACACAAAAGATATTGTTGTAGCCACCAGCATAACTGTATGTAATAAAAAGAAAAAAACAATATGGAAGCACAAAAACGTAGTAAAAAATGTGCTGCAATGGAAGTCATATAATCAAATGTAAACAGAAAATTACCTTTTGTGATCAGCTTTTCATGACATTTTTTTCTTTGTGATTTGATAGTTTATTTCTGGCAGTTGTTTTATAACGAAAGCTGCAAAACTACCTTTGGCATTTTCTACTGTGATGATATTAATCTGTTTTTACATGTGTAATCCTTACTGGTCAAATAGATGTCTCTAGAGTACAAAATTACCTTTAACATTAATCTGTATATCAAGGTTAATAAAACAAACAATCTTACCTTACTTTAGACTATAGTTTACTTTTTTAAGTATCTAAAAAAAAGAAAAAAGAAAAAAAAAAGACAATACTTTTAGAATGTGGCATGAATCGGTTAATCTAAGAGCTGAAACAAGTTTTGGTTTACTTTACTTTAATGAACTGTGTTCTCATTCTGTACAATTTTAAATAACACTGCTTCCGAAATAAAAATACTATGAATCAGAAAGTGACTCTGTTCCGACACTGATCTGTTTGGTGTGACCCAACAAAAGAGCTATTGTGGTTAAAATTGCTGAAGAAGTGAGTATTGGTCGAGATACGCCGAGCATCACAAGAATGTTGTGTGCGTGACTCGATGCACGCTGAAATGATGGGATGCTGGCAGAGACAGTGCAACGCAAAAATTGATGGGGAATGATTTGAGGAGCACACCAATTTTGAGGAGTTAACTTGACCTGCAAAGTTTCCAGATTTCAATCCAATTGAGCAATTTCGAAATGTGTGGGAGAAAACTCTGTCCCACAGAAGCTTCATCTCACAACTTACATGATTTAAAGGATTAGCTAGAATCTTGATGCCAGAAAGGCCCGTTTTTGACTGATGGGAAACCAACAAACTATTAGGCAGATGGTCATAATGTACACCTTATTGGTGTAAACTGCTATTCTCATTCTTTGTGTTTCTATTGTTATTTATCTGTTGCACTTTAAAATGATTCTTCTGATCTTACTTCTTTATGCACAATAAGGATGCAGGGAGGGTAAGTGCAATCTTTACAAGCTACAGAAGGACCAATCTGTCCTGAGGCAAAGGGCCTGACCCTGACTTGTCCAACAAACCCTTTCCAATCAATGTCATGAATTTGTTGTGAAATATTAAAGAAAAATATTCCACCTTCACTTTCTGAGGCGCTATTTTTTGAAAAATAATAGCGCCTCAGCACACATTACCCATCAAACTATTTCCGAGTTCGACAAATGTAAGAAATCCAAATCATATTTAGTTGCATTTCCTTTACCCCTTTGTTTTGTTTGAATAAAACCTTGCCAGATTCCCATCTTGCACCTAGGATTCTGGCTGGGTTCAGTTAGATTTGTGTGCGTGTGCATGTGTGTGTAGTTTAACGGGTGTGTACAGGAGCATCCTTGGGGTACCAATCTATTGGAATTCATTGCTCCAGGCTGCATGTCCTCTACTTGTTCTCCCACACAAACACACCCCCACATACAAACAGGACCGCTGCGTCTTCCAAACGTGACCAAGCATATCAGCTATTATATGAAGCCAAGGGACCTCTGTCTGTGGCCAGCTATTACGTGTTTGGCATGGCATCTACTTTTAAACAGATACAATGATGCTTTTTAATAAAAAAAGGATTCTTCCAGTTTAGTTTTAAATTAAAAAGGGTTCATTTTGTCTGTCAAAGCTTATGCACTTTCCCCAGAAGGTTGAAGACAGTCAGTTGTCAGGATATTCATAATATACTTATCCATGCTGATAATCTTCTTGGTTTTAAACTGTTTAAAATACCAATCTTATATTTTTATTTTTTGTATAGGTGCCAGTAGGAATTAAAGCAGAACCCCTGTTTTTTTTTTTTTTTTTTTTTTTTACTTCTGTCACTGACATAACCTGTAATTTTCTGACAATTTTGCTACATGATTTTTTTTTTCTGTTTACAGCACTCATACACAAGTACTTAATGATGTGTTATGCAAAAGTTCTGCAAGGTATGTCTCACCACTCAACAGGGGTCTTTGTAATGCCCCAGGCGGTTGGACAGGGGGGTTAACTTCTTCAATAATTCAAAGTAGCATGTCATACATTTGACAGCAACAGGGAGAATTTGATCCATTCCTCCAGCAAAAACCTTGGCAGTTTTCCACCAATGAACAATTCGGTTCCTTTAAATTGAGATATACACCCTTGGATATCCTGTGGCTTTACATCCAATCTGGAGTGGTGTTGACAAAATGTTGCAAACATGAATTTACATGTGTACACACACATTTCTCAGGCTACTTATAAATGAAAGCAGTATCAATAGGCGTTTTAAGCTCTCTCCACGTTCACTAAAATTGTTAAACAAAAGGTTTACAATTTTTAAAATCAGGATATTTATTTTTTACTCTAAGCCTTTGTTAGTGACAGAATAGCTAAAAGTACACCCCTTTGTATCTGTCATATTTCTCACTTTAAATAAAAAGATGCTTCAGAAATATGTAACTGCTTTTTAAACTGTATGCATATTAAAGGTTTGTCTGGCCTCAGGTCTTTACCATGCAATAAATTGAAGGCAGAATGAGACAACACTCAGAATATTTTATTTTGACGTATACTGCTGTGATGTTTGTCAAGTAAAAACATAGAAGACATACAAATCAGAATGGTTTCCTCTTTGTTGCCTCTGTTTATTTGTCTAGTTACAAAAGGTTTACCTTTTTAAAAGTGCTAATATGTTTGTTCTTATTCTTCTACGCAGCACTTGGTGAGAACTTGTAAATTAAATTATCATAGCATGATGACAGGCATACAAAAATTATTCAACTTAAGCAGCATTACCTATACATGCTGGTGTGTGACATTTAGCTCTAATTTAGTTCTGTAAAATGGAAAGAATCACCCTTTTTTTTTACAAGATTTTATTTAGTTTTTATAATTTCCTTAAAATTAATTCTAAGGAAGTTATAACTGGGCTTGAGCAGTAAAAGTACTGCAAAGTCCTATTATTTTTCAAAATCTTTTTCTGTAAATGAATAGCCTTTTTAGAGGCTTAAACATACCCCAACCCCAATGCACCAACCAATGGCAGCAATTTTTTTCAGACAATTGAAGAGTTCTTTGTTCATTCACTGTGTTAAAATCTAAATACCGTAGATAAAAATGTTATGCAACTGTCAGACCATCCTACTATAGCATCAAGAACTCTCCTACATTTGAAGTCACTTAAATTTTAATTGCTACCCCATTATGATGCTCTTTTTGAACTTCACTCGTCTTCACCACATCTGGGAGCATCAGCAAATGAGTTGCAATTATGTGATTTGCCGACTCCATTTAAACAAGTGATTAAACAGGTTTCTCTAATGTGGCTGCTGAGAGCACATTGAAATACTTTATATCTTGCGTCTTCCCAAAACTCAAATATTTGAAGTACTGTGTGTGCTTGAGGGCTAAATTAAGCTCTCAATTATTTGGCTAAACTTACAAATGTGATACATACACATCATCTTTATTTTAGCAGATTGCAATGTATGTCACTTATTAGTCTGTCGGCTCCAATTTTATAAAATAAGGTAAAAGAAAAACAAAACATTGAATATATAAACCCAGAGTACTAAAAAGTCTAAAAATCACACCAAAAATAAAAAAAAACTAAAAATATTAAACACAATGTTAGTACAAAATATCTAAATTGTGATTATTAGATTTGTATATTATTGGAGTATGTAACAATACTCACATACTTTTAAGTCACAAAGCAAGTCATGTATATCACACTTCCATTGTAAATCACTCACACTGAAACTTAATAGGTGAATATCAAAGATTACAAGTATCTCCTTTCATCTAACCCATTGGAGTTGGAGGTGTAGTGTATCTGTAGGGTGATTAACAGAGCTTGAACATATCTTCACTGACATATTGAGTTACAAAACAACAATCCTGACTCCATTTATGTAGGTGATCTCAATCTTTAATGTAAAGAAGTTGGCTTTATAAAGGAACAGTTAACACTATTGCCTTTCTGCAAAATGGTGCTTAGATCATAAGCCAGCTGGGAGCTTTCTGTGTGTAGTGTTCATGGTTTTGAGGTCTCACTTGCAGTTTGCCTTTGGGAGGGTTTAACCTTAATGTTCAAAAACATGCATGTGAAGTCTTGCCTTACTTGTCAAATTTGTTGATCCTGTAATACCCCAGTGACCAGTCCAGGTTCCAGTTCATTAGGCAAATCATAAAGTGTGCTACAAAGGTTTTTACTTCCCTTTACATTTGCCTCAATACAGCAACAGATTCTGTTGCACTGGGATTTTAAGGGCTTGATGGGAATAATTTGACTTTTATGTGAAATTCTTCTCAGGTAATCCTTTTTTGTAGTACCTTGATGGTACCAGTGGAAAGTTTTGGTTTTTTACTCATCCTTGCAAAGTGCTTTCTTTTTACTTCTTTAATTTCTCAAGAGTATTCATGTGTATATGTTTGTCTTCAGCAAACAAACTGTATGCTTGGTGAAGTTTAGATTAAGAGACAGGCATCAGTGACTCAGTGTCCTTTGAATTCATGCACCACAGATGATATAACAGATGATGTATGTATTGGATCAGAATAAATCTTTTTTTTTTTCTAGGTTGATATACATTTTACTGGTAAACAAAGCTTTCAGATTATCCTTATTTGTTGGATCTCAAACACAGGGAATGCAAACAACTTACTAGATATAATGCTCAGACCTTTTATATGCTGTATTGATGAAAGACAGTAAAGGAATTATCCTCAACCAGTCTAAATCAGCCTGGAAGCCAAACAGGCAAGTATAAATCTAGACAGAGACATAGAGGCTTTTGCATACAGTCAATCTAATGTCTCTCTACAGATTGGATGAAAATATTCAAAATTTTAAAGCTGGCAAGTGTTAACACAAGTATTATTTCAATGTGTTTTTATTTGATGTAGTCAGACTTAGAAGATTTGACAAGTTAGTTCCTATTTCAAACCAACACATATCCATGTCAATCAATCCATTATTACCAGCTGGATTTATCTGACCTTTTCCTCGAGTCCTTCCACCTGGTTTTGCTATACAAGTAACTTTTCATAAAACCCATCTATCAATCTAAACCCCAGCTCTACCTTTCCTCTCTCTGCCATAAATATTCCCATGGTATTTCTAGGACCCTGAAGCAAATTTCAACATGAATTTGCTTATGAATGAAATGTGTTTTCTTATAACGTCCATCAGACGTCCACTCATTTATCAGCAGTCCCATTTGTTGAGCTCTTTCAATGTCCTTTTTCACTGCTTTCCTAATACATAGCACCTGTGGTGACATGCAGCAACATGCAGTGCATGTGCCACCTTACCCTTTTCTAACCTCCCCCCTACCTTAGCTGTGTGTTTACAGAGGGGAATCAGAATGAGTTCATTGTATCCTAATGCAGGGCTTAAAGGTCTTAAGGGCTGCAAGCCCTGAAAAACAAGTAAACACGAGTGCATTAATTAGTTAATGTTTTGATGCGTGTAGAAATGTGATTGAGACATTCTAGGGCATGAAATGGTCATGAACCGAGACATGCAGGTTTATGGTCAGAGGGCAAACATAAATGAGAGGAAAATTGTCAAGGGCTTTTAAATTGTTGAGATGAGGATTTAATAATTTATTTAATCTAATTGTCTATAGCAGTTAATTGCTTTCATTCAGTTTTCTCTGAGAAACATACCTTGCAGAAGTTTTGAGTTGGAGGGCAAAAAAAATATTTATGTAATATTTTAGTTTCAAAATGTTTTATTCTTTGCATTATGTGTATTTTGATTAAAATAAATAGGCAATTGATCAACCAAATATAGCTTAATTGATACAGCGCTAACTTTATATCTCCAAAGGGTTGCTAACTTGGGTTACGACAAGAGAAAGGGGATTGCATGACTGAATGACCTCTTCAGTATGACAAAACGGTTGGTTTGACTTCAAGTCAAACCAAACCAAAGAAGAAATGTGTTGAAGAAAAAATGTAAACAGTAATAATATGTAAATGAGACAGCAAACGTTCTTGGATATTTAAGTTTCGCTGACATTGCTGCTGCGTGTTCCCTATCAATATATATTTCAAAATGTACGGCTCTATCCTGTGCGGGGAGCTATTACTTTTCTTGGCATTTTGAGTAACCGTGGTGAAGCAAGTAGTGAAAAAAGAGCCAAATTCTGACAGTTTTTTGTCAGGGAGGCTCAAAACAGAGACAGAATTTTGTCTGCCCCTCTGTGTCTCACTCACACATGACAGTTTTCAGAGAGAATTACAAAACAATAGAACACTGAGGACAGCAAAGATGCAGAGAACTACAGAGATGGCGGAACACTAGGTTAGTACATAAAAGGACTGGGCAGAATTTTAGAACTGCAGTGACTCCACCTTGACGGAACACTTAATATAGACAATATGGCAGAAAAGCAAAGAAAGTTCCAGATGACTCATGAAACTTGATGCTCATAAGCAGACAATAAATTTGAGCTGTCAAATTAAGAGCATCACATTTCATGTTTTTTTTTTTTTTTTTTTACAATAACAGTAGTTGTTTGTCTGTTGCCAATGTTAAGGAAAATAATTATTTTTTAGTGCTTAATACAGCTAATCTTACCCCAGATGTAAAGGTTATAATAATTGTCTGATTTTGAACAAATTTCTTAATTTTAAACAGGTTTGTGTAAAGGATTTGAAACTAAAACTACTCTATCAGTAAATATTTAGAAGTAGGTCAAATCTGTGATCTCTCTGTGAGGTTCCTCCTGCTGTGTTATCAGAGGTCAGGAGGCCATAAAATTAGTATTGCCTGTGAAACAGAACTCTGTTGGGTTCACGGAACATTAAAGGTCTTTTAATCACATCTGGTATGGTTTAAACTAAAATGCAACATAGAATGTTGAGATCACTAACATTTTTCTAAGTATTAATAGCAAGCTTATAACCAATGTGTATTATCTAAGTTTAGAATGGTGAATGCTGAATGTATTTGAAAATTTTACTGTCTATGATAATATCTGAACCAAATGGAAATTGTTTCAATGAAAATGTGTTGTTTAGTATTAGAAAACTGTTCAGGATTTTATGTGATAAAGCAAGGACTTAAATATTTGGAAAATGCTGAATGCAGTAGACCAGAATTAGGTTTGTGAAGATAATCTTTCCTTAAACTAAATTACTTGATTTGGCCGGGAGGCACTCCGAATTTCACAGGTATCTGTTAGAGCCAGAAGACTAGGATGCAGCTGCTTGCTCCATTGTTCTTCTAGAGACCAAATGGCCTTTGATCTCTGGCGTGAAATTAAGGGAAGGTCTAAGTTCCTCTGAGTGTCCAGGGGAGCTCCTGGTTGGTTGCATGTAATGAATACATTAACAAGGAGAGAAACGCCTCCACTATAAAGAGATTGAACACGATAATAATAATTTAGATCGCTGTTATTTCCTGCCGTTTTGGCATTCAGCCTTCTCCAAAGACATGTCTTTGCTTTTTCTTTCTCTGTCTCTGTCTTTGTTTTAATTCTTTTGTCTCAGGTAAAGAATGTATGTCTCTGTAACTCTGCAGTTTTCTTGTTAACTCATACGTTGCTTGTTGTGAGATTAAACTTTGTAATTCTGTGACGTCATCACGCATTGTTGTTTTTGCTGCCACACGCCGCCCGCCGGAAGAGCCCGGTATCCGGGACCATAAGGAAGAGAGCCAAGCTTTTTCCAAATTAAGCTAACTTAGTAATTCTCTTCCTCAACACCAAGAAAAGAGCACATTTTCTGGCAACCAAGTGCCATAAAGTATACATGTGATTTCTACTACTGCTGAATTTACCAACAACAAATTTGTTGCATCTAAGCAGATGGGCAGTATTTCAAACTGGATTATGTTTTATAAACAGTAACATTCAATTCGCGTTTAAGAGACGAGCATTTTTTTCTGGTAACGAACTGCCACGAAGTTTTACTTGCTTTTAATATGAACAATGACAAAACATGAAAATATTTTATCTTTTCTGCAAACCAACTTCACCAATTGCATAATTCTTACATAGTATAAGTAGTATTACAAAAGAGCAGAGGGAATCATTTGTTTTTTGAACAATAACAATATTTGTTGTTAATCTGTTGCTAAGAGACAAGAGAGTTTTCTGGCAACCAAGTGCCGTGAAGTAAACATCAGAAATTTCCTTTTGCAAAATTTACCAACTCTAAATTTATTGTGTCTAAGCAGATGAGCAGTATTTCAAGAAATTATGTTTTATAAACAGCAATATTACTTTTTATCAATGTGCTGTTAAGAGATGATCGTGTTTTTTTTCTGGTGACGAACTGCTACGAAGTTTTACTTGCGTTGAATATCAAAAATGACCAAATAAGGAAAGCATTTTATCTTTTCTACAAACCAACTTCACCAATTGCATAATTCTTAAATAGTATAAGTAGTATTACAAAAGAGCAGAGAGAATCATATGTTTTTTGAACAATAACAATATTTGTTGCTAAGAGACGGGATAGTTTTCTGGTAACCAAGTGCCGTCAAGTCAACGTCTGAAATTTCCTTTTGCAAAATTTGACAACTCTAAGTTTGTTGTTACTAAGCAGATGAGCAGTATTTAAAGAGATTATGTTTTATAAACAGCGATATTATTTTTTATCAATGTGCTGTTAAGATTTTATTGTTTGTTCTCGTAACGAACTGCCACAACGTTTTACTTGCGTTCAATACGAACAATGACAAAACATAAAAATATTTTATATTTTCTGCAAGCCAACTTAACCAATTATATAATTCTTTGATAGTATAAGTAGCACAACAACATAGCAGAGGGAGTCATATGTTTTTTGAACAATAACAATATTTGTTGCTAAGAGACGAGAGAGTTTTCTGGTAACCGAGTGCCGTGAAGTAAACGTCTGAAATTTCCTTTTGCAAAATTTACCAACTCTACATATATTGTTTCTAAGCAATATTTCAAGAGATTATGTTTTATAAACATTAGTATTTTTTATCAATGTGCTGTTAAGAGATGGTCGTGTTTTTTCTGGTAACGTACTGCTACAAAGATTTACTTGCGTTGAATATGAACAATGACAAAACATGAAAATATTTCATCTTTTCTGCAAACCAACTTCACCAATTCTACAATTCTTTGATAGTATAAGTAGCACAACAAAATAGCAGAGGGAATCATATGTTTTTTGAACAATAATATTTGTTGCTAAGAGACGAGAGAGTATTCTGGTAACCAAGTGCCGTGAATTAAACGTCTGTTTTTTGAACAATAACAATATTTGTTGCTAAGAGACGACAGAGTTGTCTGGTAACCAAGTGCCTTGAAGTAAACGTCTGAAATTTCCTTTTGCAAAATTTACCAACTCTACATATGTTGTGTCTAAGCAGTATTTGAAGAGATTATGTTTTATAAACATTAATATTACTTTTTATCAATGTGCTGTTAAGGGATGATTGTGTTTTTTCTGGTAACGAACTGCTACGAAGTTTTACTTTCTTTGAATATCAACAATGACAAAACATGAAAATATTTTATCTTTTCTGCAAACCAACTTCACCAATTGCATAATTCTTACATAGTATAAGTAGTATTACAAAAGAGCAGAGAGAATCATATGTTTTTTGAACAATAACAATATTTGCTGTTAATCGGTTGCTAAGAGACGTGTGTTTTCTGGTAACCAAGTGCCGTGAAGTAAATGTCTGAAATTTCCTTTTGCAAAATTTACCAACTCTAAATTTGTTGTGTCTAAGCAGATAAGCAGTATGTCAAAAGAGATTATGATTTATAAACAGTAATATTACTTTTTATCAATGTTCTGTTAAGAGATGATCGTGTTATTTTTTTGGTAGCGTACTGCTACAAAGATTTACTTGCGTTGAATATGAACAATGACAAAACATAAAAATATTTAATCTTTTCTGCAAACCAACTTCACCAATTATATAATTCTTAAATAGTATAAGTAGTATTACAAAAGAGCAGAGGGAATCATATGTTTTTTGAACAATAACAATATTTGTTGCTAAGAGACGAGAGTTTTCTGGTAACCAAGTGCCGTGAAGTGAACGTCTGAAATTTCCTTTTGCAAAATGTACCAACTCTAAATTTGTTGTGTCTAAGCAGATGATCAGTATATCAAGAGATTATGTTTTAAAAACAGCAATATTGTTTTTTTACTAATTTGGTGTCAATAGATAGTTTTTTCTGATAACGAACTGCCACGAAATTTTACTTGCTTTTAATATTAACAATGATAAAACATGAAAATATTTTATCTTTTCTGCAAACCAACTTCACAAATTATATAATGCTTTGATAGTATAAGTAGCACAACAAAATAGCAGAGGGAATCATATGTTTTTTGAACAATAACAATATTTGTTGTTAATCGGTTGCTAAGAGACGAGTGTTTTCTGGTAACCAAGTGCCGTGAAGTAAACGTCTTAAATTTCCTTTTGCAAAATTTGACAACTCTAAGTTTGTTGTTACTAAGCAGATAAGCAGTATTTCAAAAGAGATTATGTTTTATAAACAGTAATATTACTTTTTTTCAATGTGCTGTTAAGAGATGATCTTGTTTTTTCTGGTAACGAACTGCCACAAAGTTTTTCTTGCGTTGAATATGAACAATGACAAAACATGAAAGTATTTTATCTTTTCTGCAATCCAACGTCACCAATTATATAATTCTTTGATAGTATAAGTAGCACAACAAAATAGCAGAGGGAATCATATGCTTTTTTGAACAATAACAATATTTGTTGCTAAGAGACGAGAGAGTTTTCTGGTAACCAAGTGCCGTGAATTAAACGTCTCTTTTTTGAACAATAACAATATTTGTTGCTAAGAGACGAGAGAGTTTTCTGGTAACCAAGTGCCGTGAATTAAACGTCTCTTTTTTGAACAATAACAATATTTGTTGCTAAGAGACGAGAGAGTTTTCTGGTAACCAAGTGCCGTGAATTAAACGTCTCTTTTTTGAACAATAACAATATTTGTTTCTAAGAGACGAGAGAGTTTTCTGTTGACCAAGTGCCATGAAGTAAACATCTGAAATTTACTTTTGCAAAATTTAACAACTCTAAATTTGTTGCGTTCCGGTGATGATTTCCTTAGTATTTAGTGATCGTCCACAAAAGCAATTAATAATCAAGAGAATGCAAAATAAACACAAAATTACATATATATTTATAAATATATATATTTCCATATACATATATTCCTTTGGTGAATAAACACATTTTCTGTCTCTTTCACGATAATCCCTCCAGCCTCAAAAAAAGGTTTCTGACTTGTTTGCAGCAACATCTTTTAATGATTCTGTCTCCCGTAGAAAACTGGCCTGGCTACCTTGGAGAGGGAGATCAGGGGAAGACGTCACATTTGGTATTTGCTTCTCATAAATGTAAAGAAATCCCCTTTCATAAATATCTTCCTGCAGTGGCCACCAGCAGTCGTAACATGGTTGTCATCAACCTTAAACGTCTGTTGTCCGCGGATCAGGTAGGTGTAGAAGTGGGTCAGCTCAGGATCACAGCAGATGATGGAGGAAAGATAGTACAGCTGATTTCCACTTTGTCCGGGCACGTCAATCGTTGCATTTGGAATCACTGTTGGACTCCAAGACCTGGCCGACCATGGCAGGAACAAGACCATCACTTCATTATTACTTAGGAAGTTTTTTCTGTTAAAGATTGATTTGCAGCTTCAACAGTGAGTTTCCTTACAACAATCCAACCAACAGCTGAACTGAGAGGCGATGCTGCTGAAAGGTAATGCAGGCAGAACAACGAGGGGACTGCTCTTCTAGTCGTTCCCCAAGTCTGATGACAGTTCACTCTGTTTCAGTTCCACCTGAACTCGGGACATTTCCAGTAGGGAAAAATATTTCCCTGCATTGTGAACTGCTGTATGGATCAGACCGGCACATAACGTAGTGGCCGATGACGATTCAAAGAACTTCTGGGGATTCTGAGACAGGCACGTTCTAGTAAAACTCAAGTTCAGTATGGTTTGAATACCGGTGTTGATTCAACCATTTTTGGAAGAGTTGGAAAACGTACAAAAATTATCAATGTCGCTTTCTTCATTTTTGCTGACTTCGTTCTTTATGACATCTGTGGTTTCTGACAGAACTTTCTCAACTCCAGAGCAAACATCCCCAGCCGGGGAAGTTGGTTCTACTATAAGACTGGAGAAATAGTTCCCTAGGACAGCGCTCTCTTCATGGCTACTGTCTTCAAATGCCGTCTTCTTCAAATCGAAACTTGAGTTTTTAGACTCAACGGTCTCTGTTTCAAAGCAAACTTCCACAGCCGGAGAAGTTTGCTCTTTGGGAAGATTAGAGAAATTGTTCCCTACGACAGTGGTCTGGACAGCTCTCTCTTCATGGCTCCTGTCTTCAAATGTCGCCTTCTTCAAAGCAGAAGTTGAGCTTTCAGACACAACTGTCTCCGTTTCAAAGCAAACTTCCCCAGTCAGAGTTTTGCTTCGCAGCTAGGCAAGGATCAAAAAGATAAGAGTCAAAAACATCATACTCAGTCTCAGAAGGATTGAAAAGAAATGCGTCAAAAACATCGTACTCAGAGAAAGTGCACTAGTCCCGAGAGCTACTTTTGTCTACAGCCCCCTGCTGAGGAGGTCTGCTTCCTGGTCGGAGAAGCAGAATATATATAGAATAAAATATATATAGATATAACAGCTTCCCTAATATCCGTCCCGTCATGCACACACGGAGGACAGTTGGTTGGCTTTTAAGTTGTTTACTGTAATAAGTAGTTGACACAAAAGGTGCAGTTAGCTCCCCCTACTGGTCCACCAGTCATTCACAACAGAGTTCAAAACAGTTTGTGTTTTACAAATAATTATTACAATAAGGTTTAGCAATATTTTTTTTTCCTCTAATGTAATTGTATAGTGGTTTTTATTAATAATACATCTTTAAAATGAATTTAATACAATTTGGTCTTTTATAAATGAAATAATTTAGAAAAATAAATATAGACAGCAATCAAATTTAATTATTAAATTACTGAATAGCACATAGAAAGACAAAGCTGGGCATGTCGTCGTCATAGAAACAGATAAACTGACAGACTGGCAAACAAAACTGACAAACTTAACTGACGCATTAAATTACTGACATTTTTTGTTTTTACCTGTTATGAGTAGTTGACACAAATATTATAATTTACAGTTTAACATGTAGTTTTTATAACAAGATCTTTTGAACAAGATTCTTCTTCTGGAACACTTGAACAATTTTACTAGGAGCAATGAGGGGAGTTTTTGTGCGAATCTGGTTCATATTTGAAAAAAATATTAGGGAAAAGAAAACTCAAAGTAAAAATGAGTGTGGAATGGTAATAAAGTAGCATGCAAGTTTGTATGCAATATTATATTTTTCTCTACACCAAAATGCATTATTTCAGTTTTTCTTTTTCCATCAACCTGCTGCAGCTTGTGGCAGTTTTGTTGTGCTGACTCCTGCCTGACTGCCAACGTCAACCAAGAGGACAGAGCCTGGGAAAGACCACAGTAACTGTCTTTGTGACAAAGCCTGAATTGACAGCATTAGAGGTAGGGATGTTGGCAAAACACTCTTTTAATGGGTGGAAACACTCGCTCTCTCCATCCCCACACCCATGACAAGCCGTCAGTTCAGTTCAGTAAAGGACCTTCGGTCATGACTCATTTTACGGAGCATTGCCAAAGAGCCCATCAGGCATTAAGTTTGCCAGTTACAAGCTAACCTTAAAATGCCACTTCAGAGCAAAAGCAAGAGAATCATTGAATGATGCCAACCAGGAGGCTGTTCATCCACGAATGTTTGAATTTTAGAGTTTAACTCAGTCTAGAAAAATATAAAATTTCATTATAGGACTTTCAAAGGATGCAAAAAGGATCAGAAAATAGAATATGAAAAAAATTATTCTTTTTATAAATGCTATAAACTTCTACAAACACAAATGAGTTACAACTATATCTACAAACTACAAATGAGTATCAACATGTGTAGTCATCCTTTCACCCATTAAACCTATATAATCAGTTTGTCTGTACATTACTCTTCTAATTATTTGTATGTCAATTCATCCATTTGTCTATCATATGATCTGTCCATCCCAAAGTGATCACTGTAGAAGTATCAATTCATGGTGATAAAAGTTTAAGCAGGAACTTTTACATTTATATTTTTAAAATGAGCTAAAATGTACATGCGGGCTTTTGAAATTTAAGGCTAAAGAAGGAATAACATTTTAAAAAGGGGAAAAAGTTTGGCAAGTGCTGTAATATGTTATATAAATTTTCAATCTGACAGCAGAAGCTTTGTCTAGGCAGACTTTAAAATGAAGTGTTTCCCAATACAGTACAGCTCAAAACTAGATGTGTCATGTGGCAGAAATCAAAAGAAATTAGTGCAACACCTTTCATAACAGCAATAACTTTGAGCACTGACAGGTAATATGTAAAATCTGGGAATAAATCTTGCAATTTAATGCTGATGGATTGACACTTGTGAGCGCTCCAATACTTAATGCCATCAGCTCATTCCGATGTTTTAGTTAATGTTAGATTTTTATGGCTATCACAACAGTGACCTTGGTTCTTGTTAGTCACACTTGTATAAAAAATATGGATGCTGACAGACATAAGACAGATAATAACTTTTCCCTCTTGCAACTTGATGTTTTTATGTTTATCTGCCAACATATGACAAATGATATAAGCACCGAATTTAAAAAAAAAGCATTCTGACAAGCTTTCATGAAGAAGGGAGTGCATCTCTGAGACTGTCATTAACTAATCTCCTGATCAAAGTATCAAGCCTTGTCTGACCAAATAATAGAACTTGAAAACATTCAAATCCTATGTATACAGCAAAGGTTTATAACTTATTCTAAACATAACCTCCCTTGGGCTGAAGATAACACACAGGGTTTCCACAGTTTGAACAAAAATAAAAAGTGCTTAGGCCCCTGCTTGTTTAAATCCCATGGGAACTTGCAACACAAAATTCACTCATGCAAAAATGGAAAGTGGATAGTATACATGTTTTTTGACTGAGCTACAAGTCCAGCACAAAGTACCATACAGAAATTTCAGAGGGTTTATGCAACTGCAGAGTGGATCAAACTGGTTTAATCAATACAAATTTCATGTAATCTGACATCATACAGCCGCCGCTCTTAGCATCACTCCTGTTCATGCCATTGATTTTTCAGGTGAATCAAACGGAAGTTAATACTTAAAAAAAAACCTCTACATGTCAGCTTACGTCTTGGTTTCGTCCCAAATCAGTCAAGATTGGCTGGTGGAAAGAACAAGTGGACCAGTAGAAAATTCTATTTTATGCAGCCCTTGTGGTATCACAATGCATTACAGTGCCATCCAACCAGGAGTGATAATGAAATAAAATCATTTTTTATTGCAGTAGCAAAATCCAACTACTGTGAGGAAGATTGGGAAAAACACAAGCTATGAGGACTGAATTTGGTGGAGTAGTCTTCACCATGGAAGGCAGCTTTCATCTGGTTACTCTGAAAGCCCCATTCAATGCGCCACAGTAAGCTGCTGAGTTCAACTTCAAATTTCTATGTATGTTTTTTATTAACAACCCTTAAAACGTTTCGTCTGGTTTTGTTGAATTGTGTTTACTCAAAAGCTATGTGTTTCTGAATGACATTTCTCAACAACACTTCCTCCCTCTGAGTCCTTCTCTGCAAACTAACCAGAACAAAACTGAATCTCATCAGCCTGATCAAACATTTTTGGATGGTGCATTTGCTGCTGAAGGACATTCCTGGATACAACAGATGTTACCTCTCAGGCAAAAAATAAGCATAAAGTGCTTACAATTGCAACTAACACTAACTTTTGAAAATATATAAGGTAACACTTTATTTGATGGGGTGTGCATGAGACTGACGTGACACTGTCATAAACATGACATAACACCTGACACGAACATGAACGAGTCTTTATGAATGTCTATGACTGTTGTGATGAAATGTCATTCAATAAATAATGACACTTTTAATGCAAATTTGCTCTAAAGGTTGCTTTAAAACTCAATTAAAAGTGCCGACTTTGCATTAAAGTGTCATTATGTCCAAAATAATGCAAAGTTGCCACTTTTAATGGACTTTCAAGGCAAGTTTTAGAGCAAACATAAACAAATCAACCAAAGGACAAAGAAAACCTGAGTAAAAAAGGCTGGAAGTCTAATGCCTAGAGATAACCAAATTGTTATTAGAAATAAGAATATGGTCTTAATAATTCACCTGGTTAAATAAATAAATAAAGATTGTGCAAAGAAAAAGAATCAAAGATCTCCATCTGTGTGCTCCATCCTTGTAAAATACTACTGAAAACTAGGTGCCAATCTATTGGCAAATCATGGTTCTTCAAAGTGTTAGCTGCAGGCTTACCAATAGCATGGCACCAATTATTTTGCAAATAAGCAGGCTTATTTCTTACTGTAGGATTTTTTCTCTCACAAAATTAATTGACTCTACTCAAAGTTGGGATTTTTGACACATTTTTCAGTTTCAAGTTATGCATCTACAATTACAAATGCATTTTCTTTAAGGCTTTTTAAAGGCCTTCTGTCAAGTCCAACTGAATTCAGTGTAATTAAATTAAAAGTGCTATGCGGTTGAACTGTAAGTCATCCAGGCTATCACGTTCTTGTAGAGTGGGAGGAAAATTCATTGTTGTTTATCAAAACGATATAAAAATGCTAATTTTATGTTTTAATGTTTATAACCCTAAAATATATTCAGGCTTTTGGAAAAGACAAGGATTAAAAATATTGTTGTAATCCTTAAAAGCAGCATGCAGCACTTATACTTAACAGGACCAACTTTTGCAAAAGTTAATTATTTGAGAGCTAGTTGGGAACTTTTACTAGTGAGACAAATTTCACAGAGAAAGTCTTCAAAATTAGATTTCTGTGCAGAGGGATCAAAAAAATAAATAAAAAATTCAGAAATAATGTTTTCCAATAACTTTTGAAATGAGGGCAAGATTGTATAGGTCCTTAATTAGCCAAGACTCCTGGATCAAGGGTAGGTTTATCCGTGAACAAATTAATTACAGTAACCTCAAAAGCGTTTGTACTACCTACCCAGTCTTTCATTACATTTCAAGCATTTGTTAAAATCCTTTCATCTCTGATTCAGAAGACCCAGTTTTTTCTTTTTTTATTCAACTTTTGGTGTTCAGACAGTGGTGGATTTTTTGCCAAAGGGGAAACAATGTATAATTAAAATAAGGAATATTCTAGTTTCATATTAATTTCAGCACATGCTAAAGATCATTTAATACATTGTGTGGTTTTTATTTAACTCCCAAGAAATCGGAGCATTTAAGTTTCTTAGCCTTGTATTCATACCCCCTTAACTTTTCCTTATTTTGTCAATTTGCCACCACAAACTTCAATGCATTTAAGATTTTTACTAAAACTAGTGCACATGTTTTGGGAAAGGGAAGAAACGTGTATTACATTCTCTTATATTCCACTTTTTCAATAAAGATTAGAAAAATAAATACTTTGTAAAATTACTTTTTGCTGCATTTACAGGTGCAAAGATTCCACACATTCAGAGGCTGAAAGTTTTACCCATTCTTGTTTCCAAAATACAAAAAAAGCTCAGTAGGACTAAAATGGAGAGTCTGTGTAAAACTCAGTCATAAGGTTGGGTTACTCCAATATTTCTCAATTCCAATCCTCAGGCCCCCCTGCCCTGCATGTTTTAGGTGTTTCTCTTCTGCCACACACCTGAATTGAATATGTGGGTGATTAACAGGCTTCTGCAGCACTTGATGGTCATGCAATCATTTGAATCAGCTGCTCTGGAGTAGAGGTACATCTAAAACATGCAGAGAAGGGGGGCCCCGAGGACTGGAATTGAGAAGCACTGGGTTACTCTGACGTTTGAAACTGCTTTTATCTAAAATTTTGCAATATTCAGTCTTAAAGTTTACATGAAATCCTACTTGACAAATATAAAAACATCTATCATTTGTAATCCTCTCAGAATTCATCCTGAACAGATAATTTTATACAATAAAAATTGCATTTTTTTTTTCTTCGGGAATAGCAAGTTTTTGTTTTCTTTTAACAAGAGTTAAATGAAAACAAAAATGAAAACCTTGAACTCATTTTATTCTCTGGCTTATACGTTGTGAGCAAGAGTTTGATTATTGAAGATATACACAGAGTCACAAAGATGAACATTTCTTTAATATCACTCAATCTCTGATTCAATTCAGGAGTTTTCTGACTGATCCTTCTTTCACATTCTTCTTTTGGCTTCTAAATTGTTTCCTGCCCTTACTTCCATCTTTCAAGCTGCCTTTCTCTGTCTGTGTGCATGTCTTTCCTCATTATATTCAGTCAGTTAACTAAGATGTAGATCAGGGCCATCTGCTCTCCTTGCAGCCAGATCGGGGGAAACGGAGACAAACAGTGATAAAGTGAGAAACGTAGAAAGAGGAAGGTCAGAAGAAGACTGGAGCATGTGTGTAAGTAAAGACATAGAGGGAAATGGCAGCACATGCCACAAGGAGAGAGGGACACACGACAACAGAGTGAAGAATAAATGTAGATTGAAAAGAGGGAGAAATGAGGATTATAAATTCATTTACCCTTTAGCAGCTGTCTTTTACATACATCACATTGTTTTCCAGTTGTCTTATGAAATTAAAGTATGAGAGAGTTGTCAGCTTTTCAAAAATAAATGACACTGCAGCATAACAAAACTGAGAATGTATCTGAAAAGAACCTTGTGGTTCTGCCTAACAAACACAAATAGTCTCAGTAACATGAACAGTGATCCCTGAAACCTTTGTACGCTGCTAACAGTTCACATTAGCACTGCGCAGTGTGTTGACTATGGCTGAACCAAGCATGTGAGCACAATGAACTCTGGGAACATACTGTACTATAATAATTCATCTCAGAAAAGATTACCTCTGTAAATCAGTTGTATATTGCACACTCTGACAGTGTTAATTAAAACAATGTATTGCACTGATTTTCAATAAACAAAATTCACTGAAAGCCCTAAATTTCCACTACTGCACAATAAAATAATGACGAGATGGAATAAGAGTGTGCACAAATGCAGCCTTCTCAGGCTTATGGTTTTTGCAATTACTTATCTGAAAAGTCTGGCATGCATCAGAACATAACCTCTTCTACTTTTATTTAGCAAAATAAAATCTAGTTCAGCCAATTAAATTTGAGGTCACCTAATTAGCTATCTATCCCCAGCTAGGAGTAAGTCCAGCTGTTTTGTGAAGGCGTCAGAAGTTTGCTGGAGAACATCAGCCAACAAACACCATCATAAAGGACAAAGACTATCCCGGAAAGGTCAGGGATAAAGACATAGACATTTTTAAGGGAAATTTAAAGTGCAAAACAACCCTTCAAGCTTTATGTGGATAATGGAACATCATTCAGTCCAGCCTTTTGGAAAAGAAAGAGTAGAAAAACAACAGCAAAACTATCAAAACATGGATGGCCACCTAAACTGACAGGCAATGAGTAATTCAGTTAAATTAACTGTTTATTTATATACTGCCAAAGGGACTACAGCGCAGGTCATTCTGGTCAAATACGACTAAAACAAAGGTAAGTGTTTAGTGCTAGCAGGAGAAATAGCTTGTGTTGAATGTATTGTTTTACATTTGGCACATTGTCCAAACACAAAAGAGAAATCCCAATACCATTAAACTCTCATGGCAGTCCATTTTTGTTAACATTTGTGAAGGAGGAAGTTGAGCTCAGTGTCTTGTTTAGAGGTTTTTGTGTTTTGTTTTGTTTTCCTTTACGGGTTCTTGGTGCAGAACCACCACAGGCAAGGAAGTAAACAACTTGCTCAAGGCGATTGGTTGGTTTGACAAAGTCCAGTGAAAGTGAACAGCACCAGCTAATATTGACACAATGTTGCAATTTTGCTGCCCAATCAAGCTGAATCCACCAGACTATCAGGTGTAAAAACTCTTTGATCTTCAGCCATACGCCTTCTGAACGAGCACGTAACAACAGTTAACAGTCGCATTGTTTTACTGAGCATGTATATTGCAGCAGTGGAAAGGAATATGCCAGATAATTTGGGTCAACACTTTTATCGCAGCATATTGTTATGACAGTTACTCTTGCATCATTTTTTAAAATTTGCAGCCAGTGTTTTCTCATGTTCTGTGGAATCCTCCGTTAACTTACCTCTTGTGATTAGCATTGGTAAAATGTTGTCAGGTCTCCACGATTTGCCAGTTTCTGTTCTCTGCTACCAGTAAATTGTTCCCAGCACAACTATAAATGAAGCTAAGTCTTCTGGTATTAAATTAAATCCGTTCTGTAAGTGAAATGATCCCTGTGCGACTGGCTGCAATTTAAAATTAAAGAGATCGGTCATGTGCTTTTCTCCAAAATACTGAAAGAACATGTTTCTCTATTTTGTTCCTGCAAAAAAAAAAAAAAAAGTGTGCTTATTGCTGACAAAGAATGTTACAGCCTTCACTCTAATGCCTCTCTTCTTCCAGTTTATTCCCTTTTTAATTATTGGAGTGGTTAAAGTAGGCTGTGGTCAGCCTCCAGATGTTTATCATCCCTAATCAGCATCTGCTGTAAAGGCTGCTGTCCCTCATCAGCTCTTTAACAGCAATTTATCCCACCCCACCAACTTAATTTTATTTCAGCCATTATTTTAGCACACTCTAATCTGCTTCTCTTTTTTCTTAATGCAATAGGCCAGAGCACTTTTATCAGTCTTGTAATGTTGGACATATGAATAGGCTTGTGGGGCTTAGAGCAAATTGACAACTAGGGTTCTGAGCTTTAGGGTTTCACAGATGTGCTATGCTCCAAGAGCTACAATCTCATGATTATCGTTAAATAGGGTTTCATAATTGATGATATAAGTGATGTCAACCAATGTTTTCTGAAACAATGGCACTGTAAACTATAAAACTTAATTCAAAAACTTTATGAACAAATGGTGACCATTTTCACAAATGGTGAAAAATGTCCTTGAACCTACCCAACACATGATATTGGTGAATTTTTACATATTATGTTGGTTATGTTAGTGAAAATGTAGGATTTATACTCGGCAACAATTGTTAAACTGCATAGTCTAAATTACACAAATCTGGCCTATTTATACACATAAAAAAAAAAAGAAAAATCATGACATGCATAACTTTTCTATAACAAAGAATAGTTAAAAGACTGTTCAGAAATATTTTAGAAACATAAAAATTCAATGCCACATCCTGCTGATTGTTTCAATATGCCAAGTGACCTTTTACCTCATTTGATTATTTCATCAATTAGGCAAAATCAGGTGAAACTGTTAGTATGAACAAATCTGCATCTGAGAGGATGTTGCCCCTGTTCCACCAAACCAAGCACAAGACCTTTGGCTTGTCCTGAACTGGTTTCAGGCGTGCATAGGCACTGAATGACACGTACACGTTTGTGACACACATTTACCTCCAGCGTTACAGGCAGGAAGTAAAGAGGTCTGGCCATGTGACCTTTAACACCAGATACATGAAACTGATATTGCTTAGAGTAGACACTCTATTTGATTTAAAAACTTCAATTAGCTGCTAGAAGTCCAAAAAATAACAATTTACAGCTTCCAGAAGTTAGAGAAAACAAAGACGTCTTGTAAAGTCATTACCCACTTTACCTATATTACTGTTTACCACTTGTACAACATCAACTTTTCCCTAATCTGGTTCTAAGGTCTTTGACTTGCCAGTATGAGGTGAAATTAAAATTTGAACTAGCAAAACAATGTCTTATTTTTCAACTAAATCTGTTTTTTAAACTTCTGTGAACACCAGAAGGTTACGTTTTAAGGTTGTTTTTATTCACATTTTCACAGCCTTAGATGTTTATTTTCAAAACAAATAATTTTTTGATGCGATGCAAGTTTTTTTGCTTTCTTTTGTTGAATCTGAAACATCTTTTTCCAGCATTTGTCCTTACTGGATAAATAAATACTTTGATAAATATTTTCAAAACCTGGAACAAACCTTTTAATCACAGCATCCGAGGTTTACTTAAGACTAGAATTGCTGTCAGATGGAATGTAAAGTTGATGGCTCTGACTTTTCATACCGCTGTTTATTATTAAAGTTGACTATGATAATGCATATTTGTATATATGGACTTTCACCTAACAGATAGACGTCTTAGTTTTCAAAACAGCAATGATCATAAACTAGACCTGGAGGCATTAGTGAGAAAATAATTTATAGATTACATGAATTGAAATGCAATCAAGGCCATCAGGTCGGATGCGGCCACAACAGATTTCAGACACAACTCAAACACTCCAAGTGTTTGAAGAGTAAGACGATTTTTAGCATTGGATGTCCATTAAACACATTTGTAAACTGTTCAGTGAATGACTGAACATAAAGGCAGAATTCCTTGCTGAATCTCATTTAAAGGAATAAGTTAAAGTGGCTTGCATACACTTACAGGCAGTCGGAAACAGTTGGAGGTAGACTGGCAAGTCTCAGGAGTGCATGTGACCGACATCAACGTTGCATCCCAAAAAAGGACTGCAAAAGCTGTTTGGAGGGCTTTAACTGTGACTGATAATGTGGCAGAGTGATCATGAAATAATATGTAAGTCTTAGATCTGTGCATATGTGCGCATACTGGGATGTCCTTACTGTCTGCAAGTTTCCTTGATTTTGTATCCTCATGAGAGGGAGATACCGGAGGAGACGGGGGGAAAGGCAAGATGCCAGCATCCTTGTTTGACACAATAAGACACTGACAGGTCTCAAGGTCTGCCAATAAAAGGGCCTTCTCCCCCCCACCTCCCACACACACACATACACACGGTCTGCCAACTCACATCTGTAAAACTTTTCATGGCCAGAGGCTATTATTGGGGGTGTAGAGTGTGGGGATGAGGGAGAGGGGATAGTTGGTGAAGAGAGCAGGAAGGAAAAAGCAGAGTCTACTAAAGACGGACAGCTGAGTGTGTATTCTCAGAGGAAAAACTCTAATAAGGCTTTAAGGGTGGAACTAAAAGACCGAGGGGATTTAGCTTTGATAGACAAATTGATGGATTTAAAGGATGCGGAAAGACAAGAAAAAAAATGCAACAAATTTTATAAAAAAAAGAGATAAAATTAGCAAATAATCCTTATTCAGAAAATCTTGTTTCAAAAACATATTGTTACGACCCAGCTCAGCAAGGGGGAAGGAGAAGTAACATTAAATAAACCTAGATGTTAAAGGTTTATCAGTTTTGGGGTTTATTCTTTGGGTTTAACAAAATAAAAAGGTAAAACAAAAAAACAACTGCAATTAAAAGTTAAGGTCTTATAACCAAAAGTACTAAATAAAACAATATCCACAAAACAACCAGAGTTGTAAACCCAAAATCTCAACCAAACAAAACTGGACCAAAGACTTAAGGCTAAACAAAAAACAACAAAACTCTAGTAAGCTACTCTGAGCTTACTTACAAAGCCCCCACAGGAACTATCAAAGGTAACAAAGATTTACAAAAGCTCACAAAAAGACAATGCTGTGTAAAGCAGTTAAACACCCAGCAGAGTGGCAAGCTGTCTGAACAAAGAATCAGCCACACCTTCTCCCAGGAAGTCTTGGGTTTAAAAAGGGAGGCCTCATCAGGGATTGGTGGAGCTGATAATTGGTGAGCCAATCAGCTCTGCTGTGGGCCTCAAGGAGTGGCACAGGAGAATGAGGGCTGCATCCGTTTCCCAGTGGAGTCAGTTTGGTTGGAAAGCTCCAGATATACAGATAGGGAAGAGAAAAATAAAACATACAAAGTCACTGGCCGTAACACATATTTTTATATATCTCTTTTATACCAAAGCTTCAAGAAATGAAAGTTAATACCACTTATTCTATTGGGACAGGCAAATTTTATGGCTCTGTAAATCAAAACATATCATTTGGGAAATTATACAGGAATAAATGAACAAAGTCATAAAAAACTGTCTAGGCAGAGAGTAATTCTGCCTAAATCACTATTGTGTGGCTTTTAGTACCTTGTTGATGTACTAAAAGCCACACAAGAGTCAATACATGGAAACAGCATTTGCAATGTTTTTGTAATAACAAAAATCTTCAGTGTTACTTTAGTCAAGATAATGTAATATATCAAAGCAAATACTTAATGTTGTAAAACCCTCCAACATTTGAAAACTGAAATGGTTTTATTCATTTACTTATATATATATATATATATACATACACAAAGGTCTTGTTTGATGTTTGAATCAAGCCGCCCAGAGTTTAAGATTGTCAATTTTCTACTCCTTAAATACTTAGAATCAACGTGATTTCATCACATTTTAACCTTCATTTTAAATGTATTTTTATGTCTCTGATGGCTGATTACTATAAGTTGGTTTTCCTGGAACCCGTTCAGTCCTCTGCTATTTAAAATGTTCCTTCCAATATTTGCAAAACAAAATTATACGATTCTTTTCATAGCAGTTTAAAATGTGCCTAAGGCAGATGCATTTGCATCTGTTAAAAAATATTTTATTTTAGTTAACGTGTCGAGTATATTTCAATTTTACGGTTGCTGAAGCTCTTGCCTAATATCACCAATTAATCACATGCAAAAAAAGAAAAAAAAAAGAAAATACATTTATGATTAATTTTTGTATGAATGCAAGTGCTTTAAGCCAGGTACAGTTTATCTATGCCTGGAACTGTCTTTCCGAAAAAAAAATAAAAAAAGAAGAGCTTCTTCAGTTGCAATATTGTACTGACTAAGTTGACCTATCAATTACAAAAGCATCAAGGTAGTGTCCACTTTAGCTGACAGTATTCAGGAATGTAATGTAAAAAAGTAAATTTTGACAGTTCAGATGCAAACATGGAACAGTCAGAAAATGTAATCATACACTGCAATCCATTCAGATGCAGCGTTTGCTTTTGTTTGTGGTCCTTGGTTCTTAAGTCTGATTTTGCCAGAGTTTTGTCTCTCTATTATTAGTAACAAAGTCATGTGAGCTTTGGATAGAGGGCTAAATAAAAGACAAGATTTATTGCAAATCCTTAGCTTCCTTCTCTTTTTTTTAAATATTCTTTTTTTATTTCTTACATAAAATTGGAATTTTACAAATACTAAGCCACAGAAACTGGCTGTATTGAGTTGCATCAAATGATAATTGGATTATATTAGTCTGTGCTGATTTATATTAAATTAAATGGATTTAAATGGACCGTGGGAAATTGGATTTGCAATGGAGTGCTGTATGTTTTATTCTTGTATTGTGCCCTAAGATGAATTCCATGGTGAATTTCCGCAACACAAATAAACTGAATTAAACCAAATTATTACCGCGCCTTTGTGTGGGAATTACTTGCACACGTGCCTCGGTATGTAAAGGCCTCCATTTCACCTATCCTGCTTATGAAGCACTATCTAAATGTCATTCTGGTCCCTGCAGGGCTTAGCTTCCTGGTACCAAAGGATTATGGGAAAAATGTCATGGAGGCGCTGACGAGAGCAAATGAGAGCAAAACTGTAAGAAACGGATTGAAGAGATGAGGAAGCAAATAAGGAGCCAGACACCGAAAACTGGGATTTTGGATATAAGGATGAATGTCAGGAATTAATCAGAATCATTTGTAATGTGCACACAGGCACATAAATACTGACACACAGGTGACATCAAATAGCCCCTGGTGAAATGACTCGGAGGGTTCCTTCTATATCCTATCTATTTCTATGTGTGTGTGTGTGTGTGTGTGTGTGTACGTGCATTGGGGGTGGGGGAGGGGCAGCGTGTGTGTGGGTGTTTTAGAGTGTGTGTGATATACTCAGATTACCATATTCTGAGAGATATATTAATTTACTTAGTTAACACTGTACTGTTTGATTATATCAGTAAGTGAACAGAAACAACAGAGGACAAAGACAATTTAATTAAGAAAAAAGAGCCAGCATAGGACAGACAAAATTACTGCTGGACGTTTACCGAACATGACAACCCCTTGAGAGCCTGCAATTAGCTGGAAGGCATATTAACACTTTTCCTCGATTTAGACTCTGTCACATCAAGACCAGTTTTGTACCTACGCTAAACCTTGGGTGGCTTGCTTGAGGCTGATGTAAATAAAAGCTCTCCTTCTTAAAATGGTTGATTTATGATTACGTTAGAGTTACCAAAGGTCAAGCCATCCTATCAAGAGCGACAGCACCGGGAAGTTACTCCGGGTTTACTCTAGTCGGTGATTAACGGTGACTGAAAGCAAAATGTTAAAAATAAATAAACTGCTCAAGAAAACACTAACCATGAGGGGAGAAAAAGGACCATGTTCAAAGTTGCTAGAAAGACAAATTGGGGAATGTGGACAAAATGAGGAGGCAGATGGAAAAGAAATATGCCAGGGTGTGAATTCAGCAGAGCATCCACAGTAGCCAGAGCAACTGGTGAGTCTTCTGCTGGTGAAGAGCACGGTCAGACAGGACTTCAGCCAGGGCTAACATCTGTGTTGTGATACTAATCGGATCCACTTGGACACAGAAGCGCAGATTTGTATCCAACAAAGAAAAAGAGCTAACAGACACATACATAACTTACAGAGCTTTATCTGGCAGGCTGCAGTGCAGTGTTCAGCAGGTTGCTTGTTTGGATCTTGGAAAGGGCTATTCTATGCAAAGTTTACATGCTCTTCAAGTTTGCATGGTGGTTTTTATTGGGTTTACTGCAGTTTCCTTCTACAACCTGAAAGTAAAAACAGTGGTAGTTCTGGGTGGGTTGTCACATTATTTATGCTTGACTAAATTTCTGATATGAATATATTACCAGACAATGGAAACTATTTCCTTTTATTGTAATTTGATAAATGAGAACTGAAACCAGCTAAATACAAGCATTGTAAAAAGAAAAGAGAACCTTTTTTTACCTTTTTATGCGCTACAATAAATTCCACTAAACCTTTCTCGTTTTAGGTCTGCTAGGATTACCATAATTATTTAATTTATTAATTTATTTTATTTACTAAAATTGTTAGTTTTTATATTAAAAATAAATAATGTCTTTGCCAGGGGCAGAGCTTCGGGGGGCAGGTGGGTGGCGGGCCCCCGGATGGAAGGTAGAATATGACTTCAGATATCCAGGCCTTTATCATGGCAGATGAGAGCTGGAGAAGGTGGGCCCTCTCCTGTTGGGTATGATGTATGTATGCTGTCCCAGTCATTGTTGCTAAAAACTTTACAAGTTTTACTGATTGACTGGTTTTAGTGACATAGTGGGTGTAAAATATTGAATAAAATATTGTGCTACATGACTAGCTTTATTTACATTTAACTTTATGACAAAATTACAAGTGGATGGTCCATATTGTCTCCATTCTGGGTAAAGCTTGTCTACCAACATCATCATCAGTCACTTGGCAACAGATGGCAAACTAGCAAGAGCAATTTTATGGACTAAGTTAACATGAGTGAAGCTGATGGAGCGGCAAAGTGAGAAGGATGAAAAAAAGAGAGCAAGGAAAAGCCAAAAACTGGACGCAAATTTTGTTTCTCGTCTTGGAGATGAACCGGACTTTTTTGTTGTTACAGATTCAGACACGCCAAAACTGCCAGCCCAGCGAAGGAGCCGGACTAGTTACAGGTAGCAACTCTGACATTATTCACAAAGTGGGAGTTAACTGTAAACTGATTGTAAATTGTATCAGCCCAGCCGTCTAGCTTACATCCCCGTTTCTCTCTGTCGGTGGCACAGCAGTGATGTCACCGTCTGTAGGCGGAGTTATAGTCGCTTTCAACAGTTCAGGTTGAGCGCGTTTTGAGCCAAGATAGCAGTATGGCGTTTATTGTTAAGGTTTACATTGGAGCCACCGTCCAGTTTGTGTGAACGGCGGCGCGCGCGATCTGCGCCGACTTATCTAGAGATACTGCGACATGCTGTGCATGCGGGGCTTGCCTCCATGTACCCACTTCAAAGCGCTGCTGCGTGCTCAGTTCAAGGAGTCAAACAGGCTTAAGGCTCTGAATTGAAATTGATAACTTGTCAAAATGATCCTAACCCATCTGTGTTTCTGAACTGCTTTGAATATGTGTTCTTTCATCATTAGTGACCAGTAGCCTGATGTTTCTGTTGTCCTCTTGGTTTGTTGTACTTCATGTCAGATGGATTTCAGAATGACACAGTCGCTCTCTATGGTGGTGAAACTTGTAAGCTTTGCTGTTGTGGGCATATCTATGTTGTAAAGTTAAATCATCATGAGCTTTATTATTTGGGTATAAAGGGCCCGGTCATTAGCCCCCCAGCCTGACTGACTTGTTCCACTAGTGGTCTTCGCTATGTAAATTTTTGATAAATTATACTATTCAAGTTAAATCAAGACAATATCTCAAACACTTTGCTTTCTTGGGTGACATCAAGAAATAATGATTTCCTTCAACGTTGTAATTTTAGGTTAGACTGTGTGGATCTATTCAAGAAAAAATACAAATGAAATACACTTAATTTTGTGGGTCTAACATTTTCTCACAGTAAGTGTGAGAAAATTTAACAGCAAAAAAATATCTGAGTTATAAACTTCCACAAAATACATTCTCTATATGTTTTAGTTCAAAAACTGAGAGACACACTGCTTCTGGCACTCTGCAGAAGTCATGCTGTGCTGCTGCGCTGTGAATCACAGGCCTGTCTATGTGAAGAATTCCACCATCACATTTACAAAGATCCCTGTTCAAAAACACAGTACAGATCAATGGTAATTCAGGAAACTCAGCGTTGCAGCCATCAGTCTATGGTTTTCCGTAATTCAAACTGTGGTTCCTCTAACTCCCACAGCAGCTTACATTAATCGTATTAGGCTTGCTGCTCCTTTGTGCTTGTTGTTCTGAGGTGACCCTATTTCTCTTGAAAGACCACAACTTGTAAAATGTTGAAACCATCAGCACAGTTGTACTGAACATGTGAGCGATGTAGTTCCAATTTCAGCACATAGAGTGGTTTTAAATTACGGACTTCAGCACTGCAATTATTTAATCTGCCCTGGACAAAGTGATGTCGTTCAGTTTGAGGTATAATGCTGCAAATGACGCATCAGATGGACACTCTGCTTTAAGCTCAAAACATTTACAAAATTCAGACTTTTTGGCATGTTTCCTTTCTTCTTTTTTGCAAATGGGTCATTTAAATGTGTCCATTTGAAAATGTTCAACTTTATTATAAAAATGAAGATTGTCTTCTAGTTTTGGCTCTGGCTTGACGATAAAAAGAAAAGACCATTTCATCTTCAAACAAATTAACAGGACAGCAATCATTATTCTTTATCTGCCAATTTCCCTCTATCTGTTATGTTAACCAAGTTTGTAGCGGAATAAGAAAATAGATGGAAAAAAAAGGGTCTACGGAAGAACTTTAAAGACATTTTTTTTCTATGTTGTAGCAGAAAGATGACTCAAGCTAAGAGCTAATGTAGTCCATGCAGTTTCAGATAAGACGAATGTAAAAAAAAATGTTTTTAAAAAATCACAATTGGTTTCATATGTACTTGTGCATCAGTCAGAGTGCCCATCCTGATCCCTGTACACTGTTGAAACAGCAAACAACAGTCAGCACTGGAACTGGACCACAAAACAGTGGGAAATGGTGGCCTGATCTGATGAATTATATTTATTTTATCATCATATTGATGGCTGAATGCAAATTTCTGAGGAGCATGTGGCACCATAAGACAATATAAAAAGAAGGCAAGGAATAGAAATTAAAATAAATCTAGTTTTGATTTCAAGAGTAACTGTAAAAAGCCAGTTTTTTTCTGATATATTCCCAAAATCCATAGGGGTGACATGAACTGAGGAAACCTGACAGCTGCAAGTTGTGTTCTCTTCACTAAGATGTAAGGTTTTAGAACCCCTTTGAAAAATAGCTGAAAAACATTAAGTGTCAAATTATAATTAAAGTTTATAAGCTGAATGTTGTCAAGCCCGACAGAAGCAATGCTAAGTGACAGTAAGAGGTAGGGAGAAAATAACTGCAGAAATGTTAACTGCAGAAGTTGGCACGCAGTGGCGAAACTATAATTTTTTTCTCTGGAGAGCAGATATCATCCAACCTTTCGCTTAATGTTGTTGTAGAACTCTCACCACTTTATGTGATTGCTTCAGTCAGGCAATAAAGACTTCCAATAAAGTAGGTGGAAGGACTGATTATCTTTTTCTCATGCCTACGTTGTTCAGAGTATGGAAGAGTAATTTTTTTGGGAAAAGTACCCTCCTAAAATAACCTTCAGATTTCATTTAAAGTTTTCCTCAACATTAGCTAAGGTAAATACATTAATTGAGAATATACCATATAAATCAATAGAAATGACTACATGACAGTGATAATTTCCGGTTTTTGATTTTCCAACTGTCAAGTAAGACTTTTGCTATAAAGTCAGCATTCTCTGTGAAAATATAAACTTTTTTTTTTTTTTTCGGGGGGGAGAGAAAAACAGTTTTTACTGTGGACCTGGTGTTGTGTTGGTTATATTTGTATGATGCCTCCTGAGATAGATGGGGGGAATTATTTTCCCTCACAAAAGTATTGCATTGTCACGCAAAAGCATTGCACTCCCCTGTAATGATGTTAGTCCTTGCAGCACCTTGGATACAGAAAGTATTCCTGCTACAATAGAAAGTTTTTGTACACCTTTTATATGTTGTTTGTGAGAAATCTTGGGTTTTACATCTTTTACTTTAGGATACAAACACTCAAATTATGCACAAAATGTCAAACATGGGTTTTCCATCCCTTTTCCAAAACATAAATATGACAGAAACTCTGTATGAAGGAAAAAGGATTGAAAGAAAAAAAAAAGACAAGAGTATTTTACCACATAAATGTTGCTGACAATTTTTTTTTTTAATAAAGGACCTTTAATGTTGAATCCCATCTCCCAGTTATTTGTCTACCAAAAGATATCACACAAAGGAAACATGAACGCATAGTTCATGGATCCATTTTCAAACAGTTTTCTGCACCAGATAATTAGAAATGTATAAACACATTTTTTGCCAAGGGAGTGAGTCTTTTTCATGGAGTGAGTCTTGAGGCGAGCAGAGCTCTGGAATTCAGGACTAATGTGAAAACTGGGAAACTGTTTACCCAGAGACAACCAGTAAACAGTTTTGTGTCTGGAACTCAAGACATGAGATGTAGTAGGCCTGATTACCTCTGTCAACTAACACATTCTGGCATCTGGCTTATGAAATCCACATTTCTAAGCAATGTGGATTGCTTAGAAATGTATAGCTTCATAGCTCCAGCTATGAAGAGACATCTACAGTCAGCGAAGGCCAGACACCCTGCAGACAACGAAGGCTGGAGATGCACACCAACCTGCATATATCCTGGTCATCAGTTGTCTCCATTTGTCGTTTAAGACCCATATTTAGTTTTAATTGTAGAAAAAACAAAATCCTGAATCTAGATAAATGTACAGTAAATATTTTTGTATCTCATTTTTGTGCAAAGCTGCCTGCCTGCTTTTCCACTGCCACTGTTGATGTAATAAACCTTGAATATTTGATTTTTGTTGTGATTGATGAATCATTACTGATTTTTTCAGAATTTTTCTACTGAAGTTTATGATTGGAGCTCCAACATAAACTTGTTTGCAGTTGTCATAACTGGAAAACTGTTTCATAGTTAACTGGAACCTTGCCACTTGCGCACAACGCTGCTTCTTTTGTGGAACCAATGTAGGCACTAAAGAAAGACCTGGGCTTCAGTTACACGCTCGCATTGTGTCTTCTAGTGATGTAGTCTTGCTCAGAATGCTCCCTCTGGAAGTCTAACTTTTCTTTGGTCTAATTCATTACAAGAAATATAAAATATTTTTATTTGTGATATTTTTTTATTTGGTCTTATTGTTTAACTATCATTAAAAGTAAAAACATCCATTCCATCCATCATGGTGCAATCTCAGTTCACCATCAATGGGGGTTGTAGTGATACTGGATGAAACATTTGTCTTTTAGAGCTTTCACCAATAAGATGTTTTAGATAGAATTTTCAAAATTCTGCATATGAACAAAATGTATCATAACTGACAACTCATACAGAACTTACCAGGCAGTTTAAGCTGAAGTTCTAAAGCTTATACTGCAGGTTTGTAATGGCGTGCATTCAAAGCATCCCCAATTGCTTTTGTATGTTTCTTTGTGTGTTCCATTGTTTCAAAGTGGTGGGCCATCTATCACCATTAGGCTCAAACAGAGAGCTCCACTCACTCCCAGGAACAATCTAATTCTGTTAAAAACACCTCTTGCCACCACTCTTTCCTCCTCACTTTTTATGTTGGTGGGTTTCTCTGCATCACTTTCTTGTTTCCCACCCCTCCTCTCTCTTCCTCCGTAGGATTTAAGGAACAGACTTCAACAGATGAAAACCTCCCAAGCATGGCTGAAGTAATACCTCAGACTCACAAATGCCAAGCCAGTCACACACAAACACACTCCCCCACGCACACCAAGACTTTCTATCTTCACAAGGACTTTGCACCGACTTCCATTCAGTTTTCATTCAAATCTATAGCCTAACCCTGACATATACCCTAAATCTAACCATAACTAAAACAACACTGACTCTAAACCTGACCTAAACTCAATTCACATCTCAGTTCTAAATCGAACCAGTAAACAAAAAACAGCACTTTACATTGTAAGGGGCCCATAAAGGAAGCCTTACAATGTATCAAATACAAGAACACACACATACACACCGTCAGTATATTATACCGACTTAGCTTTAGATTGAGTGTGTAAGGTTAGGTGTGAGTGTATTTATTATTCTGCAAGAGAAACCAAGTGTGAGACAAGAACCACTTTAACTTTTTCAGTATAGAAGAGCAATGCACGTTACTGGAACACAACTGCGTGTGCAAGCTGAACATTATTTAGATGCAACATGTGGTTAAGAATGTAAACATAGTGGTATAGCAAAAGAAAAAAATGTGTAAAAGTCTAATGCCTCTTTGGTTTGGCAAAGAACAAACGTTTCAGTAAAAATGAGTCAAGAAAGGACTGTGGTCAAAACAAAATAGAATTGTTTGGCATTAGAGTAAAAGGAGCAAGCTCATCAAGTCAAAATTCAGCAGTGTGAATATTCACAAGAGCAAGAGATAATCTTTTGCGGTCTGCAGTGTCCATTTTAGAAAGAATAAACGGAGGGCTGAAATAGCTGTAAAAAAATCTATTTGGCACATATAAAGAATGAAAAAACAACATAAAACAGGGTGGTTGGCCTCAGGTCCCATCTTTCTAACACCTGCAGTTCAGCTTTGTTTGCAAGGAAAATTTAAAATCTTTCAGGCCCTCCAGCATGTGACCAAAACACCTCACATCTTGTCTGTGGGTCGGTGACTCATTTGACCTTTTTATCCCCATTTGTGTGATGGATGGGTGGATGGGTAGATCATTCATCCTCCCTTCCTCCCTCACTGCCTGCCACCTAACTTTTAGATTTAAATTATTGCAGGGAAATTGTTGGAAGCAACTAAGGTTTTGAGGAGTTTATTGAATGTCTGATACTTTTTCAAATTAGGTCAATGTGAGCCCTAAGTTTCAGTATGAAAGCACCACATTTTTTCATGGCCCCTGTCAGCATTGATCTAATTGAACTTATGATTCATATTGCAGGTTCAAACAGAGGTCTTACCCTCAGGCTGTTTTTCTCTAATCGATGCCACAGTTGATCTGACAAGGTGCATTTAACATCACTTCACACATCAAATGGGTTTAAAAGAAAGTCTTTTTAGAACATATATTATGCATTCTCTCCTCCCACACTTACTAAATGAAGTGTATGAGAATGAAGTCATATTTCAAATTAGATGTGCCAAACAATCGGTTTTTGACAACCCAATCACCTGAGATAAATGCTGCGTATCACATGAGATGAGAAGGAATTGTACTTGGTGAGCAGAGCCGAAAAGGCACGAAAGGAGCTTCTGAGAAGATGGGAAAAAGTGGAGGAAAAAGGCTGAAGAGGGTGGAATTTTATGTAAGCTGAGAGTAGGAGAACAGGACGAGTCATTTATTTTTCAGTTCACATATTAATAGTTCTCCCAAGAAACATGTGGGAGTCAACCTGAGCTGTCAAATGGAGCTGAAAAACAAAAGATAAAAGATAACCTCTGGAAAGAGTGATAAGACACTGGAAAGCCAATGATGAAACCTTGAAGATTCTGTTTATGAGTGCAACGCAGGTATTCACTGGTGGAGTTTGCTCAGTCATTGATGGGCTTAGCTTGTTAGCATTTCAAAATACCACATTTAAAAAGGACAATGACTGTGTGTGTGTGTGTGTGTGTGTGTGTGTGTGTGTCATTCTAACTCCAAAATTACAGAGTTATAACAGAAAATACTGATAGGTGCATATAAAGGTCATTTTCTCAGAAAGATTTTGGAATAAAAAAAAAATTTAAGTCTTGAGACATACTTTCATTTAGTCCTATAACCATCGTAAATTAAAATTTGCATTCTTAGCTTTTAATTTTCTTTAAACTCTTATCCCATTTTACACCACCAGTTAAAATGATGGTCTTAAATTAATTTTAGTTCAGAGGACTCCAAATATATTACTGAGTAAATTCAATTATGTCCTGTAAATGTAGAAAGGATAAAGTGTTTGGATAAAACGTGGGCAGTGTCACACATTCAGAGTAAATTGTCACATGATTAGAGCTGTTTACTTTTTGAATTATACCGAGCGTGTTGATAAGCAATGGAGCAATATTCCTTTGACCAAGTTTGACAACCACCCTGCATCAGGCAATATAATGGCTCAGGAGATACAAGTTTGTCTGGTAACAGGTGGGTTGCCGGTTCTCGCCTGCTGGTGGGAGTCAGAGAGCTCGGTGATGTTGATGTGTGGCAGCCTTGTTTCTGTCAGATTCCCCCAGGACTGCTGTGGCTATAACACAGTAGCTCACCAACATCACCATAGGTGAATGACTTAATGTGGTATAAAGCACTCTGGGGTCCTCTGGATTTGATACAGCACAATATAATTACAGGTCATTTACCATCTAGCTATTATTTTTACAAGTGTGTAATAGGAGGGGTGACTGAGGCTGTACAACAGACTAGGCCAGAGGGGTTCAACTCGAGGCCTTAAGGTATCCTGCAACTTTTACATATGTCCCTGGTTTAACATTCAGGAATCAATTGGTTGAATTACTTCCCCAGTATGTAGTCAAGTTACTACTCATGTCCTGAGAAACCTCATCCTAAAATGAGTATGCCATCTAAAACTACACCCCCTTAAAGTTACACAGGAACCCTAAAATTATGCTAAATATTTTTTATTTAGCTCCCTAAAAAAGTAAAAAGAGCCTTTTAGATATTTTAGAGAGAATTGAATTGCCTTTGTGTCTAAGAAGTTACCAATAACATTTTCAGGATAAACTGGTGGCTCAGCAGATTTTTCAAATGCCCCCCAAGACATTGTACTATAAAACACTCTCTGCAGTGCATCATCCTTATGGTGCTTTGCCAAGGTGCTCCAATTAGTCAGTATTCACATTTTAAAATACTTGTTCTAAGAATAGAAAATTGTATGTGTTGTCTCAGCAAACACTATGCGCATGTTAACTTGTATCCAACACAAAAGGGTATTGTAAGTTAAATATATTGATGTTTTGACAAATGAGTCTTTTCTATTAGTTACGAAGTGAGAAAGTGTAGAGGTGAGGAAAAACCTACAGACACACTTCAACTTCCCATCTTACATCGTTGTCCTCTGCTGTCCTTTTTATATCCATCCTTCTCTCCTTTTACCATGGAGAGTACAAGAGGCAGTGGAGCTGGATCAGTGTAGGCTCCTGGGTGTAAGAATAAATGTTGGTGTATGTCTGTAGAGCCATATGTTCAAGAGGATTCTGAATACAGGTGCTTAAGCACATCTGGGCTTACAGAGATGAAGACCCAAGGCAGACCTAGTGCTAAAACGCATCAGGTGATTGGATCTCAAGTGGACACTCATGTGGACCCTCACAGGATGGGTTGAGGAAGCTATAAGATTCAGTCACTTGGACTACATGCAAATACAGACTACGACATGTGTGGCCAAATCCAAATAAAGTGACGATACATCTATGCTCTGTGCAATAGTAAAGTCTATCACTGCAAACATGTTTCTACCAGTTTATTTTGCTTTCCACATTCTTATGAGATTTTTATCTTTTTATTTTTTTTTTTACTTTAGCATTCAAAGTTACAGATTAGCTCACAGAAAACTCATCCTAATATGTTTATGCTAATATATATAAAGACTGATGGAAGCAGCTGAGAACACAACACTGAGATCCTAGATCTTCTCTTTTTGGTTACATTTTTGTAGGCCATTTTACTGCAATGATTTAAATTAAATCACACATCTTATTTGTCCCCAGTTTGGTTTCTTTGAACTTAACATATTACACACAACACAATTCTGGGGCATATGGAGGCTTGTGGATTAGCTTTTCTGTACATAGCGCTACTTGGTAACCAATTCTTTTAAATAAAGGTCATGAAAATAAAAGCATTTCCTCACAAAAGGAAACTGAAAAGCCATCTTATATACCAACTAACAAAACTAACATAGGAATAATAATCTTCCTATGTTAAAAGAAAAACACTGATTTGAAACTTCATACAGCTTTCTACAGTTATCTGGTGAGACGCTTTCGTGGCCATCTACCAGACTCTGAGGTATTTGAAGGGTTTCCCTGCATGTACAGCCTGTTTCAGATTAACCCATTGCATTCTCAGTGACAAAATCCAGGCTTTGACTCACCCCAGGACTTTTTTTTTGCATTCTCATAGATGGGGCACCTGGTAAGTTTTGGCTTACTGTCATGTTGCAGAGTTCAGTTGTCCCTCAATTTTATTCTTACATTTTCCTCAAGGATGTTCTGCTGTATGTTACAATTTATGATGGGTTATATAATGGTAAGCTGATCTGGTTCTCCTGAACTCCACTATACCACCATTAAAACTGGTACAGAGAGTATTTTCCTGAAATGCTGCATTTGCTTTATGTAAAACATGTCCTCATTTTTTGGTGTACAAAACATTCAATTTTAGACGAATGGTATCTGTCTGAAGAGCATTTTTCAAGAAATCTTGATCTATGTTCTCTGTGGTATTTTTATTTTGGGTTTTGGGTTTTATTCATGAGGAATAAAGGTTTCCTCATTGCACATCTCTCATGGAAGTTAAACTTCTGCGGCCTCGACCTGATTGTATTAACATAACAATTCACATCAACATTTTTGCTCCATTTTGTTTTATAGACTCACCTCAACAGTCTTACTATTAATATCGAAAAGTTACTTCTATCCTCCAGAGATTTTCAGCCAAAAAATATTTTATTTTGTTCTGGTGGAATCCCTGTTATGGTGACGGTCACTTGCCAATATGGAATCAATGTCCTCAGCATCAACATATTATATCAATAACTTTGTTCAAATTAAGAAAAACTTGTAAGTAAGGTTTTGGAAGTCTATGTGAGGATGTGAAATGAAAATATTTGGAGACAGAAATGCAAATTAGGATGGTAATAAATACACAAAAAAGCTGAGATAAAAAAAAGAAATGAGAAATGTGAAGAGAATAAAATCATCCTAGTGCTGGGTTTGGCTTGTTTTTTTGATTTGCTTTTTTACACCTTAAGCACACAACCCACCTCTGCCTCCATAAGACTGGCATGTCGAAATATAATTGGTTGGTCAATTTGTCTTGCCATACAAAACGGTCCATTAATGTATAAAACTGGTTTATGGCCTGAATATCACCCAGTGACCTAAACACTTATATACCCATAAACCGACAGACTGACATTGTTATCATGCCCTGTTGTGGACCATGAAAGCCACAACTCTGTAAAGTCACAACAATACGCTTCAGTGTTTGGATTCAGCCAGCAGGCGCAGTGGGATTGTGTGTATGTGTATCATTTCAAACAAAGTGTGCAGCCATGTCTCAAAGGGAGATTTTTTTTTTCTCAGAGACTGTGTGTATCGGCGTGTACATGTGAATGTTTAAAGCTATTGTTGTGCTTCTCCTCCCAGCTGAAGCCAATTAACTTCACCACTCGGCAGGTGATAAAACACACACACACCCACTCACCCCCACACACCAGTGCATGTGCCTGCTTATACAAAGTAATATGGAGAGATAGATATTACCACATTGACATACTTCTGGAGCAAAGAAGCTCTTTATTAGGTAGCAGTTATAAGTTTAGAAGACAAAGTTTCAGGGTTTGGGGTGAAAAAGAAATGGCAGACTGATCAGTTGCTTGGTTACAGAGTTGTGAGATGACATTTCTGAACAATTAGTTTAAAGGTATGTCATAAAATGGGACTACATATTTACACACCTTTCTTTGAGAACTAATTGCTTCCCTAGGAATTTAAATGTAGACATAAGTCAATAAAAATATACTGTACATGACTTTCTAATGTTCAAGCTGACCAACAGAATAGGATTGAAAGGGAACTGTGGATTCAGAGTGCCGAGTGGTCTCGTTTGTTCGATATGTCTAGTCCAGTTCATTTTGTTCCTCTCAGAGCTGCAGCCTAACAAAGCAAAGCATGAGAAACACTTGTTCAACCAAGGTCACTTTTAAACCCCTGCATCACTTTATTCAAAACTGCAATTTCCTGAAGCAGAGAATAACTTCACAAAATGAACTTTTTACAGCGTAATAAAGAATAAAACTGTGGTTGACTCAGCTATATTTAAATGTACAGCCAGAAAAGAATTAGAAGCATGTATCTGTCCTATGGAAATAAAAGCAGGCAGAAGTGTGTATAACCCCTTTGGCAGTGCTAACAGCAATTCTGCCATTTACTTCTTACTCACCCGACTGGAAAAGGCAAACGCATCCCGCCGACATATCACTTATTCATACATGAAAAAGATTGAGTAAGAAAAGAATTCAGCTACATTAAATCCGACAAAAATATGATCATTATTTGAGTATTCTCATGTAAAAATTGTCTCAAGTTGCATGTTACTGTATTTTAATCTCTTGCTGAGGACTTTGCGGTGTGGCGGGCTCCAGGTGGACGGAGATGACGCCATTAGATACAATTAAAATTACATTGTTTGACTTTTCTTCAAAAATGTTTAGGTGGATGATAAAAGCCATTCAAACAACAACATAAATTTCAGAACACAAAGTTTTCTGGCAGACAAAGAGATCAATAAAATATTTAAAAAATAATTATTCTTGATAGTTGGATGTTTAATGGTGTGGTTTTTTTGATGGTGGTTTAAATTAATATCAAAACTGGCAAGAAAAGCAACCAACTGCTGATTTAAAACATACAATGCAACCATCACCAGCACAAAGCGAGACATCTGGTAAAGATTCAACAACTATTTTCTTTACTTATGATGAGGTCCTATGGTTTTAAATTTAACAAAAGTAAACCAGCAAACTGGTTTAAGTTCTCAATGTGATTTGTGTAAAATTAAGAACTGAACAACACGCAGGGAACAAAGACACCAGTACAATAACTATTAAACCCAGAATGCACTGCATTAATCCACTTTCACTTTGTAGGAGAAAGAGGAGTTTCAGCTAAGAAAATTCCATGTTGTCCCAGGCAGGGAGTGTATAACTCCAAGAAAAAACAAACAAACAAACAAAACTTCCTGTCCCTTTTGGTTCACAGTGTACAGGCTACATTAATCAAGAAGGCCGCATCATTGTTTCTCCGTTTATTTATCCAACCTGCTGCCATGGCTCCCTTTTCTCATTCACCATACAACTCTTTGCTAATTATTAAACAGGCACAGGGGCAATATTATGTATTTTAACTGTATATAACAAACATGACAAAATCAATTTGATTTTGGAATTTATCGTCTTGAAATTGGGCCTCTGTGTCTTGGAGCCTCATGCTCTTTTTGACACTCCTCCAGCACATCATCATAACAACCTTTCTCTATTAAATCTTTAGCAATGTTTCTACCATTGTTGAGAAGTAACTTGTATAATAAGCTCACTAGGTGGTTTTTCATGACTGCTGCTAGTCTGAAGGAGCTGAGTAAGGGCTTGCGAAGGAGGGCTAGTCTGTGAGACAAAAGCTCAACTTTAAAACTGCAGCTTAACGGAAGAGATTTGTTGAACAGGCAGCGCTCAGTTAATCCAGGAATTTCTACACCCAAAATGGCTACCAGGGCATATTAAAGGATTTCTCCAACATGCATGAAAGAACCAAAGCTACACTTCAGATATGTTGAATGCGAGAATAAGATTAAACCATGATATAAAGCAAAAAAATAAAAAAATAAATCTTGCATAATACAAATATTCATTTAACAATGGCTAAAGTAAACTTTTGTGTCTGACCTGAAGTAAATTAGGAACAAGTTTAATAATACTGATTATTTATTAGGTTGTGTTTTGTATGATTTAATTCTTTAAACTGAATTTGGCCCACAATTTTATTTTAAGAAAATACCTCTCACTCATCATAACCATAAAAATGACCAGAAATAATTTTTTTGAAATATAAATTAAAGGGACTTTTCCTTCCAAAGTGCATCTGTAACATTTTGAGCAATATGAATTAAAGGAGACCATCAGCTTCAGTAGAATGTTAAAAAACATATTTTGCTTTAAATTATATTTTTACAAATTGTTAGTTATGGGTTTTTTTTATTTAATTTATCTATGCTAGACCAAATTGTAGTTTTTCATAAACTACCACTTCTGAAAGTCCATCTATGTATGAGTTACACAGTGTCAGTGTCTGAATGGTTTAGTGTCACGCTGTCTGAATGTTTCAGTGTCAAAAACGAAAATTTAGACAACAAAGAGAAAAAAAAAATACAAAGGAAATTGTGAAGCGAAGCTGTTGCCCTTTCACAGGAGGTGCCTGTTTAATTTTTTGCTTTTCTTTCTACTATTGTTTGATGATGAAATTCAGCATTTAAGCCTGAAAATCACTAAAAACAAACATAAAAACAGGTGTTACAAAGCAACATAGAGTGGCTGCTCAACAAGAAAACATCTTCATAAGAATTTCATCTTCATGAAAACATTTTCAGAAGAATCGTGGCTAGGATGATTTTTGGATGGGATGGAAGAACAAAACTGGTCATATGGGATTTTCTAATACAAATAACCTGTGACATTATAAAAGAAGAAAATGATTGCCACTGGATCAAGTTGCCTGGATGTTGAATCTGTTCAGTCTTTAAAAAGTGTGCTGCCTTGCTCAAAGGCACTTTGATTCTTTTTTTTAATGTCCCATGGGTATCCAATCAACCTTTGTAGTTTTGGGTCAAATTTCAAAGTCTGTCATCTCTTGTATCACATTAGTTCAAGGAATCTGACCAAAAAGCATAATATATGTACTGTATTCAGAGGGGGAGAGGCTACTGGGGAAAATGGAAAGGTTGGGGACGAGAAGAAGGAACATTTCTTAATGCATGCATTTTCAAGTGAGTGAGAAGGGGGGGAGAAAGGAAGTGTGGACGTGTCTGGGAGAAAAAAAAAGAAAGAGAGGATGAGATTGTGTGTAAAAGAGACATTTCTGTGACCTTCTGCCTTCCAAAGCCCCATCTGACTAAGAAATGAGGAGGGATGGAGGGATGGCGGGAGAAGAGAGGAGACTGCTAATGAGAGGGAGAATTGATGAACAGCGAGAGACAGGGAGATGAAAGGAGTGTTTTTCAGCCATAAGTGTTGAATATTTGATCTCCCCCCCCTCACCAATGATATCACTAACCCTTGTCTTTTAATTTAGCTGATTTACACAGCTACAACAAAGGAAGCACTGGAGCAGCATTTCAAAATCCAAATGCTGCTTTTGATTTTAGGATGGGCTTATGTATTACCAGGTATTACAACATATAGCTACTGCTGAAATGTTGTCAGCGTATCACGATCTAAATCAAAGATGTGCCAAAGCTGCCACCTCCTTTTTCCTTGGGGACCGCACTAATTATGTTCCCACAACGTCCGTATACATTCAGCTTCATTAACCACAAGCTCATCAGAGGGTTACTATGGTAACAACACTGATACTGCTTTTGCATAACCTGACCGAGTGGCAGTAATATTTCATCCCAGGTGCAAACTGTCAATGCAAACACTTCACCAACCTAAAAGGGAGAATATGTATCTCGCTGAAAACTGTTAACTTCATTTGCAAGGACCTTGATATAACAGAGTCAGTCGACTGGTTTAGTTTTATTAAATGGAAAGGAATAATGGATGATGGCATTGAAAGATCAAAAGAGAAGTCTTGACCTTTTGGAAGAAACAGGATTAGATTCAGATCTTTATTCATGCCCGAACAGGCAATTAGTTTTACACCAACTAGCGATAAAAACAAAAAAAAAACACGCCAACAATTAATACTTAACTAGAGGGCAGGATGCTACTTCGACCAATGGAGTTGAAAAACACACAGAAAGTGTTAGTCAAAAACAGAAAATGCTTGTAGGATTAAAAGATGAACAATAAATAAATCCTGTTACAGCGATCCAATTCTCTTAGATATTCTTTATAATGGGAAAGACATGCATGCTTGTCCATGTGCAATCAGAGCCATGGTTGAATGTTTAACACAAATGAAACTCTGACAAACGAGGTTGGACCCATGCTCATGTTTCCACTATACACAATGAGGAGGTAGGTAAAGGCCAGCACATTTAGTGTGCAAGTCTAGATTATAAATACATTTTTACATGTAATCATGGAAAGCGTTAGGACTGGGTTTAAGGTTTGGTTTGATAATGATTTGATTTATCAATCCAAAATTAAAAGAATTTTGGTTTGGCCATTCCAGATTTTATGATCTTATACAATTTGTTTCAGTTTACTTTCAAGAGTATTTAAATAAACACAATCCCCTATTGTGTTGACTTCAAATGTGAAATGAGCATTGGAATTAGAAACCTTAGAGGAAGAAAAATACAAGACATAATTTCATAGAGAAGCACGCAAGAGCCAGGCCATTAAAAAACCCTAAATCACAGCATAACCATTCAAACTGCTTTTAAAGTGTTTACTTACTCAAGAGTTCTCTTTAAGAAAAATATTTTAGCATGTGTACAGCACTACAAATTTATAAAAGATGAGGTCACTGGAAAAAGCACCTACTTTTAGATAAACGTATGTGGTCGCATGGAGCCAACTACTCCCGGTGTGTGGGCGTTGCTTTCGTCAGGCTGCTGTCATGAGCATTACAGAAAGTAGCCGTGCTTATTGAGCTGAAAGCTCTCCCAAAGAGGAAACAAGTTAAAACCAACAGAAAAAAAAGAAGCTCGTTCTCCAAATATTGCAATATAAAAAGGAAAACCAATTTCATTCTGCTTCTTTTGCTTTCATGTTTCCTCTTTAAATTTATAATGAAATTTTAGGCACACATAATTCCAAAATCTAAATCTGGTTACACTAGACTCTAGATAACCTTCTGACGCTGCTACCCCCACGACCAGACCCCGGATAAAGTGGAAGAAAATGGATGGATGGGTGGTTACACTAATAAAACAAGTTCCCTTTACAAATGAAATACCTGGAGAATACCAGCTTTTTGCTAGCTGATGCGTCACACAGGCTCATGTTTAACTCAATGTCATGGCAGGGGTTTAGCTACTATATCAGACTGCTTGCAGAACAGTCTAACAAGTCACCCTGCTGTTTCCCTGGTCACAGGCAACACTGTGGAAGCAGCATAAGCTTGTTTGATTTCTTCAGGGGTTGCCACCCTTTAGTCACAACCACCAAGAAGCATGTGCATGAATTTGGACTTTAATAGGGTTTGCTAATCCGAATGAGGTGGTATTTTTCAGGTTGTAATAAACAAAATCCCTTTTCTCTTGTGTGGTTTTCTGAAATATTATTTTATGGTTTAAATGGCAACAATGGTTTGAAGTGAATAATTTTAGCTTCTGTCAAACGTATTTTACAGTTTCTAAAGCCAATGCTATATTCAAACATGAAAAACACGACCCTGAAAAATAAAATACTACTCTTTAAACTGTACAGATAAGAGAGAGAGGTTTGTCAAATAAAACTTTTAAAATGCTGAACTCGTTCTACGAATGTCCTATAAATTTTCACATTTTTTATGTATGTTCTGTTTATCAGATGGGTATTCAAATTTGGACATACCAATTTGCCATACACCACAAAATAGCATGTAGTTAGTTGAGAATAGTTTCATAGAAAGCATCACTTAGAAGTTGTTCAAGTCAGAATATGTGCAGATTCATAATATCCTTAAACATTAAAAAAAGTAAACAAGAACAGAAGCCCTAATGGAGTAAGACCAATGTTGGTGTTTTGTCCTCAAGCTCTTCCAGTTTAATGATGGCTACTGTGCTTTGCTTTTCCTTGTTTGTTTTTTTTGTTTTTTTTTTTTTTTTGGCAGCATAAATTGGGAGCTGCTTTGTATTTGAATACAAAGAAGAAGGCGATATTGTGAAGGTTTTTTGAAGTCAGTTCATCACATTTTTCAGTTTATTATACAATTTCAAAGCCTCCCGCTGAATTAGAGCTGACTTGACCAACTAGGTCTGAAATTTTCTTGAATGTAGGAGTGTAAATAGTTGTCACATGATGAGGACTTAATTTTATCTTTCATAAATGTGAATATGTTGTCAGGTGAACGACTGCGAGGCAACTGACGGGTTAGTCAGATGCCTGTCAGTACATACATTTTAACTGGAGCGGAAGGGACCGTGGGTGTAAAACATTTAGGTAAATGATATAACATGTAGACGTCACTGACAGTTACACAGACTAAGAATGACCACAGAAAGTCCAGGCTGCATACAATGTTGCTATGAATCCAACAGCTGTCTATTTAACGAAATCAACCGAAATGGAAAAGTGATTGAGTTTTAAAAGTACCAATAAATAAATAAATAAATAAATGACAAAACCCCAAGCAAAAAGAATTACGTTCCTTGTTTCCAAATTGAATAGAAAGTTTGGTTTAAAATTAATGAGCAAAGATAACCTTTCCCATTAAGGAGAAGAAATTTGCATTATGAGCTTTGAATAAATCATCAGATTAGTTGAGGGAACAAAGTTACTCAACCATAAAGAAAAAGAAGCTGACTGATGTTGATCAAAAATCATAAGGACATTGTAGTAGTTTATCACTGCGCACAGTACAACTGTTATTCCTCAGGGAACCGCTAATAATTCAACGGTAAAGGAATGAGTGACACTGAAGATAATGAAATCTTGAGAACTTCAGGGGAAATTGTGAAGAAAATTTTTTTTATTTTAGTCTGAAGCATGAGATAAAAAAAGGCATTTCATAATGTAAGTTCATTTTACCACATGTTCCCATCCTTCCATTCATCACTTTGCTTATTACATTTCTGTGTAATAAGTCAACACTAAGTTCAAAGGAAAATAATGTCCAATTTGAGTCTAAAAGTAAGTTTGTAAATAACTCAGAACTGGAGGAAAACTTCTAGTTGACCTTACTACACCCCTTCTCCACCCAGTGAAAGTATGGGCAACACAATTCATAAGCACCGACTGCTTTGAGCAATTTGTAAAATTAATATTGGAAAGGAGAGCTGTTTTGACGCACCTCTGGTGTTTTACTAAAGAATATCGCAGGGAACTGAGAAGCAGTTCAGTTTCCTCTCATTTTCCTTGTGAACAGAATGCAAGTCTGGACCAGGCTTTCTGTGTTTATATTTCTCCTGTATTATCTATTCCTACTCGGTTGAGGTTTCTCATTCAGAGGTTGAAATGTTCCTCTCCACAACGCAATCCAATGTAGTACATTGAATTTTTCTTTCAAGGACAAATAAAAAGGCACAACTAAAGAGGAAGAAAAAGCATATACAGTTTAATAAAAAAATAATTGAATTTCTTTTGCAAGTCATTGGTTTGTTAGAAGACATTAGCGAACAAACAACATTATGTCCAAGAACCCAATAGGAGGATTAAGGAAAGCATTGTAGAGAGATTCAAAGCAGGGTCAAGATATGATATACATATTCCAACTTTGAATTCTGCAGGTGATTTGAAATGGGAAGAGAATGGCACAAATCAAAATCCACCAAGAACAATTTATCAAACAAGCAACCAAGAGGCTCATTGTTACCCTGGTGGAGCTGAAAAGATCACAAGCAAAGAAGAAACAACCAGACACCTATTGGTTTTGTAATTCTGTGGAGTCTTCATAGAACAGCGGTAAAAAAAACAAACCCATTTCTGTTGAAAGAAAGAAGTAATGTTTAAAGCTACAAGTTGTGTAAACAAAATCAAGCTTTTCTTCAGTAAGGACAGAGGCCAGGTGGATTTAAGCTAAATGGAGTTGGATATCGGGGAAACCTGGAAGAGGAAGGATATTGATGACTTCTGGCCCAGCTTTGACCCCTGTATGACATGGATGGAACCATCAGTGATCATGTCACCCACCCATCTGCAGCAGTTTTTTTGTAGGGTTCCTAATAGAGAAAGGGGTAGTGGACATTACGAGCAAACTACCACTCCAAGTCAGAGGAGACCATTACATCCAATATTATTATTTTACTAAATGGCCGAAGGACTATGCCATTTCTGACCAGGAGGCAGAGACAGTGTCAGATGTTTTTGCAATTAATTGATAAGCAGGTTTGTGAAATTTTGAGTCATGTCTGTTTTCTGTCATCTGCAGCCATCTTGGCACAAGAACACCACCAAGTCCTCAGAGCGACAGACTGGTGGAAGGATTTCACCACCCTTTGGGACAGCACTCTGGCCATTCTTACAGCAGAGGATCAGCAGAAATGGGATGAGCATCCCCCCCCCGTGGGTGGTAATGGCATGTACCCGGCATGCTGATATGCAGAAGCCCGCTTGATGCACCTGCTGTCCAAACTGACCCTAATTATGCCAGAAAGGTTCAGGACAGATGGGAGACAGCACATGTGTTTGCCCAAAGACAGTAGGAGCATGTCTGGATGTGGTAAAAGTGGAACTATGATGTAAGAGCTAAGGGCAATGTAAGAGCTAAGAGAAGACATTTTACACCAGGAGAGTTCATCTGGGTCTACAACCCTCTTGGATAGTCAGTAGTAGGCCTCTGCAAAGTGATGGAGTGCTGTTAAAAGTCCTTATTGTGGCCCACATTGTTTGTGCAGTGGAGTGTTCAGTCAGCAGAGGTCTGCCTCTGCTGACTGCTACTCACATGAGATCGTGCCTGTCATGTGGGTTGTAAGATGGATGGAGTGGCAGGACCAGAACCAGAAGAAAAGTCCGCCTGTGATTTGATTGTTGTGTGAAGTTCTTTAGTTATTAGCTCATTTGTTTGTTCGAGGCGTTAGCTCCACTCTTTACAACAGCAGCTCATCATTATTCAGAATATACCTCGTTCAATAAAAACACCACTGCTGTGTTGCCATCATTCCAGTGATTTTGTGTACTGTTCTAAGCACAAGTGTGAAGACCTGTATTTACTACACAAGGACAGAGAAATGTGTTATTTCTCATAAGATAACAAGAACAAAGTTCTTCTGTTCAGGACGCTTCATAGTTCACAGGAACTCAAGTGTCAAACTCCTGGTTAGTCCGCATTGTCATTTCCCACTTCAGCAGTTTGTGTGAGATCCATGGCCACTTCAAATTCCTAAGAAACATCTCACAATATTTATCAGTCACCCAACAAAAAAAGACATTACTGCTCAGCATATATATGAGGAACATGCTGCAAAAACTTCCAAACCAGCACTGCTAAAAAATAAAAAATAAAAAAAATGCTGTCAGTTTATTTAATGAACTCTCCAGAAAGAATTACACTTCAAAAAAGCAGCATGATGACGGAAATTATTAATGAATTTGACCAATTTAGAAATCAATATATAAAAAAAATAATAATAATCACATTCAACAGTTTAGATTTTTCTAGGTTTAATCACAGCACATCCTCATTAAGACAGCAGAACTAACCAACCACCTGTTGTATAAACACAAACAAACTCTTAGTCCAACATTAAGAGTAAATATGCATTAAAACTGAGAGTACATACAATATACAGTATATCAGTGTGGGTGTCTGTTTGCTTCTGCAGGGGCTCCACCAACTCTCTTGGGAACAGAGACAGCTGTGTGTGTGTGTGTGTGTGTGTGTGTTGTGCACAGGAATGCTTATGTTGGTGTCTTCCCAGAGCATTATGACACTTCATCATTTGTTAATTAGCCAGTTAAGTCAGCTAATTAACATGCCAGCTCCTGACTTCCCTTCCAGACTTTTTTGTTTTCTTTGTCGCCATGAGCTCGAAAGAACAGTTGTTTATGTAAAACTATTTTGGTAAAGTCTGCAAATTGTTAGGCATTTTATAGCAGTATGCAAAAATTTGAACAGGAATTTAAGATAAAAACTTTTCCAAATGCATGTGCAATTCACTAAATGAAAAAGATTAATTACACACAATTGTTATGTGTTATGTTTTCCTGCTTTGAACCAATAAAAAAAAAGAAGACAATTAAGAGAATTTTCCATCAAACTAATGAAGAGAAACATTATCGATACAGAAATGTGGGTTTAATAAAATGATTAAAATTGACAATCAAGCCTCATCAGGACACATCCTAATTTATTGAAAATTAATATATTCCATCTATGGATGATATCTGAACATTGTTTTACTGTTAAAACAGAACCGAGAGCTTTCCTTACAAGACTTATAACTCAAAGTGCAATATGTTGTATTGATGTGAGTATCGCGATAGAGATGATTTATGTTAAGAACATGAGTGAGTTCAATGGATGTTAATATAACTAGTTATTTTAGAAAGCAACTTCAGCAGTCACTTCCTCACAAATTACGAAACACAAGACAGTTGACATCTGAGTCCTTAAAAACTGCAAACTGAGCCACACATTTTGTCAGCACGGCCAGAAAAAATCAGGTGTTACTGTGCTAAGTAATTTGCTAAGCCTCAGTTTACTAATAAGCTGATCTTAGGTCGCCATTTTTGTCGTGACTGGTAGAAAGATTCAAGCTCTGCAGCGTAATGCTAACCAAGCAACCAACAAATAACCAATGTATTTTATTTTCTTCACTGTGCTTCAAAACTTAGTTGCTCGAGCTGTATGAGGAGGCTTCTCTGCCGAAGCCTCCTTTTGAATGTTTGGGAGATATAGACAAAATATCTATTCAGAAGAAAAGATGAGAGTTAACAAGATGTATGTCATTCTACATGTTTAGGGTTGCATTTCTGCCCAAGTGGATGTCTTATTCTCTCCTAAAAACACTGTTATGATTAAAAAGTGGGTTCTAGGCATTTTTCAATAATTCTGCAGCAATTTAATGAGTATGTATTCTTTACGGTGTAATGAAGGTATTCTTAAACCTTCAGAAGTGCTATGACAAAGTGCCTCAAATACATTGAACTTTTGGACTATGCATCCACGAAACACTCCAGATGTTATGAGCCTCTGCTCAGGACTCAAAAACCCTTGAGACATCTCAGGATCAAGGAGAATGGCCAGACACATGGGTCATGATCTCAACTGTCGGTCAGGTAGAATAACCTGAAAATCTCGTGGGTACTTCTGGTTTTCTTTCTAAAGAATTCCCCAGCTTTGGTGCACAAGTGAAACATAAACAGACAAACTAACAACCAGTTAAAGTTTGAAGCCATTCAAGCTGATTTCTTTAATAGGACCAGGATTCTTCCCTTTGGCAGTGACCCCATCTGGTCCCTGCAGGAAAAACAAAGGCAAGTATAGTGTACGGGGATCCGTCAAGTGTCCCCACTAACTAGCCAAAGTCCCTGCTGTCAACACAAGGCTGACGTATACCGAGGCAATGTAGGCACTGAAGAAAAGTCGAGAAAGGTAGGTCTGGGTAAAAGATGTTTGAAGGGCAAGCAAAGAAAAGACCACAAAAAAGTGGATTTCTGGGAAACACTGCACAGATCCTCTCAAACGCATAATAGGAATTATCAGTTCCCAGATAAGTCCCTACTCATAAAGATATAGATATGTAAAGGTCAACAAACTCCAGTTTTGTTGTTTGTGGTGGATCTATATTACCAGTTATCGTGTCTGTCTGTGTGCAGTCTTTTTATTCCTCTTTCAAATGAACTGACCTTTCTTTAAAGGTCAGGCTATGACACCACTCACATGCACAATACCATCCAGAACAGCCAGAAACAGTCACAGACAAGATGTAACATTGGAAGAAAAACAGTTGATTCTGTTCTTCAATTTTTTTTAAAACATTCTAATGCAGGATTATAAAAAGTACAAGTGTACTGGATGAGAGTCAATACTTTTCCTCCTGTACTAGTCTCAAGATAGTTTCCTCCATGTGTGTTAATGCATCTTAAGGTGTCTGAAGTATTAACATTTCACAGATTTCAGTTATTTAAATAGCGTTGGTCCACTGTACTATCAAGACAGTGATTATATCTAGATTTTATTTTTTTTTAATCTGCAACAGATTAAATGTTGGGGATCATATTGTGCTGATGTCAGTGTAAATGTTGCCAGTGCCACTGCAACTTCAGTCAATTGAGCAGGACTAATTTGACCCAAAGTTTAATCATCTTTATGTTTCCCCTGTGAAACAAAAGTTTCACAATGACTCTGGGAAGGATTTTATTAAAGAAGCTTTGAAAACAATTTAACTGAATAACAAAGATGGCAAAGTAAGGATTTGTTTCCCCCTGAGTAAGATTGTCCCGTCCCTCCTGTTCTATCACTTATCATTCAAGAATGCCAGCTTTCAGCAACTCCATGACCCAACATGGTAAACAAGTTAAACCTTGTCCTTGAAATGGTAGTAATTGGAGAAAGGGCCATCTGCGACATGGAATGGGAGTGAATTTGAAGATTTTGTTACACTGATCCAATCAGTGGAGACTCTGAATAGAGCAGAACTGTTCTGCATCTCTTTTCTGACCAATTAGGGTGGTGAAAAAGACAACACAGCTCACCATAATGTGCAGCTATGACATTTAGTAAGGGGTAAAAAACATCACTAGCATTACATACATGCCACCTGCGACAGCTGGCTAGTGAAGGCTCTACTGGCATGCCAAACAGCAGTACTTTGTGACATGGTTCTGTATTCAAGTGACTCAGCACCTGAAAAAGCAGATTTTGTGTGCAGTTCTCACTTGAAAATTCAGGCTCAAGTACCAGGTATTTCCTGGTTTTTACAAACATTGTGTGTCCTTTGATTTTGGGAATGAAAACAAAGGTATATTTACATCTAGAAAAGAGGCAATTTCAGCTGGTATGAACGTTACATGTAGACAAAAATCATGGTGTGGACACAGAGGACAAGGCCCCTCCAGCCCCTGCCATTCATGAAAGCATCTCCTCCTGAATTATAAGTGCATATTTTAAAAAAAGCAAATAAAAATATGATATTGCTAATTAAAGACACAACTCAAGTGATGCAAATTTTAAGTGGGTATTTCTAAAACGCAGGTGTTTCTACAGTCATCTGCAGTGATTATTTTAAGAAGCTGAACAAGAAAATAAGAAGTCAAACGTACCACCCTTTGTCTCAAAACCAGTACAAGTAATTTTTCTACTGAAAATTTTATTATTGTTTACAGTGTAACCATCTGATGTATGTTGATGCTCTTATTTTGGAATGTAAGTGGAAGTTCTGAGTTAAGAGGTGGAAGGAGAAGTTATGGAGGGGGCAGAGGAGGATGGAAGAACTCCGTGGAAAAAGAGAGAATAGGACAGAGTGGAGGAGGGGAAAAGGAGCGAAAAAACAGGTTGACAAGAGATAAAAATGGAGATTACTGGGAACTAAGAGGACAAATAAATGAGAGTATACAGGAGAGGAATTAAAGAGGACAGATTTTTCAGAAACGTCTGTCAGATATAAGCCTAATCCATATTTCACAGACTTTTGGAACTCAACTGCGAGGCGTCAGGGAAGGTAGCGCAAGTGTCAACATGATGAAATAAAAATTGAGTTGTTTTTGTTTTTTTTTACATGAAACTTCACAAAAAAAAGAAATAAAAGACAGGAGGTGCAATTCAAATCAATTAATCAAAAAACAACCAAGAAACGATCTTATCAAATTTAGTGGAATGAAGGCACTGAAAGTAAATAACTGGCAAATACATCTAAACAAAACTGACAACTCCAAAGTAAAAAAACAAACAAATGAATACAAATTACTAGAGATGTTTTAAACACTTTTTGGGCCTCTAGTCTAAGTCAAATGCAAATCAAGACTGCAAGTCAAGTCTGAAACTATTTATGTGATGTAAGTTTGACACAAGTCAGTCTGAAAATCAAAACATGTCTATACTTTAAGTTATGAGCTTTAACACATTCCTACATTAATCATATGGTGTTGGTGGGCAACTTGGGATAAAATGTCTCGCCTAAGGATTTCTTGACATGTGGCAGGGGAAGCAGAATTAAATTCAGACAACTACTCCTCTCAGTGGTCCACATCTGCCTCACCTGGCAACATAAGACATTTAAAATTTATTTTTCTTGTTTTGAGGAAATATTAAAAATCTCTTTGGGATTCTGCTTTTCTCATGTCCAGACAACACGTGTCTGTGTGTCATCTGTCCACCAACCCAAACAAGCACAGTCTTGCTCTGATGGCCAAGTGTGAAGGAAAGAAAGCAGGCTGTTCCTCTGAGATAGTCATACATGCTGCACAAGTCTGCACACCGTCAGAAACACATTTCTATTCAAAGACAGAAACAAAAATGCAGAGAAATCCATTCACCGCCCAAAAAAAACAAAAATAATCTGCAATATGCAGTAGACACAGAAGTAGATTCAGTTCCTCCCATTGCTGTATGTAATTACCACCTATGTGTGTTTCTAATTTAATCCCAGCAGCTCAACAAGGCAATATCAAATTTCAGCTTGATCCTTTGTAAGATATGGAAGTGAGTGATGGTGCTGTTAGAAGACAATTTCTTACAAAGTTTCTGATAAGACATCCGCCTCAGGGATTGTGGTAGTCAAAACACAAAGCAATTCAAAAGCTTTTATCTGAATCAAATTTGGTTTTAGGAAATAAACAGAGCAAACACACTGATAATTTTTGTGTATGTGACTTTCATTTAAGGCTGGAACCGTCAGATATTTGATTTCAAATTAACAGAAAATCCACCGATGTGTAAGATATTTAAAGATATTTTCCTTTTCTAAAAGCTTTTGTCTCTAGGAAGATGAACAAAAAAAAAATCTGATTAAATTAAATGAGGATGAGAGCATTGCTCCCCTCACTGTTTATTATTCAAGGGCAAAAACAAAAGACTCCAGGGTGTTTTTGTGCTACTCCACCTACTTGCATGCAATATTTTCTCACTATATTGCCGATAATATTTACTGTCCCAGGTGCTTGCATCCAATAGCTTATTCAGATGGATTTCAGAATGCTGTGAGTATTGTCAGCATCACTGAACTGTGCACTCATTTCCCAACTGCAAGACCGGTAGCAACAATTTCTCAACCTGCATGTTGTGGCCAGAGCAACTCCAGCTTCATCTCCTCCTGCCTCCCCCAACAGCTGTACATCAATCAAAGAGCTGATTAAACCGGGTGTACAGCTCAATTTGATTTAGCTCTAATCTGAGTAATTTTGAAGAATTAAGTAAAAACATTTCTCAGCGACTGGCCGGGTATATTTATGGTAATTCCTTATTTTTGGAGGGCATCCCAAAACAATTAACAGATTGATTCCTCTGAAATAGATCCAGTGTGGGTTCATGACTGGGTCTAGGACACCCTATTAAAGCATGTGAGTTTTCCAAACATTTATGAAAAATGGCTATAAACAGAGAAAATCCAAAAACAGTTGTCAACATGCTCAAGTCTAATTGTTCCTTTGTGCCTTTGTAGTTTCTTTATCGTTAGATGAGATTAAATTTTTTTAAAACACCGAAGCTACTGCTAAAGATAAAATCCTTAAAAACAAAAATTGACAGCAAAACAAACTTGAAAAAAAATTCTACGTAAAATTGGATTTTTTTTCTATTTTACCAATCTGGAAAAATGTTTAAGAACAAAATGTAAACCTTTAAACATGGAAATGTACATTTCCAGCCAAGATTTAAGCACTGAATAGGATTTTGTTATTTAGGATGAGGTTTGTATTTTGATTGAGCTCTAGCTTAATGGTTCACAGGAAATGTGCCTTATGATCCATAAAATGTCTCCTCACTAAAAATAAATGTATGGCCTATTTTACAAATTTAGGAAGCTAACAATGGGTTAGCTTTTTGGATATCAATATTCTAGTGTCTTTATTCTGCTGTATGGTAATACGTCGTTTTCTTGTGTCTTAAACCAGTCGGGAAGGAACAGACCTCAGCTTTTAGCCCAATGTATGCATGAATGAATAAAAATTAACCATGAATAAAGCTGAGAACACTCTTGTTTATTCAATTCTCCCTTACAGAGCTTTGAAAACAGATAAAAGCTAATTAACCAATCATAATGCTTTAATCTAATTACCGAAACATAACTTTGATATCAGGCGACTGCAGAGTGGTTGCTAGACAATACACAGAGAAAGCAGTAAAATTTCCTCTTTATTAATTTTCCCCATCCTGTCAGTCACTCACAGCTCAGTGAATAAGCTTTGTGCCAGAAATGTTCTGATTAGAAAGTGGGTAATCCTCTGCAAAAAACAAAAAAAGAAAAGGGAAAAAAAGGGGCCTTTTAATTTGGATATTTTAGATACCGCTCTTTGGGTCAAGGTCTGTTCATCACTGTAGCTTCCTGTTTAAATCCATTAAATGATACAGAATTGAAAGTCAAGAAAATATGACTCTCCACTGAAAATTATCATGCATTACAAATGCATAAATAAATTAACATGAATATAGGTGTAACAGTATAGTGGCATATTATTAAAAAATACAATGAGAATATCTGTGCCAGCAAATTAGATAAAGTGCAGGTGAAGAAGCACAATTGCAGAATGTTATTAATACGGTCTTTGTATTGTGTGCATTAGAGCTTCAGTAGCTTCCTGATTTTACTTGGCTGGGACAATTGAGATGATAAATATTAAGAGGCTTTGTGGTAAGTTGAACTAACCACAAGAGCTGTTTTAGATGTAAAGGACAAAAGTGATAATTTACATATAAGAAAAAAAAGAAATTTGACACACTTTAAACAATAGAATAACTGATTTGTTGGCAAAATTGTTAGAAAGATAGATATTTATAAATAGCATATCACACATCTTATATAAATATATATATATATATATATATATATATATATATATATATATATATATATATATATATATATATATATATATATATTCCACTCTAGTCTTAAATTGTGACATTGAGTAATGTTGTGTATACAGAAGATTTTCTTTATCCAGTCACACCTCAAATCAGCTCAGATCTTCAATCATCTGATATCATCTTTCACTCAGTAAGATAAAACAGAGATACTCTACTGGTGCAAATACGACAAAAGACATAAAGGGAGAAGTAAAGACACAGATTTAATAAAATGGAGAGAACTGTCGTGATCGCTATAAATTTGTTTTCTTTCTCAAGAGTTTGAATATAGCATTATGCGTGTTGTGTTTGCAGGGCAATATTTGGAGGTCACTGGGGTTTCTTACAAAGAAAACAAAAATGTGTTTGTTGTATTTTGTCTCCTTTTCCTCAGAGGGATAGCAACTTTCAGCTTCCACTTTTCAAAACAGGAAAGCAGATAGCAGATAAATATAAAATGTTAATAGAATATAATGAAGGCTCTAAAAACTTGCATAAATCCAGCATTTAGTTGTATGAATAATTGTAAAACCAGCAATTTGTGAAAATACAATCATTATTTTCAAATACAATAAATGCAGAATTTACCAATTACAAAATATTTTTGACAGCTAATATATTTTTGAGATCAAAGAAAAGAAAAATGTGACAGGGCTTTAAAAACCCCCAATAAAAAACAGAAATAAGCCTACCCAGAGTTGTTTTGAGTCATTTCCAGATTCTGAAAATGTGGATTCTAAGTTTCTAACAAAGTAAAAGAAAAAAACACAAGTTATGATTGTTTGAATGTTGGCACAATGTGATCAAGATTAGAGAGAAAACAAGATTATATCCTCAGACCTGGTCCACTATTTGGTGATGTATACAAAGACTTTTCATTGAAATTACTTTTCAATGACCTCAAATCCAAGCATTTACTGGGAGTCAACAGGTATGAGTGGGAAGGTGTACAGACCAAAGTGAGCTTTTGTCTGGCTTATTTGGTAAGAAATACAGTATTTCTTTTAGAAATTTTCATCTTTTGTCCCATTTTCCAATAGGCTTGTGAGCTTCTATCTTAAAAAACCTCTGGTATGGAGTCATCTGTGGACGCTGCATTTAGGTGGAATTAAACTCACTCATACATAAATTCTAAAATTAATGTTAAACATTTAGTGTTTTTTTTTTTTTTTTTTTTTTTTTTAAGCCCAAAGACACCCTGACATAAATAATTATTTTATTCTAAGTGTTACTAGATGCAGTGAATGAGTGCAAGATTGCTCACCGGTATGGCACACTCAGCACAGCTGCAGGCCCCAGACCAGGCAGGATCAGATCTGCTTGTTGGTGTCGTTGTGCAACTTTGCAAAACAGGTGATGTACAGGGTGCTGAAAGACGTGCAACAAGATCAATGAAATCCATCATATTACATGCGAGTCTTGATCGCATTGCACAAAAAATTCTCGTCTTCTAAAAATAGTAAACATTCAGAAACTCACCCCATGAGAAACTGAAAAAGTAACAAGTCCACTTGTTAGCGTCAGGATGTCTAGTTATTCTCACTCTCTTCCTGCTGCTAAAGAATCAACCTCTGTTGAAATAAGGGACTTAAAAATCATCACATGCAGGCCTCAGTTTTTTTAAAGAAGGAATCAAGCTCAGTTAATCTCCGGGTTTTGTCCTGAATGAAAGCACATTTCTTCGTGCAGATGTTTGCTGGTGTGTTCGCCGGAATTTTGGTAAAATTCTGGTGAAATTCATCATGTAGTATCATGTACGTGATGCTTTCTTCACATGCATGATTCTAAGCAAAATAATTAGGTCTTCCAGTATTTTAAAACTTGTGCTCTTTTTCTTCTTAATTGGTGAGGCTCACATTTTGGTCTTAAAGTGATGTTATTGGGTAAGCCACTGTTGTGAAGTTGACATTTTCCATTGAGCTCCTCACTGTGGAAAGCTGGGGTTCAAATTTGTTTTAGAAGCGTTGGCATTTACAACTCTTTTCTGATCTTTTGAAGTCTCCTTTGTCATTGCCAGAATGTTTTTTTTCCCCCTCTGACTTGAGTACTGAGGTTCTGCCTTTGATTGATCAATTTTATTCACATGAGACTAGCCAAACACTCACACCTGATTGTCCTTCCACTGATTGTAAACACTTGACTCTAATTACTGCTTCAATTTAACCACAGGTTTGTTATCTTTTTCCTCTCTGGGACAGACAGTATTTGATTATTTTAAATTCCCTTCTTTTTAAACCAATCAGTCTTTTTTGTGGAATTAAACTGGTTTTCAACAGTGTACAATTTTCAGGACTTTGAGACCTAAAAGATTGAGACAAAGATAAATAATGTCCAGACTTTGACCTTTTGTAACATATTCTAATGTGTTGTACAGTTCAACAGAAAAACAAGCAAATCAGTTAGGTTGTAGGAGTGGTATGATTGAAGAATTGCAGTAATCTGGGGAGTTCCTCCTTTTCTTAACTGGCTTAAACTTACTGTGATGCAGAAGAAAAAAAATCCTAGTTATTTGTTTTAGCACCTGAGGACTTTCAGTTAAACTAACTGGAATTTGGCAGTTGCCATGATTTCATTCAATGAGGAAAAACAACAACAACAACAAAAAAAAAAAAAACTGATGTTTTCCTAACAACTATTTATTTCCCAAACAAAACTTTTGTAATTGTGACCCAAAAGCTCAAGTTTAATTTCAAACTGTAATATTTCTGTTGTAAGCAACTACCCTATTTCTCTTATTTCTTGAAGACATTTTTTTAAATCATTATTTCTGATAAGTATATTTGTTTTCTTATTTTACAACGCCTTCAATCTATTTGGCATTTAATAAGTCCAGGTTTATTTATTAGTACCAGTGGGTAAATTTGTGCTGCAGTTCTACAGAATAGGCATCTGTAGAAATATATATATATATATATATTTACATAAAATATATATTTACATTTAAAAAAAAGAAAACCCTTGCTTTAAAGGCTAGAAGCTGTGAAAAAAAAAACTGATTAAATTAATGCTAAGTCTTATTATAGAAAATTATTGCAGAAAGCAAGAAGTTGTTCCTATAGCACCAAGTTTCGAACTGCCGGACTAGAAGTCTAATACCAGATGGCAAAAGTTTAAAATTGCTGGACTTTAGGAGAGTGTCATCAGTACACACCTGTCTAGAAGCTTTAACTGTGTGGTATATAAAGCTGTTCAACATTCAGCTGCGACTCTCCTATTACACAGCTTGACCATTTCACAATCTGGTCCAGCAACTTTCTTTCATAAAAAGGCAGGCTGCCAAATCAAGGGGCGGGACAAAAACGACAAAAACCAACTTGATAGAAGCCTTTTAAAAAGTGACACAATTATGTCTGTATAGAGTACAATAACTTGCAGACGGAAAAATATGCTTATGTCCCTTCCTGGGCACTGCCTCTAAATCTTCTATAAAAAAGGTAAATTTTGAGTCAATAATGGTCCTAACACATTTATTTGTTTGCACCTGTTCAACTATCTTATCATTTTATGACTGTGGTTTGTGATTGGGTGTTATTTTTTTTCCAGAAGCACACATAGTAGTCCTTGGTTGTAATATTCGGATTACTAATTATACTTTAAACTAATCCACCTTCTCTCTAACTTTAATTTGCTCAGAGTCATGCCATAATCATCCAGCTCAATTCCTATGCAATATATATTAGTGTTGAACAGAGGCACTGTTTTCAGGTAATGAAAAAAAATCTATATTCAACATGTATTATGTATCTCAAGAATTATACTAAAATGCTACATAATTCTTAATGAGTTTTAAATTCTATTTGCAAACTATTTCAGTAGAGTTCACTTAAGCTTCTTGCGCTGCTGTTTCTACAATAATTAATGAAGCTGCATACAATAATAAAGCCCTGCTCAAAAGTCAGAGTTAATCACAAAAACATTGTTTTAAATAATGATGCACATACAGGGGTGTGAAAAAGTGCTTGATCCCTTCTTGGTTTCCTGTTTTTTGCATTCTTGATAAGGTCAGAGTTAGTAGTAACTGTACACACATTTCATAGAGGATAGCCTTAAACAACATATATATATTTTTTTAATGAATCAAATAGTCCTGCACTGTTTTGATCTTGAACTGATGAGTTTTTGTTTGAAATAAAATCTCCTGGATTATCATTTTTAACAATCACATTGTGTTTTGCTTTAGAACTGGCCACTATGTAATATTTATTTTCCCCAAATTATAAATGACCTCATCTGTTCTTGTGTAGGATAGATCTTTCTGGAAGTTTTTAAACTTTTTCTTGCTAATCACTTTTCCTCCTCCCTATTATGTATACTCCTATTCTCCAGCTTTAACTCTCTTCCTGTGCTTTGAATCACCTTTTACTTTCCTTCTGTTCTAATGGGCTCTGGTTCTCCTGTTATAATTTTCTTCAGCTCAGATGTTCACCTCAGTTGCTCTCCCTGGCCATTTGTCTTGTATTTCACTGTCATCTTCTCTTCAATCTACCTCACTTTTTTTTTGATTTTGTCATCTATGTCCTTTCCTCCACTCTACTAAATCTCTACTTATCCCTTTGTGAGGCTGTCTGCATATCTTTCTGTCTGATTTTGTACAATATTACTCCCTGTCTCAAAGCATTTGGTCTATTGTTCCCTCTTCAATTAACATTGCAAATCTCAACTTCTCTTTGCTGTAACCTGGATCCAGCTACATGAATCATTTGTCTAATCTGTTGCTCATTATATTAACATCCTAACTATGCCATATTTTGAATCTTCTGATTTATGTTGCCAGGACGTCCTTCTCTATGGGGGGGTTTCTTCCAAGAATTTATCATGTGGCAGACCACTCATATTGAAGTCTTAGACTGTTGAAAACCAATGATGGAGGGGATATGACTGGATGTGTTCACCAGGCCAAAAAACAATGGCGTGTCCAATTAGATGGGGCTGTAGCTGCAGACTCACGCTGCTGTCACTGAGCACTACGCAAATAAAATATACATTACTTCAAGGCCAGTAAGTAAATAGGTTTAAATTAGGGAACATGATTCACCACTTTGAATTTATGTGACCTCCTTTTATTCCCTTTCATTCTTATTTTATAATTGTGTTTGTGTTCAGCGTTTCAAAACTATTCAATTTCAGCTACATGTAAAAATGAAGCTGATCAAATGCAACTCTTGTTCCACGATTAGATCCACTCTCAGAAATGTGTGATTTATCTCACATAGAACATGTGAGTCAAGTTAAACTAAAGCCCAAACCTCATTTTTAGACCTAAATACTCCACATCTGACACTTTGCCAGGATTCTTCATACAGTGCAGTCATTACTCTTAAACTTTTTCCCATTTTTTCTCGTTACAACCATAAATCAATGGATATGGACAAAATATTGCAGGCTTTTAACAGATCAAAATCTGAAAAGTGTGGTATGCATTTTATTCAGTTCACCTGAGTCAACACATTGTTTTGCCCCAACTGAAGTCTGCAGTTCTCTTTTTCCTTGAAACAACCAATCAGTGACCACCTTCTTTGAAAATAAGCATTGCCACAACTAATGTAAGGAATCCCCTCTACATGATGGTGCTACCACAATTTTTACAAAGACTACTAATGGTAAATAAGGACCAAAATGCGTCTTAAATGGCACGGTAGAGGGGTTTGAATACATATGCAAAATCAGTTCCAGTTTGTGTTGATCTAGCACATGGGTGGATAAACACAGTTGAAGCCATGAAGCGTGAACTAATGACTTGGAGTTAAAGAGGTAAAATATTCAGAGACTGATGTCATGAGGATGACAAAAGACGGAAAAAAAAAAGGATAATCATCCAATTTTTCACTTATAGTGATGCTGATTGCTTGAATGACCCCTGGGCAGCAGCTCTTTCAGAGCCATTAGCAACATTGTGACCAATGGGAGAAAATGCAGTCCATAAAGCAGCCACAAGAATTTGAATAAGCAGAAAGTGCAGCTTATGGACATCTCCTGATCTCATTTTCTAAACTCTGTGTCAAGACCTAAAATAATCTTACAATCAGTGACATGACAGAGGTACTAATATGCCTTAATGAGCCTTGGTCCAGGGATGACAGGACACATGTGCTCATTGTGGGCTCCCATATGACAGAAGTGCTAGTATGTCGTAATGAGCCAGAATTCCAGAGCATAAAAAGAGAACTACTTCTGCTCAGGTCGGTGTCCCAAAATGACATGAAAGCTAATATGTTTCAACGAGGCAAGAGGGACAACATTTTCAGGACAGACTCTCTAGGTGGGAACTGTTGTGGTATCATCTAATGAGCCCTGAGTCCCCAGGGTGTCTGAAGTTTTTGGGTCAAACACGTCACATTAAGCTGGGGCAGGTTTTTTTTTTTTTTTTTTTGTTCCCAGCTCAATTTATGGAGAGATTTAGTACCTTAAAGGAATTTCAAAAGGCTTGTTTTAAATATATTTTATGTGACAGGAAAGATGTCCTGCCATCTTTAGATTTGAAAGTAAAATGTTTGAACGAGATGAGACTTAATTTAATCAGATATCAGGATTTGTTGAAAAGAAATTCTAATAAAGCCTTATGCATCCATGGCTCTAAAGAAATGAAATCATAAACATAATACCTGCCATGAACATGAGTAATATTCTTCATGAATATTCATGACTGTTGTCATAAAGTTAACATTATTCAAAATGTCTTAGTTATGACAACTTGTTATTAACCAATAAATTATGATCTGACAAAAATTTCTGATCTGACAAAAAAAAAAAAAAACTGATTAAACTTTAGCTTTAATAACATAAAGTTACATAATTTTTAAAGTTTAATCAGTACTACTTTTATAATAAATTTATGCCAGATCATGATGATGGTGTTATGACAGTCTTATTCACAACAGTCAAATAAAGTGTTACAAGCTTTATTCTTACAAAATGTCCTTGCTTGTCAACAGTGATTAAGCTCATGCTGGATTATGTGTGAAAGCTACGTTAGTTATAGGTTGCATCGGTTCAGATTAAGGCAAAAAATTAAAATTTAGCTCTAAACAGGTTAGCTTTTTAGTGATTTTTATAATTCATTGAGATGCATCTATTCACCTATTCAGCTGATTTCACCAGCACCGTTTTCCATATCATTTGGGAAACCAAGATCACTACTGACTTTTAAAGTTATACATGATAAGCTAATTTGATTTTGGTCTTGCCAGAAGGGGATTTTTATGCATCCCTGAAATGTGCAAACATCTTCAGCATTTGAACACATGAATGCAAAATGTGAAGTCATTATTTTTTCTTAGAGAATGCTTGCTTGTCTGCACTTATTAGCCTATTTACTGGCATTGAGACTCTTTCTATTCATCTATGCAAAATGATTTTTCTTTAAAATACCTCCTCATTTATAATTTATATTGTCCATGTATATTTTATAGATACTAACATTTCTGCTGGCTATTTAATTTTCATTCCCATGGACATAATTATACACTGCATAGAAATTCTATTTGCCTTATAGAATTATTTCCCAAGTCTTTGAGAACCACAGCTGTGAAAAGGGGGTTCACGTTTTGCCAATCAAAAAAACCCTGGATTGAAACAGTCATGGATGAGACTGTCCATGCAGAAGGTCCATGTTTAAAACTAAATACTTGATTTACTTGCAGAAATTAAAGAAAGAAAACTGTGAGAGTGCCGATTGTAAAAGGGATGTGTGAGATATATTACAAAGCAACAGAATTAAGCAAATACAAAGGAAATTTGGAAAATAATATGGATAATCAGAGTAAAAATGAAGTAAGATGACCAAAGGGTGTACTGCTGCATCATTCCTTAAAACTCAAAGATGTTATGGCTTCCCTTTGAACATGACAGGGATTAGAGATTAGAGATAGTCAGGATGTACTTCAGTCACCTTAAGTCTTAAACTCATAGTTTTACATTTTTTTTGTTTTTGCTGTTTTGTTATTATTATTACTATTTACAAAAAGGTTCATTGAGTGTCAAATATCCATTATAGATATGGGCTGTAAAAGTACTGACAAAGTTTTAAATTGCGTCAAGATTCTCCCCCATTTACTGAGTTATTTATGAATTTATTTTATATTGATTTTGTTTATATTTTGTTTAAATAAGACTATGATCGATCATGTTAGCCATAGCATAGTGCGCATTTTACGCATGGACTCGAAAAAATGGCTTTCGTGTTGCATTCGTTCAGTTTTTGGTCGTAAAACAACTCGCGATTGCACTCAACGTGCGTAAAATGCGCACTATGCTATGGCTAACATGATCGATCATATTCCTGGTTTTATTTGGAAGTAAATATAAAACAAAATCAATATAAAACCACTACTTTTACAAAGTTTGAAGTCTCCACTGTCCAACAGAAATGAAATGCACACTTCGCACGGCGTCTTTTCTTTATACAGAAGTCTTTTAAATGCATGACGTCATGCCCGCCACAGGGCGGGCGTCGACCTCAGAGGGTTAAATCCTGCTTTGGAATTGAATATTTTTAAAAGCTGTGTTCCAGGGTGGGGTAATAACTGAAGTGTCTACAGGTGAAAAATGTGCAAAGGGATCCAAGACACCTATCTGACGTCAAGAACCAGCAGGAGCAGAAGGCCTCCCTGCCGTGTTCCCCCACACCACCAAAGGATGGGTGTGACAGAAATGCGCTAGAAATACAGGAACAAAGACAAACTCCAGCTGCCAACTCTACAGCTCTACAGCTTTGGAAAAAAAGATGAACTTTGTAGAGCAGAATGAAACAGGAGGAGTGTACCCTCTTTTAAATGGGGTCACAAATGTGAATTGCATTTTGTTTGTAGAAAATTAGGTCAGTTTACATTCACAAACAAGATCCCTGGTAATAGTTTGTACTTTCCCAATGCATTAAGTTTTGTAATCAAAAGAAGCATTGGACACAGTGAGGGAACAAGCTGTGTCCCAGCTACAACTTGAAGATGTTTTCAAATGCTGCGAGTGGGTGCTGCTGCCTCCAGGTCGGGGGATCGGCCTCTGCCTCACACAGAGGAGCTCAAGTATCCTGGTGTCTTGTTCAGAAGTGGTGGGAAGAAGGAGCAGGAGGTGGACAGATGGACTTGGAGCCCTGCTGTGATCTCTCAGGACTGGAGCCAAAAATGCAACTCAAAATTTGCCAGTGCATTTATGTTCTAACCCATAACTTTGGTTATGAGATGAAGATCATGACTAAAAGAACTAGGCCTCAAATACACGTGGTTGAAATTTGTTTTCGCTGTAGGATGTCTGCAAAAGTACTAAAACAGTGAACTTTTTGGGCCTTGAAGTGGAGAGAGCTGCTGGGAAGAAGGAGAAGTTTGCATTTCTCCTCCAGATCGTCTCGGCTGCTGACCTCTTTGGTTTTTGAATAAGCAGAAGACAGGGAACTGGAGCCCATCTATATGAACAGTTTTAGTAGTAGAAGTAGATAACGTTCATAAAAAAAAATAGATATTTTTACATATTGTTATGTCCTGACAGAGTAATATGAAACAGATAATTTGTGGGAAAAAAAAAATCTAACTCCTCTGGTTGCTCCCGGTGGTCCTAATGCCACTTGCAAAAATACACCTCTCTCAGCTTCAAACAACCAGAACCAGGAGGAATGTCTCAGCAGCGTCAGTCATGCTTGTGCATGCACTGCTCACACCTTTCTCCCTACGCTGCTTACTTTGTTCAAACTGAAGATCGAAAGAAAGAAGCTACAGAGTGAAGACTGCAGCACAGAAGAGAGCAAGCTGGATGGCCTTGTAGAACATCCTTGTTCAAATAGTCAGGCTCAGTTCACAGTTTCTCAAAACTCCTTACAGCAGCTTTCAGCTAAGATTTTATCTACACCTTTAAAATGCTACAGGATGAAGGTCCAGAATGTCTTTAAACACAACATTCCATACAAAAGGACGTTCCATACAAATAGTCCTGGGAACAATCTTGGGCTAAAGTGTCAGAGCAACTCAAACCAAGAGAAGAAAAACACAAAAAAATCATTCACCCATGTAAAAATTGGACTCTTTCTAAATTACATGTCTTATTTCATCTTAATCGTATCTCCCTAGCTTAAGAATATTCTAACAATTATTCTTGTAAGTAATTTTCAGTATACTGCATAATATTCAGTGGAGGCATAGGAAAAAATAGCTTGGCGAAGGTGGCTTTGATATGAAAAAATGTTTTATTACAAAAAGGTCGAAAGCAGTAATGTGCCTCTTACTGTGCAGGTGTTTGTGCTGCTGAATGGTGGCCCTGAAATATATGTGACTAAAGAGAACTACTGTACAACATATATTAAGCTGAAAAAGGAGGCGGGGATAAAAAAAACCTTGTACTTAAATATTCCTATAACACACAACAAATATTTTGCGACCCCCTGGAGGACTCGAGCTGCGAGGCTCCAATCTGCTGACTCCGCCTTCCTTTGCTCCAGTTTCTTGTGACTGTAAGTAACTTTGATTTCTGTTTGTTTGCATGCTCACCTTTAAGAAAGAAGCTTTTTCCCTGGAACACTGGCTTCAGACCCATAAATAACCTTTCAGTATTTTGTGACAAAATTTGTTGGGCGGAGGAAAAAAAAAAAAAAAAGCATTAGGTGGACAACTTTGAGACTGGTACATAAACACAACTCATTAGGCCACATACTGTTCAATTACTGAGACTGAAGAGACACACCCTGCCTTAGTAAAGAACAAAAACGATGAGACACAGATGCAGAATCAAAGTTCACCGCTTCATTTCCCTAAATAAAAATCTAGTGTGTCTAACACACATCAGAAGTTCCCCAAGCAGCAAAAAAAGCACACGTTTGCACAATATGTTGAAAGCATTGCAAAAGCCTCAAAAGTTTGTCAGAGAAGTGAGAAAAGAGAATAATTAAGACCGAGGCATAAAACGGATCTTTCAGAGGTTTAGTTGTGGGGAGTTTCAAAGCACAGGTAGGCTAGAAAAATAAAAAATAAAAAGATACCAAGCACACTATTCATCCTACCAACTGAAATGTATGGAAGCCCTTTTCTGCCACTCTTAAAAAAATGCCTCATTATAAGGAGGGAGTTTTCTCATAGCAATCACAGCTCTACAAAACTTGATAAAATGCAGAGGTATTTTGATATGTCTATGAATATCTGTATCAGATTAACTTTATTTTTTGTCACACTATAAAGTGCAACTCAAAGCATGACCTTTGCTACAACTCATTAAATTGGAGTCCATATTTTCTTCCATCACACCTGTGCAGCTTAATTTACGTTTGACTGAGACATTTGATAATACTACCTTGTTTCTTACTCCAGAGTGAGCTGTTAACATTCAATATTATATGCTGTTCAATAAATACTTTAAATCAGACATGTGTTTCAAGCACGTTTTGGTAATTATAGGCAGAAAGTGTGGGAACAACTTTTAATCTCATGGCAGCTTTAGTTGGGTTTGTTCAAACTGAACTGCAACACAAGTGAACAATTGTTAAGTCATTTTATCATTAGGCATTGTGATGTGATAGTGAGATAATGAAGCCCTGCTCTGCTGAACGCGACACAGATGGTCACAACACAGGCAGCACTAATTAATGTAGACTGTGTTGTGACAGTTGGTTTCTTCTTCAAGGCTCTTTCTACTTGATTAGGGACCCAGAAAAAATGGGAGGCCAATTTAAAAAATAAATCAATACCTTTTAAAATATGTGTTAGAGGGTAAGAGAGACCTTTTTCATTTTGCAGGGTTGAACTTAATGAAACGTTTGCTCGTAATTCAGTTTGATCCAGAGAATCAAACTGGATAGTAGGATAACAAGAGGCGATATAGACCAACGTATGCATGAACAACTCTTTATTTTAGAAAGCAAGGTCCAAAATAATTGTTCAACTGTTTACTGTAAGAAAGGAGATTATTGTACGGATAAAATAAATTATGTTAACACTAAAGATAGAAGAAGTTCAATGCAGAGATTGCTGTGGTGACTGGGTTCCAAGCCCAAGGAAATGAGCAAACGAGCCATGCAAGGCAAACAGATGTTTTACGAATATTACAGTGAAATTTGCTTTTTCGGACAAACATCTTATGCACTTTATTTTTCTGTTATGTGCATGTAACTTATAGATGTAACTTAGAGATGAGAAATAAACTACAATCAGAAAGACTGAACTAAAATAAATCAGAAAGAAGACTGATCTAATCAATGAAAGAGGAACACAGAATAAAACTAGAATCAATAAATCAAATTCCAAAACAACTCAGCAACCCAAGATCCTAAGAAGATCAAGGTTTCTTGAGACTCAGAAAAAAACTACACGTTTAAGTGTAATTATTATTACATTTAAAGTGATTTTGTGAGGTTATGTTACAGGAGAAAAATTAGATTTTTTTTTTCTCCTGCTATTTTAACATCCTTACTAGAGGTGCCCATAAGCGTGTGATGATATTTTCCCTCCAATGGTCAATTTTAAGATATTCTACCAGGAGAAAATAGCCAACTGTTGCGATTTTAATGAGACACCAATACAGTACCTAGGGCCTGGTGAATACATTGTGCATGCCCTGACCCACAGGGACATTACTCTTCTGCTGCAACAACTCTCATAAAAACATCCAGAGTTTCAAATGATTCATACATTTTGGTTTGCTGGCATTCCACTGAGGCTCCTTGACATGACCAATATATTTCCAAATTCTCCCTTCAATTCAGACCATTCAGACACACATATATATATATATATATCTAAACAGAGAATGACTCTGGAGCATTGGAGCCAACTCACTGGGCATCATTCATGTGGCATCCTTGTCCACAGATCAAAAATTCATGTAAATTACTCATAAACATGTTCAGCCTGACCACACGAAAACAATCCCATGACAGACTAAGAGAGCATATTTCATATTCCTATCACGCATGTGCCAAACAATACCACTGACATGTTTTGTATTTTCATATTTTTGAGATGCTACACAACCTGCTTGATAATAGGAATATCTGTGAATATATTCCACTGAGTTTTTACAGAGGACTTTGTTTCAAAACTTCAACTATGTGGTTGTTCTTGAACAGCAGTTGCTCAATTGAGCAGCAATTGAGCAGAAAACGGTTTCTTCAGTTTTATTGTAAGGGTCACTAGTATGTAGAAAATGCAGTGTATGATGTGGTACATAACTTATTATTGTTCGGTCGTGATGTATTAATCGATTTTAAACTTGTTCTTTCTTTTCAGCACAAACCCAATCCGAAATAGATTAGACATGATATGTTGATATGTTCTCTTTGTATTAAAAAGTCTGGGATGGAAGATATAAGCAGAAAAGGTAAATTAATATCAACGTACGCACTCACAAAAAAGCGACTGAGCATAGAGCCACCGCTCAGTCCAACAGCCACAAAATAAATAGCTCCTACCATTTTCCTCTCTCTGACATGCACACTCATACACAAACCCTCAAGACTGTAATAGATTTCCTCATCATCACTGCAGAAAATTGTCTATGGATATACATGCACATCCTTGATACATGATTATTAAACAACAAATAGCAGACTGAGAAGTAGCGGAAATCATTTGGTGCCCAACAAAGAAATGGCTGAAGAGGAAAATTAAGGGACAGAGATAGCTGGGGAGAAATAGGGAAGCGGAGAAGATGATTACAACTCTGTATTGGCAAATGCACAATATGAGAGCTGTTTGCCAAATGACAAAAAGATAGTGTAATATTTACCAAATAGGTCAATGATGGATGCTCAGCTAACAGAAAGGTTATGAAAAGTAAGGAGGCAAGATGATAAGATAAAAAATACTGCGGGGAGGTATAGTAAGAAAAATAACATACCATTTTATAAATGGTTAGTGGAGCAAGTGACAGATATTGTCACCTCTATGAACCTACAGAAAGGGAGGGTAGGAAAGGAAATGAACCTAGGAGAGTGAAGAAGTAGAGGTAAAGAAAAACTGGCAGACTAAATCTTACCTTGGTCACAAAAGGTCAAAACACCACATATAAGAGCACATATAATTAATCCACAACGAATTTAATCTCAAAGCATTTTAGAAGGCAGTATGGTATCATTCCAGTGAAATCAATTCATGAAGTTAGAGTCAGATTTGATTGCATATGCTATAATAGAATCACTTTTAAACCTCCTATGTTTTTTTTTTTGTTGTTTTTTTTACTTTCAAAAACTGCTTTTTAATCATGCTAATACTTTAGTATTAATCACAAGAATACTTTGGTTGCTTGGCAAATAATGTGCCAAATAAACTCTGGTAAGTGGACCAAATGTATGAGCCACATTTCTAGACATACCCACCACTGAAAGTGCTTTTACACTAGAGCCACATTCATCGCGCTACACTCAAACACGAGAACAATTATACACCAGTACGCAGATTAGTAGGCAACTACTTATAGAATTAAAAGCATTGCCCAGAGGCACAAAGACATGTGGCAGATGAAAATTGGAATCAAACACAACTTTTGGAATGGAAGATGATTCTGCTACCCATTCAACCACTCACTGCAATGTAGCACTTTTGCTTGTTGTAAAACTACAGTGATCACCATAAGACTGTATGTAGTAATAATTTTTTACTGGGATTAGTTACTCATTACTCATTTCAAAATGAATGACTAAATATCAGTTTCTCATATCATAAATCGACAAATTATCAGGGTGACTGAAATATTATGTATTTCTAGTTTTACTTTTAAATTACTTATGTTTGTGGGCAAATCTCTTGTGCTCTTTCATTCTTGTTCAAAAAACACAAAACCTGAAAACTAACAAATAACGCTAAAGAACCAAGGTCTTTACATGGGACTTGTGTAAAGTCAATATAAAATGGCAGCATGCTTTCTCCTAATTGAAGAGATTTAAAAGTAGAAGCGGTCTGGGTTTTACCATCTAAAATTCTATAAAATTTGACCTCATGTGTACAAAACCAGACATGACATGTCCCAACATGTTTCTTTTTTAAACCAACAACCAACATGGAAAGGCTTGTTAGAAAAATACCCAAAAACTCTGGACACACAAAGTAAAATGCCGTGTTTTAAAAATGTGTGTGTTACTTTAAAACATCACTTAAATCCAACATATATATTTTTTCCTCTTGATATTACATCTGCCAGGATTTTTATGATGCATTGATACATGGCAGGGGATCTAACTTCTAGACCTCCTGCAATTTAGCAATAAAAATGTTAAAATCAAGTTTGAATGAGAAAAAGATGGAAAACCCATTTTAGTTTGTTCTCTTAATGCTACTTATTTGCTCTGTTCATGCAGTCTGTCTAATATGACACTGAAGCAATAAAAGCTATTATGTCATTTTTCAACTGAATTTTTTTATTAATCGTTTTTTTTGTCTTCCAATGAACATTTTCTAGCTTAATTGTTTATAATCAGTGTTGGCATAGTTACTTTGAAAAAGTAACTTTAATCGGACTACTGATTACTCCTTGAAAAAGTAACTTAGTTATATTACTGACTACTTGATTTGAAAAGTAACTAAGTTACATTAAAAGTAACTTTTTAGTTACTTTCAGCAGCTGCTAACAACAACGCTCCACCTACTGTGAAAATCACATTGAGCTTTGCCAAAACTTAATTGTAAGCTATTTTATAATGGTAACATCAACAATGTGTCTCCACTGATAAGGCTGAACTGAAGAGGAGATTATAGAAAAAACAGTACAAAAAAATAAAAAACGTGAGTAATTTGTGTGGTCCAAGTGTTGTCTGGAAAACTCTAAGAAGGATTTTAAATCTCCCCTCTAAATCCCCCCAGCCTCCAGGTTCTGCGTTACGGCCCTGCGTTTGGTCTCAAAGTTCAGCGCCCAGATCTCCTCCTGCAGCTCCACAGCTAAGATGGCTGCACAGATTTGTGACACTTATCGTGATATTAATAATTATAATGGCGTTAAGTTTCCATTATAATTATTGGCAACTACGGACACGTTTATTCGTGGCTGTTTTCACGTTTATTGCGCTGTTCGTATTGGTCTCGTTGTTTGCCGTTTTCTGGAGCGCAACGCATTCCTTAACTTGACATTAACAAAGACACAGCGGGACGGATAATCGGGAAATGATGGACAGGGAGAGACTGAGTAAAACTACCTTCATGACGGACAAATTCTGGGATTTATTATGAGTCTGGTTATTTCCAAACTCAAATGAGCAACTTCACGTTCAAAAACGAGCCAAAAAAGGCGCAACCCGCCACTCATTAAATCTGCAAGCGACTTAAAAAAAAGAAGCCCAAAGCCGTTTATAATAATCGGACTTGGCGACAGAAACTCAAAATAGTTCCAGTTTTTCCACCAACAAAATGCGCATCTCCCTCCATTGTGTACATTTCTGTCGCATAGAGACGTCGGTCACTCGACAAGACGAGTAGAGGAAATACGATTGCGGTAAATAACAAAAGAAGATAGTAACGCACAGTGATTTCGATAAGTAACTGTAGTCTGACTACTCGATTTGAAATAGCAACGCGTTAGATTACTCGTTACTGAAAAAAGTGGTCCGACGTCAGTAACGCGTTACAAATTAACGCGTTACTGACATCACTGTTTATAATTAGGCTTAAGCATTTCTATAGACTATGAGTTAAGGGTTAAAGCTTAATCATACAGTTTTTTTTTTCAGACATAGCCTTCATCAATCTTAAAGTTAATATCCACCTTCTTCAAGGGTAATACATAATCTACTACAATGTGTCATTATTCATCTAACAGACTGCTTACACTTTTGTAGAACAACTTAGAAAATGGAATATCAAAAGGCTTATCAAAAACATTTCACTAACTGATCAGTGACATCTGTAACCACAGCAACTAATCAAACTGAAGTGTATTATTTTACAGTAGGACAGGTAATTCAGTTTGTCCATCTACTTCAGCTGAGCTGCTGCCAGCAGCTCTTTCTTGATAGATGTTTCACTAGAACCTGTCTTACTGTTTTAACCTCGTCAGTCGGATGGGTGAATCCACTGAAGGAGCCACTGATAACAATGTAGAGCTCATAGACCTCAACGAATTTGTTTAGATGTGTTTCTGTTCTCTCTTAAAATCTATCTGAGACCACTAAATAGTTACTGCTTCCATTGAATCTGTGTTTCTTTTTTCTTTACCACAGAAAGTATTCCTGGATCAGTAGGTTTGGCTTTTCTTCATACAGTCACACTGTCAGTCACAGCAGATTCTGGTGGAGGGTTTTTTTCTATTGAAAGTGGTTTTGCTCCTTTCCACTATCGAAGCGTACGTAAGTAAAAATATTTTTACCAAAATCAGTGACTAAATGCAATTAACTATCCATTTGTTCAGGGGGAGGCAACAAACTCAACTACTTGTCACATATTTAGCTTCCTTCAATAGAAAGCATTTAACCAATGGCCACTAGATATTGAATTCAGATACATTATATTTTATCTAGTCTCAAGATTGCATGTGATTTAATATGAGTATATATCATGCTTATCTTATAAAATAGTAGACGATGACAAAAATTTTAATGTGTTTTGCAAGGAAATTAATTGTAATGTTTTAATGGGCAGCCTCACAAAGTTAGACTACATTTCTAGAAAGATGTTAGTCTGTGTTGTAAGAATAGAAAAAAAACCCTCAGGAGCTTCATTTAAGACTGCACAGGCCTCAGTCATATGAAATAGTCAAATTTATGGTATTAGAAAAAGACCAAAGAAGGAAAAGTCAAAGCAGCTGTTCTCTCTAAAGCCGGGGTGGGCAATTCTGGGAAGCTCCAGACCTCAAGAGCCGGAGTCCTGCAACTTTTACATGTGTCTCTACTTCAACACACATGAGTCAAACAACGAGGTCATTAGCAGGACCTTGGATAACTTGACTGCACTTAGGAGGTGATTTGGCTGTTTGATTGAAGTGTGTTGGACCAGGGAGACATCTGAGAGTGGCAGGACACCGGCCCTCGAAGGCCAGGATTGCCCACCTCTGCTCTAAAGGGTGGCAGGTTTGACATGTTCAAAAACACATTCAAAAACGTTACGTTTCTTCTTTATTCCGTCTTTATTGTTCCAACTTGCAGCAAATGTCATCTCAGTTCTTACAAAAGAATCATGTTCAGTTTATTTATAGTTACATGAAGTTCTATTCAGTTCAAATTCCATTTGTATAAGTCAAGTTGCTGGAAAAGTAAAAAAAAATCAATAAATTATTTTAATAAGTGAAAATCTATTGATCAAACATAACAACATCTTCGTTTTGTGGTTTACATTCAAAAAATAATTTGAATGTAAAATTACAGGAACCATTAAAGTCATTCTCAAAGGTTTAATCTACGACCACAATATTTCAGCTTTTGAATGTTAAATCAGTAAAGCCAGACCAGCTTTGCAGTACACTCTGATATGTTCTTCTGCACAATTTAAATTAAAAGAAATACAACACTTATTACACACTCACAAAATAAAATAACGCATTCATAGAGCAGAGCTGCTACAAAGTGAAAGCCAATTGCATAATTACTGTAAGCTCCCTTCCTCTCCCATTCTGTCTGATCACCAAAATAACAGTTTCGAGATGGAAGCAGAATGCAAATAACGCGGTTTGCATCTGTGTGTATTTCTGTGTTTGCACGTTTGTGTGTGTGAGAGAGATAATCAGTTGCCAACTGAGCTGTGAAAGTGATTGCTGTGGAAGCCAGTGTAAGAGAGGGGACAATCAAAGAAACACAATTCTTATCAAAATTTCACACAGGCACACACACTGAAAAACTGTACAGTTTGTTAATAAAGCAAGTTTTGATCTAAGGTTGCAGATTGGGAAGCAATTTGGATTCTTCCGTTTTTCACATGACTATTAGATGTGCATAGGTCTCGTGTACAAAATAGTGGAAGATGGAGAAGCAGATTCTGGTGAATCAGCAGCAGCATCACATTTGCAGATGAGCTGCACCATTTTATAAACTCTAATTGAGTCTTACAAAGAAACAAAACGGCTCCATTCAAATACAGCTCTGACTTATATACCTGCTTGCCAATGAGAAACACTTTAGTGAAGCTCTTAACTTGAGATTTGAACCATTTTCAGTTCTTTGATTCTTGACAAAGTCCTTTGTAAGAAAAAATGTAGCTGTGGCACAATTTACTCTTGATTTCATGCATAAAATAATAGATTTTATGCATGATAGATTATAATTTCAGCTGTTATAATTATGACAATTATAACAGCTGAAATTATAACAGTTTCAGCTGTTATAATTCAGTATAACAGCTGAAACAGTTATACTGAATTATTATATGGTGTCACTTAAGTTTGTATGTGTGTAAGGACATATCTGCACATATGGACAAGAAATGTTATATATAGTACAGCTTTAAAACACATATGTAAGCAAACAAAACTTGGGAAGGCACAAGGGGAAAAAAAAGAAAATGAAAAGCACTCAAAGCTAAGGTGTTTCCTCTCTTTTCCCATTCTCCCTCCCCTCATTAAATATCAAGTATCTCAGGGAGCAATAACACAAGGACAGACACTCGTAGAAGAAAAAAACAGCTGCAGAGTGCATATGTGCCACCAAGATTTAAATGTGTTGCACCCTTGCATACACAAACAATATTTTAATGCTTCTTACAGAAATCTCAGTCCCCAAGCAGTGTGGCAGTGTGTTCAGTTGCAGAGATTGTAACCATGGCTTTACTTTAGTGAGTCTCAGATCTGCAGCCCATTGCTCTTCTGTTGCTGTGTGTGGGTGTGTGTGTGCATGTGTGTGTGTGTGTTTTTTTTTTCTTTTTTTTGACTGCTTCTGTCCAACTCAGATTCAAGGTAATTACTTGTTAAATCACCTGAAAAGTGTTGAACATCTAAAATGTATAAGTATAAAAGAGCCTAGAAATCACACCCATGTGTCCTGGCAGCAGGTTAAATGTGAGGAGGGGACATTTTTCAGTTTTTATGGCAATTAAAGGCCCTAAATCTGAATATTAATTATTTCTGGGATTTGTGATATCTCTACAGCTCCATGGATATGAGAAGACCTGTGATATGGCCTTTTAGCAATACTGGGAATAATTAGATCTGAAATTCACTGTTTCTGATGTACAGTCTTAGTTATCTAATGCATGCTGGTCTCAAAGTCTTAGAACTTTTAAATGTGAAAGTGATAACACCAAAGTGCTTTAGAGGACAATCACTTGGCGGTTGCACATTTTAGACAGACTGTGAACAATGCACCTAAATTAACATATTTAATACATCTAAATTACCATGTTTGCACCAATGACTTTAACTTGGTGTGCACTTTCTGTAGCTTTTTATACAGTAGTAAGATATATCATTCCTTATTGTCTATCAGCACCCAGTTAATAAATCCAGTTGATTTGTTATTTGGACTTCATCATCACGAAAAGTGGAGAGGAGCAAGAAATAAACATTATTTACACAAACCTAACATCAAAACAATAAATGTTACTAAGGCATATTTACATCCATAGAAAGTATTACAACTGAACAAGTCCAAGGTAAATCTAAGAATAGATCTAACTTAGAGCATTACCTCTCATGACTCACATTGTTGAGCTCCAGGAGGTTTTCAGCAGCACCTGGAGCAATTGTGTCTCATTGCTGCTCCACTCTGCGCAGGAGACACAACAGGGAAGGAAAGGGATCATTTCAAAGCAATTTAATGCTAGAAAACAAGGATTCTAGAAGGATGTTTGTTCAACCAAATACCAAAACACATTTGGTCTGAAAATCAATTAGCCACAACATAATATCAATAATCCCATTTCATTAGTGATGGCCTCCCTGGTCTCCATCATAATCATAAAACACATATAGACAAAATAGACAATTTGTTGTTTTTGCTTCTAAAGGGTAAGATTGCCTTTTTTTGCTTCACATAATGTTTGAGAAATATTTTAATCTCATATGGCAGCCATCTTTGAGGCGCAACTCCTCCCTGAAGCTGTAGTTTCCAGGTCTTTAAGCTTCAGCCTCAGACCAGCTTTCCCCTGTGGCTCTGCCACTGATCAGCTCTGTCAGATTAGCCAGCAGCAATTGGCAAACACCTGGTGGAGCTACACATCTGCGGAGCTCATTATGAGCTACTTCTCAGTGCAACACTGGTAAAATGCTGTTAAAAGGTTAAGAAATACATTAATCTCCGCCATTACTCTTACTGCAAGAATTCTTTCAAAAAGCCCACAGCTGCAACACCAACTGCATGCAATGGCTTCCACACTACTTTTTCCACTTTTTTTGCTAGAATGCAGCTTCCAATGTTTCCGTTGGGGTGGTGGTAGGGAGGAGGTTTGGGGCGTTGAAGGGGGGGAGGGGTTAAGAAATAAAAATCAATGTTTTGATGGCATTAACGTAAAAAGTACAGACTGTCTAGCAAAAGCCGGCAGATTTATAACCCTGTATACTTATTAACTCTGCACCGAGCAAGATCTTAAAACACACCAACAACAACTCTGCTAACCCTATTAATGTAGCCTGTGGCATTTAATGCCAGAGCACAAAATGCTCTCATTAATTTTTTTTTTTTACAAATGTCTTGGCTTTCCTTGTGTGGAGCAGATTTAAGGGCAGATTGAAGAGGAAATAAGGGTAAACACCGAACTAAAATATGAAACAAAACCATTATATTTAACTCCTTTGAAAAACAAACCAAAACCCAGGTTTTGTAGCCATTTCGTTCAAGAAGAACTTTTGTAGTAAGTGGTGTAGCTTTGTATTTTGCTGATAATTACAAAACAGTTGTACAAGCTGTTTGTTTACTAAAATCTAGGACATTCATAATATTGCTCCACCAGTGCTTTTCCTTTTGACATTCTGACCAGAAAAGAAGCAAGTAGAAATCTGTATTAGTTACTTTACCATGTTCAAGCATCATAGTGTTATAAGAACACTTGATGGTAGATTATGTTTTAGTCTGGCAAAGGGTCTTGTATTTTGAACAATCAAGTGAAAAAAATAAGCTCAAAAGTCAATTGATGTCACTTTAAAGTCCAAGGGTGCTTATTTTCAATCTCCACCACTGTAAAAACTGTGAGTAGATAGTTTTGTTATTTTATCAAACCAAAATTAAAAAAAAAATCAAAATATTTGCTGGTATATGATTTAACGAAATCACATATCGATTGTATTTTACAGTGGACTATGAGCAGACTATTTGAAAAGAACTTAAATAAGTCAGCAGTCAACAAAGCAGATCCAGAGCAAAAGGTTTCCAAGCCAGCCAAGAATCGTAGAATGATCTGTACAACATGTTCAGTAGCAGAACTGCTCTTTTTTTTATATACCAGAGTAAGCTCGGAACAAAATAGCCAAAGCTAAAGTTCAAATGAGGAAATAGTCATCCATCTTCCAGTCCCATTTATTAAATATAGTGATTTATAAGCAAACAAGTCAGCACCTCTCATCATCCACTGGAGTTTTCTTGCTTCCCTAGGGATGAAGTTTAAGAAGCCACTATTTACATTGTTGGGTAAATTAATTGTTGCCCCCTAAACCTAGTAAATGCCTGGCCTACCCTTGGCAGCAACAACTGCAAATCAAGCATTTAGAATAACTTGCACCTTTTAGTGAAGTAGAGGAATTTCTGCCCACTCATCTCTGCAAAATTGTTGTAATTCAGCAACAGTTCACAATGGAAGTTGTTGTGGGGTCTTCTGTAATCTTCTGGATGAGTCGTCACTCCTGGGGAGGTTTACTTCGTCTATACTGAGAGAAGATGGAGGGCTCCAAATAGCAATGTATAACTGGATGGACAACACACTGGTTTGTCAAGTCTGTTGCTCATGAGTGCAATAATCTTTTGAGAAAAATAGTTGGTAATTAGCGCAGAGTCACCAAGCTAATATTGAAGTAATAACTTTTGTTGGAAACTCCTGCAGCCCTCCTAGGGCTGATTGTGAATAAAAGAGCATTGTGCAAGGTACCCAATATATCAGACAACCCTGCTGATTAAACAGCAGAGTTTCAACTGCAATCAAGAAATAAAAAACGTAGGCCCGTCTTACCTTCTGCAACATTCTTTAAAATCGGCCCACTGCCTGAGGTCATGATTTTAAACTTCCTAATCTTAACTGCCAGATTTCTTTTGACATGTTTCTTAAAATAAATAGTACATTTATTTAATTACAATTATTATTCTGAATTTACCCACTTTGTATACCCTCCTGTGCATACACATATTTTGCAATCATACTCTGAATTATTAAAAGTTCCCTTTTCCTTGCTGGAAACTATATGGTAAGAGAAAGTCTACAAGGAAAAAATTATATCTTTATCAAATTGTTCAGTCATGTGATTGACATTTATACCTCCAGTTGTAGATGGCATTTGTTGTCAAATTTCAGTCTGGTTACATCTTTTGTATTGGTTTTTATTCCTTTCATCCAACCACCCGCTGCTCTCAAACATTTTCAGTCCTCTTCGGGCCCCACGCCGGCATCCCAAATGAATATTCTGTTGAACAGAGCAGAGTATCGACTGAAACTGTCCTTTCATCTAAGCACCATTGGTCAGCAGCTGCTTTAACTTGAACGAACAAGAACTGGCAGATGAAACAGTGAGCAAAAAGGCACAATCAAAAAGCACCAGACCGTCACTTCCCTTCTAAAAGGTACTGAGAATCAGTGATTCAATACACCTGGTGGAACTGCACAACTGCCTTTGTTTATTAGGAAACTAAGGCTTTAATTAAGAAGACATTTAAAACTCTAAAATTGAGTATGCACTACAGTTACAAATCACATCACAATGCTCTTGGTGAATGCTAAATCTGGTGTAACTACACAGAAAATAAAATACTTCTATGTGGCAGCATTTACTAGTGAAGTCAAATAAAGTGTTTTACTTACTGTATACAGTTCATATCAGCCTCTTTCGAAACAAAGGCCTGAAACTGCAGCTTTGTACAAGTGTAGGGGCATTAGTTAAATGCAAGACATGAAGAAGTTTGAATGGAAACAATGTTAACTTCATAATCTACCACATTACTTGATAATTGCACAATGACTATTACCTCAAACTCCTACAGAGAATGAAATAATATTGCCTGTTAAACTGACCTCAAACTTTAAGTTAGAGTGGAATTAAATAGCAGGAATATCAAGTTGACTTACATTTCAAATGCTTGAAATATTACAATCGTATGGTGGTGCTCTAGTGTGTTTTTCTTCTTTTAAACTGTAAAACTATCTTTGACTCACATTTTTTTTAGTGACAATTTTCTTGCTTAATTTACAAAATATACCTTTTTGAAAGCCTGCTTCTCAGGGCCAAACCTCTTAATGAATTGACTTCAATGTCAAGGTACTGAATTATCCAAAGATATTTAGCCAGTGCTCACATGTTTTAGTCTTGTTGCAGTCTCCTAAGATAAAGACGTTGCATCATTAAACTGATGAAGCTTTATTATGCAAAAAAAACTATTCATATATTGCTGGGGGTAGAAAACCTATATGTGGTTCTGAACCATTAAGATCTTTTGAGTATCCAGAAAGCAAATCAAATTTAAAGAATTTTACATGTCTTGTGTTGTCAAGCAAATGAAAATAACCAGCCGTATGCCTCTGTGTATAGTGTTGTAAAATTAACTTGTTTCAGTGATTCAGCGTTGTGATGTCGTCCTGGTGAATAAAACAATTCACCAACCAAATTATTGGGCATAATTCCCACACACACTTATGTCTGCTCTGCTGTTTTTACATTATTATGCTTGCTTTTATAAATATTGGATCAAAAACCTAACATTGGCCCAAGTGATTTTTAATCAGTGGGTGTTCTCTTGAGTGCTCCATATTTCATTGGTAAGACACTGTGAATTGTGTTTGGATGTTTCAATATGAGCTTTTATGCATGTACTGTAAATGAACTAGCCTAGAGAGGAGATGAATAATTTTGGTTATTTTGGAAACGTTTTAAATATGTGTGATTTGCATGCCCAGTCAAAGGTCTGGGGACTATGCAAAGGTGGATTCTGGGTGCTTTGGTAAAAATGGATGGGATAGTAAATTCTGAATATGTCACTTGCAGATGTAATGATTGTGGCTTAGGGTAGGAACCATTGATCCAACGGTGGCTGATTTAGGAGTATTTTAGCAAATGTTGATGAGTTGATGTTTCTTGTCATCTTGGACACCCTCACTGATCAGGACAAGGTGTAACATTTGAACACATCATCAAATTGATTTGTGTTGCCCACTTTGACTACAAGTCAATTTAAAGTGCTTTACAAGATAACATATGGCTACATTTTAAGTCAGTCTAAATAAGAGAAACCCTATCTATCTTAAGAATGTCTTTTCACTGGCCAAAAGGCAAAACAATCATTCTCTTCAAAAGTGTGTCTTACTAGTACAGGATTTATAGATAAATGTATTCAGCAGTAGATTTCTATGACTCATTTTACTACAATTCATATCAAGATATCAGACTTATCAGGAGACATCCTTGCATGGCTTAGGTAAGCGGCTAAATACCTCAGTGACAAGTCTCCATACCAACTAAGTGATTATTCCAATCACAGCTTGCATACAATCAATAGCACAAGGTCACACACAAAACTCCAACATGCAAAGACTGAGCAAGGCACAACAAATCCATACAAACATGCAAAATGGAAAACTCATCACACCACAAAAATCAGTCACAGCAATATATTTCCTTTAATGTGAAACGGATACATACCGTGCCTATGTAAGAAAAGCCCCAATCACACCGTTGGAGCTGCATGTTGAGCCACAACCCCTGAAATGCTCCATATTGAACATCAATGCACTCATTGATCACACAATCTCAGACCAGCAGGGCTGCTGAATGTTACTTTGAGAGCTTACGAATCCTTTTTGTAGATCAGATCAGATTGGCCTCCCTAAACTTTAGTAATTCTGTATGTTATACAGCAATTTCATGTCTATGTACTCAAAAAAATCAATCAATCATATGAACGAGTAGCATCTGTTTTCTTGTGCAAAAGGCTTACGACAAGAATAGGTAACAAAACGTTTTATTTTCTCCTAAATTTGAACATTTCTTTTCCATTTATGGCCCTTGGCAACACACAATACCAATAAACTGTCAGGAATGCAAAGAACGGCCCATTTGTCTATGAGAGCTGTAAACTTTTATCTCACATAAAGATTATAATTAAGACATTGGCACTTCATTACCATTCTGACCCCCGAGGACACAGTAAAATGACCTTGGAAAGTAATTCAACTCTTTGAGAAAGATTAAAACGAATGGTAAGATTTCACTTTGAAAGGTAATTTTGGTCCTAGTCCCAGTGGTTATTGAAGAGGAAAATAAAGGAGGAACAAGATGTCATTTCTCTAATGAAAGGTTGTTTAAATTAAAGTGAAAGCTAAAGTGTTTTATCGGCTTGGAAATGTTAGTTTTAAATACTGGTCTTCAACATATGCCTGTAGTTAAAGTTAAAACTGGTTTTCATCACCAAAGTGACAGAGCTTTGGCACTTTTAAAAAGAAGACATTGCCAAAATATCAGTCTCTTGACGTACATAGTCGCTTGTGACGTACTCCAAAGGATTTGGAGCTGCAATTGACAGCGGATGGTTTATTATCCGTGAAAGTGTTCTCTAATCATTCTTTCAGTCGTTTTATTTAGTTTCGTTTTTTTATCTTAAAATTTCCCAAAATCTCAACTATATCATGAACATCAACAAGGTGGCACGTTCCCACAAAACCCATCAACTACTTTTGAAAAAGCGATCACTTACCCACCTTCAGTCATCAGCTGTTTCCTTCTGAGCATCCTGGCCGAACTACAGTGCATGTTTCTATGGTGACTAAATACTCCTCACATGATGAGTCTGGTTATAGCGCTTCTTGGGGAAAAAAATCATTGCTTATTGGTATATTTATGTGCTTGTGTCTTGATTATAACTTAAGATGCATCAAGGTAAGCATACCTCCCTTTGTTCCATCAATGCACTCCCTGATGATGCCTCGCTGAAATCGATTTGGAGTGGATTGGTCAGCTGTCACCCTTTAGTGCTGACAAACAAATTGAGGCTTAATGTGCATATTTAGGTCTCCCACTTTCACAGAATCTTCCCTCGCCCTCAGATCTACATGGATTTTATAGTCTGCCCATAGGTGGGCCACCTATTAGAGAGACTCCAGTCAAACAAGAGGGCTTGCTGAACAGGAGGTAGAAAACTTTATGCTGGTCGATAAGCCATAACATTAAATATTAGGGATAACAGTGAACACTGGAGAGCTGTTATGTGTTTTTAGGATCATTAGTTCCTACCTAGTGATGAATGGCAAAATCAAATTGCAATGCATACATTGGAAGAAGGGAAGGAATAAATGACAAGGGCAGCAGAAGAACTAATCCGATGACAATAGAGGAGATCTGAGGTTGGGAGCAGGCAGACGGACACTAGGAGATGGAAAACAGCTGTGCAAGGAATTGGGAACTGCCCAATTAGTCAGTTTACTGAAGCTCAAGTTGACGATCAAAATTAAAAACTATGGAGACTAAAGAAAAAAATATGAAGTGAGGTGGACTGAGAAAAATGGTTTGGTGATGTCAGAAGTCAGAGTAAAATGGGCAGATTAGTTCAAGAAGGCAGAAAGGCAACTATTAAAGCGGTGCTGAAGTTAAAACCACTTTGTACCACAGTGACATGTGACATGGGTGTATTTTTTTCTGTGGTATCTGGAGGTTTTTCAGACAATAAACATCTTACTCAATATTAGCACTGATTTTTGTTCCACCTGTTAAGTAACATAACCCAAGTTTGTGCCACCTTTGATGGCAAATATACTGTATAAAGCAAACCAGCCAACAAGCACTGAAAAACACAAGGGCCCATTTGATGAAAAATGCACTCAAGCATCTCACTGAAGAACACACAAATACAGGTATTCACAGTTTGAGTAAGCTGCAGGTGGGACTAATTGTCTCAGCATGGTTACTTTCCCCCAGTTGTTCACCCTTGTTGCTTCTCATCAGCTCCTGTCCTTCACTCCTTTCTTCATCATGCTTCACATCTCCTGAACTCAGGTGTCTTCTCATTTACTCTCTTTTCAATTCTACTTAACTTTTGACATTTTAGTTTGTCCTTTTTTTCTACAATCTAACTAAGATGCTACATCAGCTCACTCAAAGTCTATAATTCTTTAATGAGATACTGCGGTCGAATCAGGCCCTGCTTAAAACAACTCCAACAGAGCAAAATAAATAAATAAATGAATTAGTGGTTTCCTTTACGAGTTCAACATTTTGAGCAGCAACCACATATGGTCGTGCCACATGTTATTAGTAATAAAAAAGATCCCATAACTTTATTAATTGAACATGCTTTTTGCAGGGGTCTTTCCTCAATGTTCTATTTTTCTACTTTAACACCGCTGGTATTCTCCCAAAAATGTTTTTACCACACTATGTGAGGTTCAGCACTAACAGCTGCCGTTATTAAAGACTGACAAACTGAGCAGTCCTGCAGAAAATTAGCCAGTGGGCAAGCAATGTGTCTTCCCAAAACTTCAGAGAAGAAGATGTTACATGAAACGAGCCTGTCATCATGGAAAAAAAAAATCCAGATCAAGGTCAGATTTTATTTCCAGAAGAGATTTAATTATGACTGCCTCGCAGGTGGAAGGCCCAGAGAAAAGTGGATTATTAGAGGAGGTAAGGGGGTTCCTAATATCAGTGGGACCACCATAATGAGTAAGGCATGAAGAAGGGTTCATTATCAAGGCAGGAAATTCATTTGTCCAAAGTATCTGTCTCAAACTGAGAGGGTGTGCTGATAGACTGGAGGGCGATGGAGCCTCAGCGGGCAGCAAAACAATTATCTCCAGAGTGATGCTGTCTCCGTTGTGATTAAGGACCTCTGACATCTCGCTCAACAGCAGCAGCAGTGAGCACTGATCAACTGACAGAAGCAGCATCGACCAAAGAGCAATGGCATAGATGACAAAGTAGTCATGTAATACAATTAACTACTATATGACTAGCAAGACTTTCCAGAAATGCTTAATGAAAAGTAGTTGAAAATTGTCTGAAGGTTTACTGAACTTCACCAGATTTCTTGCTAAGATGGAAACACTGCTAGCAAAGATAACGTGACCTGAAGACGACGCTTTAGCTTTAGCTACTGAAGTATGTCAGTTGTTATAATCAAGTCAAATTAAGGAACGAGATGCGTGTACATCAAATGACAATTATACATTCTGTCCTCTTAATTTGTTGTCACATGGTTGTTCTAAAATGTAAGAGAAGAAAGATAAAACTCATCTACAATCCAGCACCCACCCCAATTTTTCCCTCAGCTTTTTCATCATTTGCACATTTTTCAGCACATTCGAGATGGAAGAAGTGTCAGTGACATGATGTATTGCCAGTGACATTATCAGAAAATGAATATCTGAAACAGAAAAGAGGCAGCAGGAGAGAATAAGAAATGGAGAACAGTCATAAAGAGGAGATGAGCAGATGAATGACGGAGATTCTAAGGCAATAACAGGGAAACCCTCAAACGGTGGCTGGACGCTGAGTGATAAAGTATTACAAATGATCGAAGAGAGACAGGGGAAAGAAAGACTTCTACCTTTCTATCTCAGTTGTCATCTTGTCCTCACCATTTATTTTCCTTTGTTTCCTTTTTCTCTGACATTCCCCTCATCTGTCATCCCTCTTCATCTGCTCATCTGCTCCCTTTAAAACTCTCCCGCTAAACTCCTCAGGATCATTATCATCCCCAGATTTCCTCTTTGCGCTTCATGTATTCATTATTTAACTACTTACATTGCCTTTTAGCATTTTTTCCTTTTTGCTGATTACCCTTCTCGCCTCTACTTACTCTGTGTCATTTGTTCTTTCTCTTCCCTCTTTTTACAATCTGCATTTCCTGCCATCTGTTGCATCTCCTCAAGTTATAGTGAGTGGGGCTCCATTGTCTTAGTTGCCTGTTTTGCCATGCAATCATTTTCTGTTGAATTCCCCTTTTTTTTCCTCCCCTCCTTTGTGTCCTTGCTTTCTGTCTCGTTCCCCTTCTCCATTAAAACTTTGCTCTTTGCTTTCCAAATTTCAGGGATAAATTGCTCCTACACATCCACACCACTACTTCTTGTCTATTAATTCAAGTACTCCATCTCATAGACTTTCAATCAGACTGCTGTTTTCTATGACTACTTAAGTGTTACAAGTGAGAAAAGGCAGTGCATCCCCCTGGAACATATTGCAGAGGAGATGTGGAAGAAAAACAACCGAGAAGAAAAAAAATTTAATTCGCAGAACTCATCCAGAGCAGAGCCCACTTGGCTTTCACTTAACAGTGGCAAAGGTTAACAGAGAAATGATTAAAAGGACCTAAAATGATGAACCAAACAGTGGAGTCACTCTACCAAGGTAGGTCCATCCATTATTCCTGTATTACCCCATTATTCCTGTTCATGAGTGCAGTTGTTTGGTTCTGATCAAATGGAAAGAAAAGTGCAGCAGTCAGTGTAATGCATGGACACTTTTAAATGTGCACATCCATGGGTGGCATATACACATTTTTAGTTAGTAACAACTCTTTTGCTGCTTGCTCACACAAACAAATCAGTCAACCCCGTGGAAGCAGATCAATACTTTTCGGCATCTAGAGGTGGTGAAGGCAATATGCTGAAGTTCAGAGTGTCAGAATAGGGAAGAGCAAGAATGTAGGTGACCGTAAGCGTGGCATGGTTCCTGTTGTCAAAAGGGCTGATCTGAGATTTGCAGAAGTTGCAGGATCTCCTTGGTTTTTCATGCAAAAACCATGTCTAGGGTTAATAGAGAATAGTACAAATAAAGAGAGCGTATCTGATAGTTGTGTGGATAGTAATGCCCTGTTGATGTCAGAAGAATGAGGAGACTAGTTAGAGATGAAAATTCAACAGCAGCTGAAATGATCACTTGTTACAACAAAGGCCTGTGGAAGATTCGACACATTGAATCTTGAGCAGATGGGCTGCAGCAGAACGAGACAATGCTGGGTGCCACTCCTGTCACTAAATCACAGGAAGCTCAGGCTGCGAGGCTCACCAATCACAAGTGAGTGTAAATCTATATTATTGGGGACCCTTTGTGGATAACGCGAGCTTCTATAATTGCTTAAATGTTCCTATGCTGTCTTAAACTTAATAGAAATCAATCAAAAGATAAATCATACTGATTTGTTGTGTCCTGGTGAGGGTGGAGCGTGTTTCAGGCAGGAAGCTTTCAGGTGTGTCTGAGAAGAACAGGGATGAGCAGGAGGCAAAAAAGATGATTTCATGCTTTCACTTATAGTTTTTGTGTTTGATCACTGTGAAGCACAGAAACAGTTCATGTTGGATTCTTTAAGATTATTTCATTCCAGAAATAACATCTTCATTCTAGCATTAAGAAATATCAATTTCATTTCTTAAAGCCTGTATGTTCCCCGTTTCAATTATATATTTACAGGATCCTAAAAAATTGTTGAACAACTCTAGTAAAGATGTTCTCACACTTAGAACTTTAACATAATTCAGCTATTGGTAGACTTATCTAATTTGGTTAAATCATTTGGATATTTATCTTGCTGAAAGAACTAGTAAGGACCCGTTTTCACTTGCCTGGCAGAAATGAACCCATTTTTATTTAAAATTTCCCTGTATCTCAAAGAGTTTACAATGCTTTTACTCCCACAAAGTTTCTGGAGCTTTTGGGAAAAAAATGCCATTATTAGCAGTGGGTGTATTTTCACATATCCATTCTTAATTTATTGACACGTTGTGAAATGCAGGTACAACTCTTACTTTTCTTCACCATCCACTGTGAGTGATTGGAAAAAAGACCAACAAGAATGCAAGTTTAATTTTCAATCACTCACATTATTTTATATTATTATTTTAATTACTGCTCTGACTCTAGATACTGATCATTTTAGATAAGTAACTATTTTCCTGTAAGCATTTGCAGAATAATAAAGACCAGCACGTATCCTGTAGTTGCGTGACACATTCTCTTGTCTTTCCTATTCTGAATAATGGCCAACATAAAAAGACTCCTGTGTCACATTTTTTAATCATGTGGAATAGGAATTCCAAGATTGAGTAAAACTTCCTAAAAACTCCAATAAGCTTGAAAATAGTGAACAAAAAGTGATTCATTTAATTTTGTCTTTTGTAAATTATAAAAAGTGTCAGAAACTGAAGAATTAGACATTTTAGTTGAAACATTTTTCAACATGGGATTTTTCCCACTTACTAAATGTATTCAGAATAAAAGTTATACTAGCCTTTATCAGAACTTTCAAAAGGTGTGGAGAGCAATGCATATCTGATATTCGCTTTTATTCAGAAAACATATTGAATGTCCTAATATGCTTCATTAGTTTAGGAATGGATAAGTTTGTATTTTCTGAAGAGTGAAAGTAATCTGGAGAGATATCACTGTGATAACGGCTCTTTTTGAATCAAAAAAATGCAAAAAAAGGTCAAGCACTGACTCAGCTCTTTACAGTTGACACAGATATACCACAAATATGTGAACTTTGCCAGTGAACCAAATGTTCTGCCAAGCATGTGGGCACCTGGATTAAACAGGAAGAGGAGACGAGGAAGCGCCAATGAACTTTTTCTTTACTGTCAGAAACTCTTGCCTTTCAAAGTACCCACATATGCCTTTAATTTATATATATATAAACAAGAGACTACATCTATAAAAATTTTATGTTTCACAGCAAGGTTTTCTGTCCCTGAGGTCACATCTGGGGACAATGAAGGTATGACAGTCACTGAAATGGAGAAGAAGAAACACCCAGAGAGTAGAATGGATTGGGTGATACAGTGGAAGAAATGGGAGAGATGTCAAAAAGACACTGAGATTTTGACCTCAAGGTATCCTGAATAATGGATGCATGAGTGGGAAAGTGGAGGAGAGAAACATGTGTGAGTCACGTTTTCTTTCACCTCTTTCTACTCCTCTGCTTTATTTCTTTTTCCCTCGCGTCTCCTCCTCACACATTTGTGTTAAGGCAGACGCTAAAATGTTTTGATTAAGCCATTGTTGACATTAAAATGTTCTACTTACAATCAGGATAGCAATTTTACTCAGAACTTGGATTACTTTATTAAAAGAAATGCTCAAAAGTCATTCTGATGGATGCCTAAACAGCACAACGATGACTATAAATGACTCAATGTCCAATTAGTTCCCTGAACAAAAAAAGATCTCCAAGTGTACTTTTTTCTTTTTTTTTCTTTTTTTACCATGTTCAGTTGAGTCCAGGGGGCGAGGAGGATGAAGGTCAAGGCAGCAATGTTGTAAGACATAAAGTGAAAATCCTGATACTTGGAAAGAATCCACACATGGTTTGGGTTTCCAGGAATTAAAATAAGGTGCATCAAGGAAAACCTCAGGAGGTTTGAGAACAAGTTTTTTGGCATGCCCAGTATTTCAACAGTTTCTTACCAATATTCTACACAAAAAATGATTTCAATTTAATTTAACTTAGCTTTTTCATGTAATCTAATAGTCGGGAGTCAATCACAAGTTTCATCCCAAGACAAACAGAGCCAGTTAAAGAAATAGACTGTCCACATTATTTATCCAATAACTATTTCAGAATCAGAAGATTCAAAAGATGTACCAGATGTAGTACTTTTTTATACAACTGTGAGAAAATAAAAAGACGCAAGTATTGAATGATGGTGTTATTGTCATGTATTTAAGTTAGACGTGGCTCTGCATCCTAAACATAATCTTAAAGGGTATAAATTGTAAAAATAATTCTCTGGATGGGATATCTAAAGAATCCGTACAGGCAGAGTTAACGCATTGTCTGAAGGAAACCTTTGTTACGTTTTAAATTGCTTACAAGTAACAGGTTCGACTTTCACCCACAACCACCTTCAGTCTGAGTGGCCACTCAGCAGAAAGGTTAAGAGGCACTGACTAAAATCATTTCCTGATTCCAGTCAGACATATTCTCAAGATTTACCCCTTCATTTTTTGTAATAGATCGATTGAGTTGATTTTGATTCCATATATAACCTGTTGGGATGATGGTATTACTTCCTGCTGGTTACTCGAAAAAGACTTTTGGGAGTAGATTTTGAACAAAAAAAAAAGAGAAAAGTTTGAGTTAGTTTCTGTTGTGAAGTGTGGTGGAAATATGGCAGAATAAAAGCAGAAAAAAAAACTTTATTATGTCTTTGTTGATATGTTTTATCAAACTGGATGAACTATTCAAACAAGCATACTTTCTGTAGCACTGGTTTGGTGTCCAAATGGCAGAAAACTATTCTTTCAGCGCCAAAGCCACGATTTCCAATGCCATTAGAGAGTTCATTAAAAAAAAAATAATAATAAAATCATATCATGTGAAAATCTGCTGTGATTTTGTGGGATTTAGCATATGGTAGATATGAAAGAGACTAACAAAAATAACTAATCTCCTTTCAGCAGCTTCAGAGATGTTTGATGAAATAAATCATCTTACAGATCTGAAATATGATGTAAAATAACTCTTCATTATAAAGTTGGAGAAATACTAAAAAGTAACAAAAAAAAGCTTTAGGCACTGCTAACACCAACTATCCTTCCTTCCTGTTTATTTCCGTGATTTTCGTTTTGTTAATTTGCATAAGCATCGGTTTAGAAAATTTAAAAAACTAAATCAATTGCGGAACAAAATTGTCTCCGTTTTTAATTCAAAGAACAGTCTAAAGTTTTTATGTTAAATGAGGTAATTATGGAAGCAGTGAAGCTCATTTCCTGAACATTTTCAGAGAATTCGACCAAGTCTCATTATGACTGTCATTTAGCCACTTCCAGGTAATTTAGCTCATTTACGAACTAATAACTGCTGTGAGCAAATGATGATTCATTCATACAATTTTCTCAACTTATTTTTTTTTTTCTACATCGTGGAGAAAATGCTGGAGCAGGTCCCAGCTGTCACCTGGCTGCTGTGAGGCAGTGTCAGTGGTTCACCCAGGCATGGCACCCGAAGCCAGGTTCTCCTTCAGTGGGGTGCAACTAACATGTCTATTGTGACTCCCGTTTGATAAATTAATTCAAAGCAAATATCCTTGAAATAATGGAGAAACTTCCCTGAATTGAATGCTGTGACTCAGACATCATGTTGGGCTTTATAAATTCGGGAAAGTGAACAATTTTGCCGAATTCGACCAAATTTAACACACCCACCAACATAGCAGTTGTATTCCAACTCTTCTATGCCAGTGTTTGACAAGGAATCACTGAAAAATTGGTTTGAGGTGCAGATTATATTTGATTTTTTTGTTATGTTTTGTAATTGCATGCTCCTTGCATTCAACCTCGCATCATGTTGTCCAGAACTAGATGTACAAGATGCACAGGGAATGATTTCCTGTGGCGTATGATTTGGACAGTAGGGGTTAACGTTTAAGATTTCAACCAATCAGAAATGGAAAATGATGCGTTTGTCACTGTAGAAATTATTGCGGGTCTGACCATCCCGTTCCGTCCATAATTTGCCTTGGATTAGTAACGAGAGATTTCACGTTTCACAACTTTTGACGCATGTTCCATGGCATTTCACACATGTGCCTGGACAGACTGATTGATTCATTAATTGACTGATTACATTTGTAGAAAGGTTTGCATCTTTGTAACATTCTCATTGAAATTAAATTTTTTAGTTGGTGAAGTTATGAAAACTCTCTCAAGCCACTGAATTCTACAGTGAAATTTAATGAGTTTATTAAAACCCTGTGACATCAGATAAGGGACATATTATTTAATGACTGAACCATTATCCAAATGGAAAAAAAACAGAACTGCAGTCTCTCATTCATAGTCAATTTATGCCTTAAAACTTCAAATTTAGACTTGCCAACTTAAACTTACTTAAAATATTGTTTATTGGTTTATTTGTTTCTTGGAGTTAAGTAATTTTGTTATTATAAAGTGCTAAAATTTCCCCTCTGTGGTACATTAAGCCCTTTTTATTCCATTTCTTAATATATTTTATCGTAAATTATTGGTAAATGATCTGTACTGGTGTCGTGTTTTTCAAGTCCAGAGGATCCCAAAGAGCTTCACATAACATTCAGTCATTCACCCGTACACACGCTCAGTTATCTGAGATCGTCTGAAAAATTATTCAGGAAAATATATTACACCTCATTTAAAATTTTTACAGTCTGATAGTTGAACACACTATATGAAAAAAGCTCATCCCCCTATGTCCAAAAAAAAAGTCATATGACAACCAAACCTGCAGCAGTAGGAAATGACAAAGAGGCAAAATGTCTGACAACCTGATCACCCCCTCATTTATAACAACTCAGATTTACTTGAATTATTACATTCTTTGCATTATTAATGTGCATCAGTATATCACCTAAATCTGTGTTTCTCATTCCTGGTCCTCAGCACCCATCATCCTTCATGTCTTCAACGCATCTCTGTTCCAACATTACTGAGTTAAATGATTGCATTATCTCGTCAGCATGTCACCAAGTGCCACTGAAATCTGTTAATCATTTGTTCAGTGAAGTCAGGGGTATGGCAGAAGGGCAACACCTAAAATATACTGGAATGGTGGATCTGAGGACCAGTTATAAAACCTTGAGCTGAATGTTTTCTATTAGCACTAATTTCTTAGTCAGTCATTACAGTATTTAGTGCGCTCAAAAAAAAAAAAAAACACTGAAACTTTAGGAAGAAATGTTCTCCCCTTTTCCAGCTCTATGCTAATGAGAGGGCAGCAAGTATCTATGCAGAATGATGTATTTCTTAATCTTGAATGAAATGAAGACACTTTGGATTTTAAGTGTCAATCAGATTACCTTCTAGAGGCCGTGATGTTTAGCCATGTTAAACCACCACATGGTTACTGTCGCTACAAAAGTAGCAAAAACCGGTTTGATCCTGACAGACTTCCAGTACTTTTCCAGTTGCAATGTGAATGCCCAAAGCACCAGCTTAATCAGAATGACAACCTGTGTGGCGTCATATTGGCAAAAAAAAAAAAACAAAAAAAAAAAACAGCCGCTGTCCAATCAAACAACCATGCAGGCATGCTCTGAGGTTTAATTTAGAACGAACAGTTAACTTTACAAGATACATGCCTGTTTTGTACTGGAGAAAACCAAACAAACAACAGTCAAGTGTTACACAGATGACACCTGAGACCTTCTTGCTGAAAGGCAACATATCTAACCTGGCATAAATTTAAAGAACAACAGTGAAATAAAGAAAAAAAAAAGACCTTGATACAAACCCTTCCTTTGGCTAAAGGGAAAGATCGTAGCCTCCAGCTTTCTGACCCCTTTATATTTTTATTCATGAGTCATTTTAATTTTTGGGATTCCTCAGGCCATTTTAACTTAGCTGAGGATATATTAATAAATCTTAAGTTACCAGTGAATAGTATTCATACACTTTGTTAAATTGAATAAGACTCTTGCCGTATAAGTAGTTGTTGATTTGAAATGTCAACAGCCTGAAGCCAAGTTAAGAAGTATACGTGCTATTAAGACCATCACAGAGGAAAGTCAGCGAATTGTAAATTGAAACTGCCTTTGGCCCCAAATTTTTAAACCAGCAAATCTTTCTGTCAGAGCATTTAAAAAGCCTGATAAGCATGAATAGCAAATTAAATAACCCAATGAGTCAGTCATTACAGTATTTAGTGTGCTCTCAAGGCTTTGCACAAAAAAAAAAATAAGCGCTCCACTGAAACTTTAGGAAGAAATGTTCTCCCCTTTTCCAGCTCTATGTTAATGAAAGGGCAGCAAGTAAAAGAAAGAAAACTTTTCTTTCAGTAAGACATTTTGCTTTTGACTTAATTGAATGCTGCCTGAAGCAGAGAGTCTTTGCTTTGATCCCACGTGATAACAGGAAGGAACGTGAGATGAACAGGCAGATTTGGGCTTCGTCTACGGTGATGTGGGCGCCACTCCAATGTGTTGTGGTGAAGAAAGAGTGGAGCCAAGCAAAAACTCTCTTCTATGTTCTGACTCTTACTTGTGGTCATGAGATATGGATTATAACTGAAAGAACAAGATACTGAATACAAGCGGTCAAAATGAGCTGCTTGTCATCAGGGAGGAGTTCATCAACATCCTTTACAAACTCAAACATATTATATCCCTAATGTTGATCAAATTTTCTCCACTATATCTAGAGAAATGACATTTTTACACACTACTGTCATGTTTCTTGCTATGTTTTATTTGCAATGTAATAACATTAGGAATGTTTGAGTTTTCTCCCAGCTTTACAGCGTTATAAATCATGTGACATCTGTTTCAATTGATCCAGACCTTCTACAGCTTTGGCTAAAATAATAAAGATCCTACATGAGTTTTTACAAATAGATGATAGAATAATAAATTGAGGATTTGGCTGTTTCCTAATTTTTTCATGGAATAATTGCACTAAATTTCCACAACAGAATGCCACTGAAAGGTTATCATTCCGCAAATCTTTAGCATCTCATATTAGCATCACTTTTGAAGCAAGGAGCCTTGCAAATATTAAACACAACTTCTAATAATAAAAAGTGGTTTAATATGCGAGAAAGAAATTGGTATCGCATGCATCACTGTTCAAACATTTCCATAAAACTAAGCAACTATAAAAACAAAAAGAGCCCAACTGACGGTTGCTGCATACTTGTCACGTTAGAAAATGCTTGGCTCAGATTAATTGTGAGCCTCCCTGATGCCTAATTCTGGTTTTGCTGATAGCTGAAGAAAACAGAAATGTTATTGTTTAAACCACAAACATGCATTCAGCACATAGTGAACTTTTCTTTGAAAACATTGGAGTTAAATGCTCCCAGACATAATAAGAACTTATCTAAGTTTTGCAGAATGCATCACCATAAGGAACTATACAACAAAATCAGAACTGAACCCAAACAAAAGAAATCACGACTAAAAAATAATCACTACTTAAAGAAAAACGTTTATAATCAGCTGTATTGTATTTAATGAAGTCCCTATCTGAGCATAACTGGGCATAACTGGTATATGGAGCTAAAACTATGGAAACTGAAAAGCTGATCTTGTTCAGAGAAACAGTTTTTCAAACACATTTGCACACCCACACACACACACACACACACACATTTATTACTGCTATTGTCAAAAGACATTATTGAGGGAATTGTTAAAGAACTAAAACCATGAGTGTGAAGGACATTGCATTGAAAAGACTTGCATGTTCAATGCACTGTGGGCTTCAATGTGAAATTTCCTCTGCTTTGTTTTTTCAAGTCTGCTTTTATTAGCTGCATTAAAGCTGCAATGCAACCAAAGTAAAGCATTTTCCAAATGGCATTTAAACTCACTAGTTTTCAATCTCACTGAAGATGATCTCTAAATACTGGAACAAATGGATTTAATAAAAACAAGTGGAAGAGCTGATACCAATAGTAAACTATGTTAAACTATACTGATGTTCTTTAGTCAATTACTGTTGTAATTAATCAAAAACCCTTCTTCTAACCTTAAAATCGGTCTGAATGAGAATATCTTTGCATTGAGCAATTTTTCACACAAAATAGGTTGTGTATGTATCATGGATATATTTCACCGTCCAATATGGGTGTGCAAACCTTTGAAAGGGACCATTGATTTATATCATAGTGCCTCTATGATATATCATCATATAAGATGAGATAAAGAACAAGACATTATTGCAAATTGAACTCTATAAACTACTAGTAAAAGACAAAACTGTGGTGATTTCTGGGAATTGAACATTCAAAATATTTTCTGCACCAATAATAATTTAAGGTTTTACCAATAGTTTATTGGTCAGGAGTTTAGAAAAAGTGTTGTGGTTCAGATGTGAGTTCAAACAGATCTTACGGCACAACAGGTGGTTTGGAAATGTGACAAATGGGCAGATGCCCAGGGCAGCATTAGCATCAGATAAAAAAGGTGCAATTTAATCTTTAAGCAACAGAAAACCTTAAACGGGTTTCCTGAGTGGGGGGTCCCCTGGTTGCTATTAAGAGTACAGACTAGCTTATGAGATCTGTGAAGGACTGAACTGCCATTTGATCCTCATCTAAAATATAATTTTCTCACTTTAATTGGTTAGAAGGTAAAAGAACGAGGTTGGGGAGGTCACCTACTGCCCCATTCATTTGAAAATCACCATACCGCTCAACCCCAGCTCAGCTGCCCTCTCTGGAACCTGTTCTTTCCTGATGAGTCATCACAAGGCGCTAATCAACCAAACAGAGGCGGACTTGGAATAAAAACGCAGATATGTCATAGCAAATAAAAATAAAAAAATCTATTATGCTGTGGCTCATCTATATTTGACTGTTAGGCTTTCATACACATTTGAGAAAAACAAGGTGAATAAACACCATTGCAGTACTTTGATAAAGCCATCTTGAATGCAAGAGCTGACAAGGTATTCCATATGGACACAATTTATTTATGCTTCATTAAAAATTGTCTCTTAACTACTTTTCTTTTCAGCATAATGAAGTTAATGATCTTGCCAACTATACCGGTACTTCAAAAGTACTGCTGTTGAGGTGGGATTCCTTTTTAGAAAACAGGAAAGATGGCCCTCACAAGAGACCTAACAAAAAGGTGACATAAATACCTAAATGTCTCTCATATGTGGCAGAGCTAAAAAGTTTCACATCCCCTGCTGATTTTATTGCTATTGATAAAAAATAAAAAATTCAATACAGTCATATATGTGTTTATACAAATGCTAATTAGACAAAGAATGACAATATGCTAATTGCAAACTCAACTTTAGACACACGCATCCTGAGGGAATATTAGCACTTGAGGTAAACATGTGGACTAGAGCCTTAAAGTGAATTGTTGTTGTGGAAACAACATTTCCACAATTGTTGCCTAAGGCAGGATTAGCATCTGTTGTCAAAAAACTTTTTTTTTCAACAAAAGTGGCATCTTGTTGAAAAAAGTGACGACAAGATGCCACTTTTTTCATCCATTTTCCAGGCTACGAAACCTCACCAAGGTTGCGTAGCGACGTTACGTAAGGTTAAAGCCACTTATGGAGAACTTCGTGAGTAACTCATGTTACTCTCTAAGCAACCTTATTTAGATTAAGGTTGCTTCTTGTGGTCACCCAGTTCCACAACAGAAAATCACTTTAACCTTAAAGTGAATTCTTGTTGTGGAAACATCAATTCATTTCCTGTGAATTAATTTAAGATTATTCACATTAACCTTTAACTAATTTTCTGTTTTCCTTTGTCCTTTCTAAATTACACAAAAAAAAATGTTAGTTACATTTAGTCATTAGGAGTTGCTACGTATGCCGTAAATTGTGTCAGACAAACTTAAGGTCTTCCTAAGAGGTGAATGAATACTTGTACATCAACCATGTCTTTAGGAACAACATCAATTAACTCGCTTTCTTCCTCGGCTCCTGGGAGACTCAAACTTGGTTTCTTGTGTTCCAAATTCTGTGACATACTGCTGGTTACCAATTTGCAAACTTCTATTGAAAATCTTTAAAGCAGTGACTTCAAACTGCAATCCTGCAACTTTTACATGTGTCCTTTGTCCTACACACATGACTGAAATGGTGCAACTGCCTCACAATAACTCAGCCGAGCTCTACAGACCTCTGCTAATGAGCTTATCTTGGAGCCAGGTATGCTGAAGAGGAGATGCATCTGCAGGGGTCTCAAACTCCAGGCCTCGAGGGCCGCAGTCCTGCAACTTTTAGATGTGCCTCTGCTGCAGCACACCTGAATAGAATAATTAAGGCTCTGGAGAACTGATCTACACAAGGTGGAGGTAATTAAGCCATTTCATTCCAGTGTTTTGTACCTGTGGCACATCTAAAAACTGCAGGACTGCGGCCCTCAAGGCCTGGAGTTTGAGACCCCTGATCTAAAGGTTACAGGAGCCCGTCCCCTTTGGACTGTAGTTTGAGATCACTGCTTTAAAGGGATGGTTCTACAGCGACACAGACACACTTTTTGTTATATTTCAAATTATATTGCTAACAATAATCCAGAAGCATCGTAATATCACTGTTATTACGTTAAAATCAAATATTTAACAATTTTAACACACAAGTAACTTAAAATGATAAAATATTTGCTTGCTTATTTTATGGGTAAGCATCTATTTTCCTCCAAAAGGGGGCACAAGTGTCAAGCAACCTGACGTTTGAATCTGCCTAGTTATGTTAAATAAATAAAAATATATGCTTTGAGGCAGCTTGGTTCTCAGAATGAAAGTACCTTTGAAAATAAACAACCTTTAAGCAGGTATTGAACATATGTTTCTTTTTACTCACTCTTGCCTAATAAATTTTTATTTTTAGTCTTTTTTGGACTGATATATTTTAATCTTGCCTTGTTTTCATGATAATTAACAAAGGTAGAGGCTCGACAACAATCTGTGTGTAATGATGTGTTTCACTTTGTGAAGTGAGTTACCAAAATAACCAAACTTATTATATTCTAATTTATTAAACGTGGATTTTTGAAGGTTGGGATGGGTGTATGTGATGTCATTGCAAATCAGAGTAAAAGTAATTCATAGCCTCATTTGCTTCTTTATGAATGTGAGATTACTTGTTAGGGTCATTTTAATTCAAATTTAAATTTATCACCTGCCTTATAACGTTCACATTTGCTTGTTATTTGTAGGTTGTGCAGACCACAAAAAACCCCCCGAGAACATGACAAGTCACAAACGACACATCAAGAAGTCGACTTTGATGACAGGAGACACCTTTTAATTCATATTTATGACTTTTCATATAAAGCCCGAAATCGTTTAAATGATGAAAGCAATACGCCATCATTTGACCAACATGTTGTCTTGGCATCAAAATTTGTCTCACAAACTGTTTTATTACCAAACACATCAGACGTTGCTTTCCTTGTCAAACTCTGAACAAAAAATAAAATGGCTGAGGAACATTATTCATACGTGTCGGTTTGATTTGTAGACATGAATGGTGCATTTATTTTGCAATAGCACAAATATTTTATTATCTATGTGCTTCTGTTGCTCACTCCAAAAGGCAACCTTTGACAGACCATTGTGTTACATTCCTAAGTTTACACAGCAGTGGAGAAGCACAAAAATCACTTTTCCCTCCACATACGAGTGCCACCGCTGTGGTCAGGGACTCTGACAATGCTCTGTAGACCAATTATGTCCCTGCTGCTCTTTTTCCTCCTTGTCAAATTGAACCTCCAAATGTATTCATGAGGTCTCTCCATGGAATCCAATCCAAACACTTTCTGCATGCAAAAATGGACACATCACAGTAGGAGTTTTGAAAAAATTGTACGTTTCCAATTCACATTCATAATATGATGTTCTGCTCTTTGGTTGTATTGTACAGTAGTGCTGTACATTATGCGTCTTTGTCCTATGCTTTCAATCACAGGAGTTTATGTTTTTGTCATGGATGTAAGAAATGTTGGAGAAGCTGATTGACTCCATGTTAAGATTGTCCTGTTGAGTTTTTCATGCAGTCAAATGACTTTATTTTGAAAGACTGTGACAGAAATGACATCTCCTTCATCAGGGATGACAAGACAGGTTTTCAGCCTTCACGTCTTCCAAGTCCATTAAAAAAAGACAACATTGTGGTAAAAAGATAAACATTCTCCATACACAACCATGGACTTCAACCTTCACGTTTCCTTCCTCTGTCAGAAATACAAAAGTATTTGTTCAAAAGTCTTCACTGAAGAAAAACCCAGAACAGAAATGTAATCTGCTTTCCTTTGTAAATGATTGAGATGAACATTCCCTGCTTTCTTTGTATTTCTAAAATAGACCATTCTGAATGCAGCACAAACTTATCTAATCCTTAATTATTTTCATCTTGCTGCTCTTCCTCCTGCCTTTCAAAATATCGCTCATCTTTTAACCAATCCCACCAATACACAAATCTAAGAATTGGTGAAAATAATGCCAATTTTCTCCAGGAAGTACTTTGATATAGTAATCAATGTCTTCATTAATACTGGATAACTGTAATACACTTTATTTAGGGGTTACTACACAGCATTTTGGGGGTTGCAGGAAATTCTTTAGGCATCAGCACATGTTATTTAAACAGTTACATAACATGTAACTGTTTAGAACCGAAGTTCTTTGAAAATTTAATTGTAAATCCTTAACTGAAGTTGGGTTGTGTTGTATGTAAGGCGTCAGCTCTTTCACCCTTTCTAGTCTAATTTACATAGTTCTTCTTGTCCAGCCTATTTAGAACATCTGTGCTATTTACATATGAAACCTACAGAGCAGCCTTCCCTTTCTTGTATTCGCCAATCACTGAATCCTGCATAAATCCAAACTTTTCTGGTGAAAGACTGTTTTCCTTTCCATTGCCACTACATGCATGCTCAATTTGAGGGAGAGCTGTAAAGATATTGACTCAACACAATCAACTGTCAGCTGTTGCTGGATTCTTCTTCAGGAGAAGATATTGCAAAGTCATTCACTTGATGCAGATCAAAAACCTTTCACGAATTGGTATAATGGACTAAAATGAATGTGTTATTTTATTAGTAAGACTGAACTGGAATGTATGCAATTGATTTAATTTGTCTTTATATCAGGATTCAGTTATTCATATTTCTTTGAATCATTTGGATAATTCTCAGCAGGTCAGAACCCTTGACTGTTGAGAAAAACCTGCTTGCTGGAGGCGTGAACTCTGTTTTAGTTTTAAATGATTGAATTTGATTTTATCCAATTTCTTTTGTTTGGCCATGACATGCGTAATGCGCAAGGTCAGAGGTGAAGGAACTCACTCTATGAAGTTTACCAAAAACTGTGCGCACCGGACAAAACCACCCCCCACTGCGAAGAATGAGTGTGGAGCTGAGCAATATCTTTACCAGCAAAACAATTCTTACAATAACCTTGCTCCGGCTTTCATTGTTCAACATTTGGAAGTGTGGAGAACACAAACTGAATGGCTTTGTTCAAGTCCAGAGTAGGAAGTCAATGGCCTAGTTAAAATTTGTCTTAATAATTCTCCAGTGCCTTGAGATGGCATTTGGTTTGAATAAAACTGAATTAACACAATTTATAGAATAGAGTAGAATAGAATAGAATTCAACTTTATTGTCATTGCACTGTCACAAGTACAAGCAACGAAATGTAGTTTGCATCTATCCAGAAGTGCTATACAGGATATAAATATTTATTTACAGGTGTACAAGACTAAATATAAATATAAATATGGGAGCTATATGCACAGATTATACAGATTATACAGTGTATACAAGAATGTTAGGAAATGGATTATATATGTATTAGTAGGTTTATAGTACAAGATAAATAATGGCAGATAAGATTTACAGATTGCATATGTGTGTGAGGAAAACAGTCCATAGATCAGGGATGAGAATTCATTCTGTTTAATACGGCCATCATGTCATTGTTGATCATTTCAAACTTTGCTATGTATAAAGTAAATCAACCTCGGTTCCTGGTAATGAAGGAGTGATGTTCAGTTCACCCTGAAGTAAAGACGGGTGTGCTTTATGTAAACAACTGATGCACATTTTTGCTTGCAAAACTAGAGTACTATAGTTGTCAGAAGAACTCTCGCAATGGGCATGAGTACTATAATTACGGTATTTAATGAATATCTGAGCCATCTTCTTTTTTCATGGTGCAATGACTACCCACATACATTGCATTCATTCTCCATCTGTCCGTCTGTTACCCACATGTCAGAATATAAAATCTGAGCTGGTACAAAATGTCAGCTAGCAGGTTACAGCTCCATCAAGCCTTATGAAAACATGACATCCACTATGGCAGTGTTTTATTATATGTCCCTGCACAGCAACACACACGTTTGCCTGCGGCTCTCTCACATGCAGACACCCAGTCAAACCTCCTTGTCATCGGTGTTAGTAACTCATACATAAACATGAATTACGATAAACAGAACCGCTGTTGGTGAGATGTTTAAACAGGGAGTCAGGCAGGCTGACAGGCTCACCGTCAGGGGCTAACACCAAACACAAGGAAAAAGATATGCAGGCATCCCACTTAGAAAATGTCAACATTCAATCTGAGTGTGTGTCCTTTATCTGATATGTTACCATCCATACACGGTAAAAGCATTTGGTTTTACAGTCATTTTACGCAAAAGTTTATTTATTTACCGGTCTATTTTTTATTTTTATTTTTTTTGGTGGCTCAAGCAGGTTAATAATTATGTTCTGCTGCATGTGCCTGTGTGTTGACCTCTCTGGCAGAGACCAGGGTGTTTAGTATTCCAGTCTGAAGCTGAGTTTCTGTGGCCAATCATCTCACAGTTCTACGCTTTCAACACACACACACACGCACACACACGCACCAACACAGAGATATAAATGGTATCATGCTGCTACATAATTTCCTTGCAAGTTCAAAGGCAGAGTTAATCAACCCTGATCAATGTTCATTTTATAGCCGCAAAGATAAAATGATAATGCTATACATAATATTACCCAAAGATTAGAAGCTTTTTGTCATTTAAAAGATAGCGTCACTGTGCTGATTAAGTCTGTCAAAGTTCCTGACCCAAAGAGAGCCTGGAGGAAAACAGGTTCTCAAATTACCTCAGTGGGGTGTGTACTGGAGAGGAAACCTGGTGTTATCACAGTTCAGCAGTACTGGGGTCACAATATGGTAGACTTTGTGGTAATTGTTGCTGTAACATTCCTCTTGTTTTTAATAAAAGTAATTAAGTGGAATCCTTTTGGATTTTACATAATATTCTTATTGTACTATTTTATATCTGCATTACTTTTCTATGGTGTAAAAAGATGTGCAGTGTTAGGTTAAGAGTGCTACAAATTGCTGATATTTTGTCAAATAATCTTCTACTTAGCTATGTTGTCAAATCTGTTTAAAATCATGTCACGTTTAAATCTTCTGAAAACAAACATTACAGATGCACTGAAGGACACAAGGAGACAAAGATCCCATGATGCCACAATGAAAATCAAAACTCAATTTCAGGAATAAACATGAAAACTAAAGGGGTGCCTCAGAGTCCTGTTGATTTTTATTTTGACATAATTCTTTGTGTTTAAATTTGTAATTTCAAACAATGCTCTTTTTCGTTTTTATATGGTTCCCTTAAGGGACTATATCACTCCGCTGTTTTGAACTCTGCAACATCTATTTATCTGGATACACAATTGCTTAAATTATTATTCCACAAGTTAAATGTTAAAGCTTTGAGGGACACATCTACAGGATAGGACCTCTCTGTGGCCACACCCTTTTCTTTAAAATAATAAATGTTCTATCAAAGACTGCAATTAAGAAGACGCAGCAACAACATGCATTTTCTTTTTTATCATTATCATTCATTTCTTGTCTTATCTGGTACAGGAAAACCCAGATGCAATAAGAAGAAGAAGGTAGAGGTGTGGGGAAACAATTATTTATAGGAGGTTTAATTCAGAAAATACAAACAGGAAGGAAAATAGGACAGACATCTGCAGACTGGAACCAGCATAAGAAGGATAAACCAGAGTGAATGAAAACTGCATGCCTGAATAATGAGCAGACAAGAAAACACATACAGAATCCAGGTGAGTCCAATTTGCAAAATGCATGGCAGCTGTGTGGGAAGCAAGACTAAAGGAGCTGTGAGGAAAGTTTAAACAATACAAACTAACACAGGGATAAATTAGACATTACAAGATAATATCACAAAAATAAATGAATGCCAAGAGAACATAACTAAATATCAAAAGAACATTAATCCCTCAAAACAAATAAAATCAGATTCCAAAACTCTGATAAAAAACAAACTCAAAATCTACAGATTTAAAACTTAAAATGTGAGTTTAGGCGGTAAAGTTACCTAATTTGTGAGAACATGCAATAAAAAATATATTCACCTAATAGAAAACAATACTTGCATCTAGTGGAAAAATTTTAATTGGATTTTCACACCAGCTAAGGAAAACAAAGCCAAACATACAATTGCAATAGCAGTGTATGTTTTTAACAAATCAATTTTGATTAAAAGTTAGCAGCACAAAAGACTTAGGAGCAGCACAGAGTGTTTTGTTTCCTTTAAAAGAGAAGAGCGGAAGGCAAAATAAAACACACAAAAAATTAAGGCTCAAGATATAAAACCTGGATTAACTATATGCCACTTGCATAAGCTAAAGCAATAATATGCAGAATAAAATAGAAAGATAAAATGCCTTTTCTGTTTATTCTAATTATTTTGTGTTTGCAGCTAGAGAGAGAGGATCAGTTGCAACCTTTATAACTTTTGTTCAAAATATATTGCGTCATGTTTATATCAACCTCAAAGGATGATATAAACCGACCTTGACAGGCTTGGAAAGAAGTTTAGAAATAAAATGTAGTATTCAATTCCACCATTGAATTTGTATTATAATTTTTTGATGATAGCCCAAATGAGAACTACCTTAAACTTCATAACTACAATCAAGTATAATCACCGAGTATAAAAACACAAGAAATAGCTTATTTCCAATGTGATCCAACAGTGTAGAAATATAGTAAATAGCAGTAGCAACAAAGTTGCCAAAAAAGATGATTTCCCTGTTGAGTCTGGAGGATCTTTTATTTTGAAAATCCTTTAAACGGATTAGCGGGAACAGCAATTTTAGATCAGGCATATTCAACACACCACCACGCAACGCACCGCACACAGCAGGACGTTGTAAGATTGTCGTAAAAGGAAAATCTGGAAAAATATTTTTAAAAAGGCTTTAGAGGGAACACCAACATGCAAAGCGTTATATGACGGTCCCCTCCTGGGCCGCAGGAAAATGGCCAAGTCTTGACTGGTCCGTGGTAATAAAAAGGTTGGGGACCACTGCTATAAACCATGTAGACAGATTTTTGTAGACACAGGACAAATATTCTTAAAATGTGTATGAAGGCTTTCTTATACAACAATATGCACAAACTGTGTATAGATGAATATTTACTCACCTCAGCATACCAAATCCTTGGAGACTGAAATGGCAGGAGACCTGGCCTGATTTTTATTATTAATTCAGGTAATATCACCTGAGACATTCAGACTGTATTTAGGGTGCAACTTTCACCCTGATTATGTCTGGAAAAGAGGAAAATGACAGACAGCTATCACAACAAAAGCATCTTATGCTGACTCAACACAGAAGCTCTCAATTAGCAGGAAGGCTCACAATCACTGATGTTTCACCATAATTATTTTTTACTCGTTTTGGCATGCTTTGAAAAAAAGTGGGACAACAGCTTATGAGCAAACCTGAAGAGAGTGATTGTGTGTCAAACAGGAACATGTGTTCTTGTTTGATTCTCAGCTGCCATTGAAACGCATGGAAATTGAACATTTATAGGTGGAAATGTTCAAATTCACAACAGGAATACATTTACACTAACGCAACAGTCGTACCGAATATCTTTAAAGACTGCAAGCTGACTGATCACACAGAAACTTTTGACTTTGTGGATCAGCAGTTAAAACAACTTCAGTAACTTAATTGAAAATTAATTGCGTTTATGAAACATGTTCTTAGACTGCCATACATTTCTATCTAAATGAAAATACAAAATAAAGATAAATATTGGTATCAAGAGATGATAAAAGGTGCAGGTGGCATCAAACAGAAATAGATTAAAAAAACAGATTAATGTAGTGGCTTCATTTAGAAACCACAGTGGGAGGTCAGCAGGCTTAAGATTCAGGCTTCAAAAATGTATCTGGTTTGGAATAAAATCCTTTATGAGCCTCTTGATAATACAAAAATGTAGAAAAAATACTAGGTTTATAATACCCGATAGGTTTCTGTAAAACACTCGCATTCTTCTTCATCTAGAGACCATGTTGAAATGAAACACACAATGTCCTTTTTGAGAATGTTTGTTATAACTTTTATTATTTATTATTATCATAATCGTCATCACTATTCTTCAAGTTTAGCTGTGTAACAAACTTTTCTTGGCTGTCAAAATATGTTGCTGAAATATCATTTTTGCATGACACAAAACTAAAAAACAATAACATACAGAAAGGTAGCAGAATAAAATAACAGAGAAAACGTAACCTAAAAATAAACAACCTTCCCTAGAAAAGCTATTAAACATAGAAGAGACAAACTCCTAATATAACAAACTGATTAAACATAAACATGTACTGTGTATGAGTGTGCATGTATTGTCAGCCAGTATTAAACTAGCCTTAGTTAACACTGTTCACCCCAAAATCTACGCTCACTATGTACCTATGTGTGTATGTGTGTTGTCCCTTCCTTGGCAATAAGAACATAATAAATGGAGTGCAAGCAATGCATCAATTCCTAGAACACATTCTGACAAAGACAAAACATGTGATAAGGCCTCCCAATGTAAACGCTGATTCAAAATGCCATTAAACCAAAAAGCATATAGTAATCACTGAAGTAAAACAAAACCATGTATTCTCCAGACCCTAACATTTTTTATATATATATATACGTTTTCTTTCTTTTTTTTTTCTTTTTTTTTAGCATATTTGCATAATCGTTACCATGATCTAAAAGTTAAAATCCCAACATTCATAAAGACACAAGTGTATTTATGGTTTAGTACAGTTTCCTTAAATGGGTGCGACATTGTCACAAAGCTGGTGAGAAAACAAAAGCACATTGTCAAATGGGACCAAATTTCGAAGGGCTTTAACAAACGCAAAAGTGTAAGAACAAAGTTTTTGCTATCAAGGCTGTTGTTTTTGCTTTCAACTTGGTAACAGAGACAATATTTTCCTTCAAAAGTTAAGACACTGAGACATCATGGAATAAAAAAAAAATAATCGCATTTGGCCCCCAGCCTACCAAGAAATCTTTCTGGTTCATCAAAATGACTTTTCACACCAGAATTAGCCAAAATAACAGTTCATACACCCCTGTTTTCACAGTCCCCTAGATATGTTTCTAAGAAGTCCATAAAACATAATAAAAAATAATAAAACAGGGGAGAACTTATGCTTTATTCCTCTTTAATGTTAATTCTCTTGATATGAACCATCTTGAAATTTATGACAAAACCCAATAAATAGCTTTGAACCAACTAGAGCCCAGTTCAAGTCAACTGTACAACGCTTGAATTAGTTGGATAGGTCAGTATTTAAACTCTTGAGTAGGTATTACTGTGTTCAAATTGTCCACTCTTTCACTGTAGAGTTTATTTAAAATTTTAACATTTGAAAATAGGTATTTATGGAGAACCACGTGGCGTAGGTGCAGATCCTGCACCTCATAGAAGAAAGCTATTAATTCCCACAGGAACCTTTGCTGCAGATCTGCCCCCTTCCTTCTATCTCTCCCATGAGCTCTGTCCATCTAAGCTGTTAACTATGTAAGAGTTTGTGTTTTTTAAATTGTATATCTTATCTGGTTTATGGGAATTTTTAATAATACTGTTGTATTTTTGTATGGATTATGGAATATTTTATTTATTACTATTTGTTCTTATTTATTGCTATGTAATATTTCTAAGTTTTTAGTTTCGCGGGGGATGTCGAGAAACCTCTTTTGAATTCATTGTATGTCTAGTACATATGATGAAATAACAATAAAAAAAACACTGACTTTATTTGCCCTTTGCTGTCAAAACACTGGAGGACCAGTAATTTTCAAGCCAATACTAATAGTTGTTCACCTACATTGTTAGCATACATAGCATTAGCTTCACACTAATGACAACAAGTACAGTAAAGTCTGGATCAACTCTTTCATTAGGGTACCAACAATATCAGTTGGGTAAACATTAATGTTGCTATGCTAGCACCAAGGGTTAGCCTAACACTAATGTTGCCAAGCAAACACTAATGGTCGTGTTAGCACTAGACTGCTATCGCTAATGATTCTAGATTACGGTAAAGGATCCAATCACTAAAAATTAGCTTTATGCTATCTAGCTAACAATTACAGCAAGCTCAGTGCCAATGCCCACAACTTAATTACTCTGGTGTAGACTTGTTTAAGGTGTAACTAGATACTATTTGAAAGCAAAATCCCGCCCCTGACAAATATTTAAAAATTCCAAAAGTGGGCAATGTGGACAGACACTGAAGGGAACAGCCAAGCGGATGGGGTTGACCAGAGATATGGTTAGGATTAAAGATGCACTGTTGCCCTCTCGCAACTGTTTCTTATAAAAATAACTAGTAATGAATCTAGCTTCTTTTTCTTTGTTATTGGAACCTTTTATGTCGATAACAGTGGCGACAAAACACAGCTGTGCTGCCGTACCTCTGTCCTGCTTCCTAAGCACTGCAGTCAGTCTTACACAGTCGTACTGCAGTATACCACCACCAGTAGTCAGAGAAGAAAGAAGACCACTCTGTGCCCACAGCTGTTGAGTTTCGGAGATAAATATCTGTACAATAAGTTAATAATAATAAAGAAAATACTATTTTGTACATCTGAACTAACAGGCACAGATAAAAAAAAATGTCTTCGTAATGTACTGATTGACTGTCTGTCAATGAGGATATAAAATATTCATGAGATGGATAGAACTGAGGTGTGATCTGTACAACACTGCCTTATTTTGTAACTTAAAAATCAAGTACAAAACAACCAAAGCTTCAAATGTATCAAGTCTTGACTCTTACTGTTAAATTTAATATGAGTTTGTCAGTAAAAGAGTGAACATTTTGAAGACAGCGCAAGACTCTGATTCAAAACATTGAAAAACTTGTTCACCCTGCTTTGTAAATCACTGAAAACACATGATGCTGAGTGAAGGCAGGCTATAGAAAGGACAATAAGGAGAGGACTGAGATGTACTTTCGCACCTAGATTCAAATCAGCATGCGAAATCAATGTATTGATGCTGAAATACAGTCAAAGGAAAAACCAAGAAAACATTTCTATCAGCTACTGTACGTATCCTTTTCTCCCACAAATTCTTCAAATGCTCCTATCCTTCCATCTCAGCCAACATCCTTCCATCCACTCCATTTTTGTCTTAAAAAACAGTGCATTGTTTGTTTTGTTTTGCTACAAATACAGATGTAAACATTTTTTATGTACTAGAAGCCCCTTAACAAATCAAAAGTTTTAATTTAAAGTTCATTAAAAAAAATTTTAAAAACAAAGACAAAAAAAAAAAAAAAAAACTGGACAAAATATTGCCAAAAATAAAGGCAATGAAGTTTGAATGATAAGTTTGCTGAACATCCCCAGATTGCATATTGGGTAACATTTTTAGTAAAAGCAAATTTAAACATTACGTTAATGGAGATCATGTGTCTTTCTTTGAAAAAAGGACAAAAGAATAAAAAACAGCCAACTCCTTAACCTAGACTTCAACTACTTCAGTAATTATATTGCACAAACAACCTGCAGCTTTATTTCAGAATCTTATCAAAAATATAAAGCTGGCTTGTCAGTTTAAATTAATCTACTTATAGCTCAATGATTAAACAAATCTACTGAATGTAAAGGTTTATCTTTATATTTGCTAGCAATGTTTTTTTATTCTCCACCATAACTATAGTACATTTTACTTCTCTTCGAAATTGTACAATTCACTGAAAATGTTTTATGTTCAATTTCTCAGTTTCAACACGAAATTCAATGTTGGTCCTAATTTCAAACCAGTTTTATTAGATGTACCGTATATAGTCGTATTATTATTTAGCAAATAATATCAATTACACAACATGTAATGCCTAGACTGAAGACCAAAACACTGGTGATCTGTTCTTTGAGATATATGGCTCATCATTTCTAAAAGGTAGTGTGCATACATGGAAAATAAGCTGACAAGTTGGATAATACATTAACCACAGAGAAACATGGTTCTTACTTTGGAGACTAACAATGAAAAGTTTGATCAATTATTGCATGATGCCTAATATCAGTCATGTGTTTATACAAACTCTGTCTTCTTGCACAAAACTTGCGATTTTAAAGGATAGCCATAAGCCAGTAAGAGAGTCTCTTGACTGGATGACCTTGAGTAAAAATATTATAAATTCAGTACTTTAATCCTATCGCTTGAAAATCTGAAGTCTTAATTTTATGGAAAGTATTATAATAAAAATGTATTCAGTTTCAGGCTAAAATACCAGACACCATCATACCGTTTTACAAAATATTGATTTATTAAATTTACTTAATTATTTATTTGAACCAGCAATGCTAACTGTAAATTTGAGTAGAAGGATTTATTTATTATTATTTATTTTCTGGATTCCACATTTGAACCTGTGGTGCTAATTGTACATTTGAATAGAGGGAGAAAAGTACAGCTACTTCGAGAGTAAGTAAATTATTTGACTTCATAGTTTAGACTAAGACACAGTGGACTGACAAAAGGGGGAAGGTGTTGTGGTATTTTGAATTCATACACATGGAGAAAACCCCATACCGTCTTTGCTTGTGAGAATGACGTGACACAAAATGACACCGTTTTAGAAACGGTGACATTTTGATTCTGCAACATTCTTTGAAACTAGGAACATGAGAATTATGGAGAAGATCAATGTATCAATGTCAATGTCTTAAAAAAAATATATAGTTAGCAGGCACCAAGTGGATATTTTGTTCTTTTACATCTTTTGAATAAATATAAAAAAATAGCTATTTCCTGATTGTTATCTTGTTCCTCTCTGACTTTGATATCCAGCAAAAGGTTCTCTTTTCTTTTGTTTTCTAGCATCTAAGGCAGCGAGGCTAAAGAAGTCTATCTGTTTTGACAACAGGTAAGATAACCAACATGTCTTTCAACTGATTGAGGGGACTCAGGGAAAAAAACCCAAAACAAAATAAAAATAAAAATACCTCTGAGAACTTTTTCTAAACTTCAGGATTTAAAATCTAATTATACTTCTTTTCTTATGAAGGCTTTCTGTAATATTCATGGTAAAAATAAAAAAAAAATAACAGTTTCCATCCATTATAAAGGCAACAGATTTTCCAAAATAATGAAGATGCTGTAATGTGCTACATAAAGGTAACTTTTTCTCCTTCTAACTCTGAGCAATAAGACATAAAACACTGTAGGCAAGATTCTCTTAAGACTAGTTTATACAGTTAACCCAAAAAGTTGATCATTTTGATAAAATGTTGGGTTTTGCTCCCTAATTTCTGAAGTCTGTCTAATACACTTAGTAACTTAAACACATGTAGACATTAAGAAAAGTTATGACCTAAAAGAAAAAAAAAACAAAACACTTTGGCCTATTGCCAAATAAAAAACAACACACAATAAAAACATATATAGGAAGAGCCAAAGAAAAAGAGACGTAACATGCTAAAAACACTTCTCACCAAGCCTTTGATGTGTACAAATAATGCGTCACATGCTGTGATGAAGGCAGGTTGGTGTGCACGTGTGACCCCTGAGGACTAAGAAACTGAGCATTAGCATTCATTATGTTTACATCATCATTTAGGGACGGAAAACCCTTCGATCCTCACACATACACACACTGTAAATGCAGTAAAAACAAATGCACATGTGCGCACACAACCCCCTCCACTGCTGTACCATTATTATGTCTTTGTTAGACGGCTTTTATCAATGTAACAAACCTCATTAAAGACACAAAAACAAGAAAGAAAAAAAAAGAACTAAAACAGACTAATTTTTATAGTACCATTTCCTTTAAAAAGCAAAATTTTTTTACCTTTACAAAACGACAAATACGAAAATGTAGCAAATTGCATTTCCGATTAATGACGCCATCATGGTTCTTCTTATTTTCATTATTATTATTCATATCATTAATATAAATGTCAAGCAGGTTAATAAATGGTTGTTCTATTTAGGCAGGCAGCCAGGCACATAGCTAGTATCATGGCACAGTGGAAAGTAAAAAATAAAGTCTTTTAGTTTGATTTTTTTTTTGTCATCCAAACAGATGAAGACATTAGACCAGTTTTATCAGTTTCACCTGGATTCAAGCAGTTTCAAATAGGATTAGGACTAGTTTTTAGCCACCATGTAGATTTTGCATTGATCCAGGATCAGTTTGACAAACAGCATGGGATAAAGTGAAAGAAACTGGTCAATTTCGTACCAACTGAACCGTAGATAAGCCCTAGCTGGTTTCAAGCAAACCAGTTTGAAAAGACTCAAAACAAAGTGTATTTTTTTTTTCTTTTTTTGGTTTTTGAGATCCATTTAAGAGGAAAAATAAACATGTTCTGGGCAAAAGCGCAGCAGTTCTCACCAGATCACATCTGGTTGTTCTGAAATAAAAAGGTTAAATGCAGCAGATGAAATAAATGCAGCAAAGTTCAAGTGTTATACTTCGAGTTGTTTTTTTGCTCTTGTTTGATGGCTATGTTAGTCCAGCCTCCAATCCTCCTATGTGAATGCACACAGATCGGCTGTTTCTGAAAAGTGATTTCAGCTGGATGCCAGCACCCTGTTGACTCCCTGCCACAAATCTGTCAGGTAAGCCGTAACTCACCGGAGGATTCAGGCTGTTTCTCCCCTTGCCCAGCTGTAGTTCACCTGGGTCCTGCAATATATTTCTCTGAGCCTTTGACAGTGGGAGTGCTTTTTAAGGTATGCCCATTAGGAAATGAGCAAACCTTCAGGAACATAGAGCCTAATACTCCAATAACATGTCATTAAAGTTTTGTGAGTCATTTAATTTCCATCAGTCAGCCCATCTAACTTTGTAGACTCTGCCACAGTTATCTCCGGGGATTTCTGATCATCCAACGCTGTTTTCCCACATAATTCCTTACTTCTTTCTTGCTCTTTTTCAACTTCTTGTATACTTCCACTGTCTGTATCTTCCTTTTCTTGACCATCATGATCTGTACTCATGACTTCTTCATCTTCGCTTGTGATCCCTCCATCTTTCGGCGCAGGCGTCTGACTTCGACACTCTGGTGCTGCCGTTATATGAAGACTTTTGCCATCTGGTGTATGATCCTTCTGTTGCTGCTGCGGTGGCAGCGTTTTGTGTAAGCCCCTCTGTATGTGCGTGGTGAAGTCATAGCGGTCCGCGCATACGTGGAGGCAAAACCCACACTGGTACGGTTCCTTGTCACCGTGGCAGCTCATGTGCAGGGCGTACATAACCTCGTCCAGGAAGTAGATGCCACAGTGAGTGCACCGGTTGGCGAGGTCATCCTGTGTGGCTGCGTCTGCCTTCGAGCAGTTCGGCACAATGCTTGACTCATGTTTACCTTCCTCCGCCATCTCTTCACGCTCCTTTTCACCTTTCCAGTTTCCCATCAAGTTCTCACTTCGGGGCGACTCCTTCCTTTTTCTTTCTGAACTGTTTGAAACATACATATTTGCGTTGCTTGTATCTCGTTGTCTTATTGCAAGATCCAAAGGAGTGTCGTTCTCCGGTGATGCAGAGGATAATGTTTGGGTGTGATGAGGAGGCGGAGGAGGGTAGTGAGCAGGGGCTGGAGGAGGCGGCAGAGGGGAGTAAGGGGAAGCACAGTAAGGCACCGTGTAGCTTTGCTGGTGATACTGTACAGGGGTCACCATGGTTCCGAGATGATGGGCATTATTTCCAATCCCACCGGGACTACTCAGATTACTGATGCTACCAGGGACCCCAGAGGTGGCTGCCATCTTATACTTGGTCCAAAATCTGAGCCAATCAGATTCAGGTGTCAAATCAGGTGACAGGGTCAAAGGAAGAGGTAATGGCAAAAGCGGATATTGATATTTTTCAATTGGCGAACCTGGAGGAGAGTAGCTAGAGGGTTTAGATGGACGCATGTACTTTTCAATTGGACTTCCCCTCTCTGATCCTCCTCCTTTCCCCACTTCTAGTTTTGACGTTAATCCCCCGTCTGTGATGCCCCCGTTGCTCTCGGCCACCATGGATGGGGTAGGGTGGGAGGGAAGGAGGAGGGGAGGCATGCGCCTGTGGATCTCAAGAGTCTGATTGGCTAAGAAGGCTTGAGTGGACCGCGGGGAGCGTGAGCGCGGGGAAGGCTGCTGGCTTTTCACTGAAGGACAGCTCCTGGTGTCCAACTCCTCACCGTTCAGGCGCTCCTCGCTGGTGAGTCGCTGCTGTTTTGGGGCTGGGTTCTCGGATGACAACGTGTCAGGGTTCAAGCGTTTTCGGGTCCGCCGTCGAATGATTTGCTCGCCATTGTTCTGCTTGATGATGTTCAGGGGCCTCGGAGTCTACAAATAAAAGGAGACATACAGGAATATTACTGAGTTCCCCAGCTCTGTCATGTGAATAATGCTGCTGATTTAACTAATACATGTCAAGTGTACATACACCAGATATACTTGACTATAATGACATTTAATAAATAACTTATTCTATTATTGAGAGGCTTCTGTGAGTCTTGACGGTGTAATCAAGTCAGCATATCTTTTTCGTTGTTGAAAATGCATCAGATGTTAGAAACCCGTAATTTTCTTCCAGAATTTCTTAAGAAAGCTGTACTTTTTGCCCTAACCACAAGGGGGCACACTCACATCTTCTGTAATCTCAGTTAGCCCCCAGGACACAAGCTTACCTCTACTTTGAGAAGGGCATCCCACACTCAAAGGTCAAATTGTACATTACATTTGTCAATGCAAATTAAAAAATACATTTCAAAAATACAAATTGAGAAAAGGAGAACATCACAGGTTTGCAGAATTTTAAAGAGTAAAAATCGCACAGTCGCTAAGAATTTAATCAGTTCCTTCTCCGTCACTCAAAAGCATTTCTAAACACATGCTTCATTTTCTACCTGATAAACTGCCGAAGCAAATCATTAGTTGATATTTAGTTATTTATGATAAAAATTACATCAGTACAACAAAGCTAAACCCCTCAGGTTTAGTTAAAATTGAGTCTTAAAAAAACCCCAAAAAACTTTCTTAATTTTTTTTTGTGTGTGTGTGGTGTGTATGCATCAGTATTCTCGCCTGAGTCAAGACCTGGAACAAGTATTTTGTAGTATGACTGAGAACTGGGAAAGTGTGTCATTTTTGGCTTGTCGTCTAGTGAATCTAGCAATTGTTAAAAGAAACAATAACTTCAGTCATAAAAATGCAAAGGGACCTCAGCTCCATTTTTCTAGTAAAAAGAACAATACCTTAATAAATTGTCCTAACCAAAAGTCCACAAAGCCTTTTTGCATTTTTTCACACTGCATTTTAACAAAATGCAAAGCATCTCCATTGTTAACGGAGGAACTGTCCCTTTGAAGATTTTATACACAATTTAGAAGTCTGAATCAATATCCTAAACAAGATTACACCACTGAGAGAAGTGGCAGCCTAAACACTGCTCAAATTATAACACAGACATTTCTCTAATTCTCTATAGTTTTCCTGTTTGTTTTTTCTTTCACGAGAGATGTAAACAAAGGGGAGAGATAAATCACAAGTGGGAAGCGGCAAGTTCAGGAACCACAGGAGAAAGAGATCAGGAACAAAGAGGAAGGAAAAACAAAAATACAAGCACGAGAGAACCGCATCCAGACGGCGGAGCTGGGATTTGAATCAGCTGACAGAAACAACTAATACTGGAAGGCTAATCGATTTGTCGGCAGTCTGATGATGGACGCAGTTTTCCCACAATGCGATACACGGGGGAAATTACAGACGAATTATTCTATGATGGTGCAAGAACTTGATGGCAACAGAGCTTTGGAAGCGTGGCAGGTTATAAAAAAATTAAAGCTGGAATCTGAGTGACAGGTCTATAAGTTAGTATTTGGCATGACATAGTAGATGAAACTACTGTAACCAAACAGAATTTCATTACATGTGAACACATAATGACAATAAAGGATTCTTGATATTGCCAAATTTTGCATGACTTTATTTGCTACCTGCTTTACCCCAAAGATATTTTTGCAAATTTGCCAATTTTTTGGGATGTTATGGAACATAATACATAACATACAGCACCTTGTAAAAATAAATATATACAATAAACATTTAAATGCATTTTATTGGGATTTTAGGTGAACAGTCAACACAATCTAGTGCATTATATTGAAGTGGACGATATCTGTATTCACCCCATCTTAACTCTAATCTGCAAACTCAAAACAAACAAAAACAACAAAAAACTTAATAAATAACCCAATTAGTAAAAAGTATCACCTCAGTGACTAAATATCAGTATAACTCAAGCAATATGGGACAATCCTGGAACAAGTCATGTTAGAGTTTCACTTCCAGCGGGTCAATAGCCCTCAAGATAAGACTAGAGGTACAGTTAAATTGTTTAAATGTGTTAAAATGGTGTAGTCAAAGTCCCGATCTAAAATTAATTGCTAATTTGTGGCAAGACGTGCGATGATGTGCACTGATAATCTCTGTTTAATTTGATAGAGGTTTAGCAATTTCACTCAAGCAGGATGGATGAAACCTTCAGCATGTACATGTGCAAAGCAAACTTATCCCAAAGAACTTCAGCTGTAACTACAGACAACCTTGGTACAATCATCCAATGTATTGACTAAAGGGTCTGAATACAAGCAAGCCACACTTCTCAGATTTTTATTTTAAAACACATTTTTGATATAACATTGCCCCCCAAAATACATAAATACAGGCAAGTCACCTCATATGTTTCAGAAAGGAGGGTTACTTTCTGTAACCAACATATATTGTTTAGAATAAGCCGAAATTATTAATCTCATTGGTAAAGAAGGCTTATTCATTATAGGACCTGCAGTTAAATTAATGGGACATTTACATAATACGGAAATTATTCAGTTCTTTGCTTTTTGAGCTACTAATCCTGTGCATGCGAGATGTTCAAATCAAATAAGGCAGTTGTGATGTTTTGCACTTTCGTATAAATAGAGATAGATGGTATAATACCTAGGCTGACTTACTGCCAGTAGGCATAATTCTTGCTCTATTTATCAGTCCTTCCATCTGTTTCCATCTGTTCTTGAATGTAGAATTCTGCATTTTCGCTTAATCTCTGCGACAGGCTCCATCTCTCACTCTTCAGTCGCCCCCTGCCCCTTCATTATCCTCGTGCTGCCTTTATCTTTTCCTCCATTTTTTCCCTCTAACTTTATTTATCTTTCCACTCCTATTCTTACTCGTCATTTCTCTCCATCTGCCGGTTTCCCCCTCTTTATTCATAACTCTCCCTTCCCCTCTCGGACTCTCAAGTGTTTTACTAGCTGCTATCCTCTCTAATAATGTGTGTAGAGCGTATAAAACTTTTATTATAGGATATAAAATATGGTTGTCGTGAGGACTGCCAAGAGTGGAGGGAGCCGGGACGTGATTGGAGCAGCAGATGAGATGAACGGGTTGAACCAAGGACATCTTTGGGGGTAGGAAAGAGGAAACGATGCGGTAGCTTCTTTCCTCAGTGCCGTCTTCAGTGACTCATCGTACCACCAGCAGGCTTGTAGTATGGTCAACCCACTCATTCATTCATTAACAATGTTTATTTTCTTTATTTCGCTTCAAAGCCTTTCCAATGCATTTTTGATGGGGATCCCACATGTAAATATTCTGTTCCGAAACTCAACATTTCCAAAGGTAGGAAGGAAGAAAGCTTCCTTCTTAGGGAAGAAGAATGAAACAATGAAGACAGGATGGACAGTCAGATACAAACAAGGGAATGAGCAAGAAAGGAGGGAAATATGGAAGGGAGAAAGGATAGTAGTAAGAACAGATGAAAGGACACAAAGAAAGCAAAGATGGAATGAAGGGAGGTAAGCCACAGATTGACAGAGGATACAGAGAAGGATACAAGACAAAAAGGCAACCCTTGAAGAGCAAAATAAAAGGAAGGTAAAAAGAACACAATGAAGGAAGGCAGGAAAGAAAAAAGTAAGGACACAAAGAACAAGATTAAGTAAAACATGAAAGAGGGAAAGAGTATAGATCATTTAATCTGATTGAAGTTTGAAAAACAAAAAACTGTCCATACTCCTATTTTGTATTCACATATTTTTTCAAAGCCAGAAATTTCTTAAGTTCGAGACTTTTCCAACTCTCTGAAAGCCTGTTTTAAAGTCAGGCCTAAAAACATTCTAAAGTTTGCAGCCCTGTATAACTCTGATATTATTTGTAAAGTGCATAATTAGTCTGAATACCTTCAGAGGATGTCTGAATAAGCTTGATATCCTCAAGTCAACTAAAAATCAAGCTGGCTCTTTATCTCAGCTGAACTTCATGCGGTCTAATTAAATTTGGGATTTCCATCGACTTTCCCCAGGCTTTGATGGTAAACTCCATCCTTTCCATCATATATCCTACGGCGAGGAACTGGCTCGCTGCGACTGCCGAAAGGCTCCCCAAACTCCCGGCACTCGCCAAATTAACAATACTTTCTTTTTCCTCTGCTACAGTATTACTTTTTCACAGTGAGAGTTAAACAGATACTAAGCATTTAACTGCATTATGCACAATTTCATTTGCATCGTATGCTAATTGGCCACACAGGAAGAATAATAATTAGTGGACAAAGCCACCCTGCGTGCGCACTAAAACACAGCAGTCCATAAAATGGCAATGAACAACCTTTCCTTTATGAGTCTCATATGAGTGGATGGCAGTTCAGCCCTTCAAATTAATTTTCATCACTCAGACAAATTTCCTTTTACTTATTGCAAAAACTTTACTCCAATATGATTTTTCCATAATATAAACCGTTTTGGAAATCTAATTCAGCGCAATTATTATTTATCGGACAGATAATTTAAGCAATATTAGAGGCAGACGGGGGGAAATTACAAAAAAGTATTAGAGATAACGGTTCTTATGTAATTTGTTACACCATAGCAACTAAAGAAAATACAATTTCTTTTTACAAATTTCTGACAATATTTTGAATATGCAAAGAAATTGACTTCAGAGCTTTGAATTTAAACAAAAATTAACCATATTTACCAAAAATGGTATGAATCATTTGTTCATACCAAATGATTTGATATGAACAAATCATTTGGAGAAATTTTAAGGCTCACATTTAAATTTAGTACTTACATGAATTCTAAAATATAACATTACTTTGATTTCGATCTATTTTTTAAAATTTTGCCTTATTTTTGTGTTTTTCAGTTCTCTAGATGACTCTGCACATCAAATGAAGACCTCAGCTGCCATCGTGAACCCCGCAGACAACACAGATGAGTGGATTATTTGCACTTTCTTTCAGAAAGGTTGTTGATACACGTAGGAACAACGCTAAAAAGGATCGCTGACAGTCCAGCAGTGAAATGAATAATGAAACCCAGAGACCACTCTCTGGAGTTCTGATAATTTTATAAATACTAAGGGCATATTTCTTGACTGTTTTCATCGTAGTTATTGATGACAACTTTTATCTAAATATTAAAATTGTTTTCAACTTAAAACACCATAAACCTGTCATCTCATATTAGTCTGTCTATATGATGGACTAATCTGCACCCAGAAAGTGTTTGTGTCTGTCTGTTGCTGACTTACAGAATGCAGTTTTTGGTATAAACCACATGCGTTGCAGACGTAGCCTCCATTTGCGTTTTTCCTCCACAGCGACGTCTTGGTGGTCAGGCAGTTTGCACAGAAAACCCCACTACCTCTGCGTCGCTGCAAAGAGACAGAATGATGTGCAGCATTAGCAACTTTATGTGAAACTTTCAAATACGGCAAACAAATATGGAAAGACATTATAAGTTATTACGAGAATGGAAGCGCAAACAGTGCAGACAATTTTTGGATAATTTGAAATAATTCTCTTTTAATGGCCATGCCACAGATGACTGAACTGGTAGATGAGGTTATGAGACAGGCAGAGAGAACGACCTCCTTGGCTTTGTGGCTGAAAAACGATGAGGTCTCATTTGCCAATTTGAAACAATGCTGAACACATTCATCTTTTTCCCCAAAATAAACACACTCTGAAAAGTTAAATAAGCTTATTCAATGGAATATGTTGTTTGTGTCAAAAAAAAAGTGAATATGTGCGACTCTTGAGATCCTTCTGGGATTTCCTTTTTCAAAGAGCTGCTAGCAAGACATGCAAATGAATGACTTAGACTTTCACCTTGCAGCAATAGAAAGTGTTGCTGAGAACTGCAGCAGGCCAATATTTGACTTTAGCTGTACGAGCGTATGCTTCTTCATATACACACCTCTGCAGTTCACGGCGCAGCGGTGCATACAAAAGCAGTGTGTGCAAAGAACGGTGTGAAGTGGTGGAGGTGGGGGGTGAAAAGGCCAATTGTTGTGGCAATGTGCTCCATCACAGTAATGAGCCAATCACAACGTTTCTCCATCCCATTAAGCCTCTGGCCCCACTCACCACCTTTATGACCCTGTGAGGACAGCATACCTCATCTTTCTCCTCTGTGACTCAGTTTCTCAGACTCACAAACCATTTCCTTCTCTCTTTCGGTTATTAAAATAAAATTTCATCATCGTACATCTCTTGTATTTATTTTGTCCTCTCTTCAGTCTTTCAAATCCTGCTCTGAGCCACGGAGAGAACTGCCACTGTTGCTCCAAAATGACACAATAAGGTATTGTGTTGAAAGCTAACTTCCAATGGCAAACGATTATAAGTGTTTCTTTGACGCAATGTAATGGAAAAATGAATCAGGCCGGTTTCCATGAGTATATAAGTAAACTAGGCTGTGGTGTGATACAAGCAGATGCAGGTAACCTTTAAGGCTAAGAAAGAAAGAAAGAAAGAAAATCAAGCATCTCAACCATTGTCAACATGCAGAAGGATTTTTAAGCAACAGTAGACCCAAAACTACTTACTTCTTTCCCAAAAATTGTTCCTGCTCTCACTAGTGCAAACTTTTTGTCACATGGTGTTCATGAGACAGCTGGGAGTTATGCATGGCATACAAAAAAATCTCAGAACATCCAGATTTACAAGTTAAAAACACTGATGAGGTCTCACATCAACCAGGCTGTTGGTAATCTCAGAGCAGAGCTACAGATGGAGCCACTTTGAGCACCCCCACTTAACATCTGCTTGGTTCTGCCAGCTAAAAGCATAAGAGCCCAGTAGACGCTTCTCTGTTTGGGTTATTTATTTATTGGAAATTTCTTTACTGCAAGTGTCAAAGCCCAATAAACCACTTTATGATTCTTTTGGGATCCCACACATGCAAACATGCAGAATTACCCAACTGCTTCAGTCCGAAATCATGTGCAAAACAAATTTCACCACCTAACATAGGACGTCATCTCTTTTGAAAGTACACAACAATTGGGACCACCCAAATTTGTACACAGTACAAACTGGCAAACGAACAAACAGACATGAAGAAAATGGAAATGTATATTTTTTTCTTAAGTTTTTTTTTTTTGTTCTGGTTAGATGGTGAATAGACAGGAAGATGGGTTATGAAAGAGGGGGAAAACATGCAGCAAAGGTCAACGGACCAGGACTTGAAACTGTAACGGCCGCGTCGACGATTAAGGCCTCAATATATGGCTCTATCCCTACGCCACACCTCGCACATGAAAATCATTTAATAAAAAGATAAAACAGTACATTTTAAAATGTCAATTTCTAGGCTTATTGAGGAATTAAAATATCTGTGTACACACACACATATATACATATTTGATTGCAACCGTTTCAGTCCTCAGTAGAAAAATCATATTTTCTTACCCACAACATAAATGTGGCAGTGATTAGTAACCCAAATTGCAGAGAGCTGATTTACGTAGACACGGCTAATTAAAGGCAAACAACCTCAACAAATGTAATGATTTTTCTACACACATAAGAACATTGTCTCAAGCTCTTATTTAAATGACAAATAGCCATCACTTAAATTGTATATGGTTTTGCACATACAGTTACAAATCTTCCAAGTCTTTTCTGCGCCACACAGGGTGAACATGATGAGGTCGAAAACCCCATGGCTGTGAGAAGATGCTCTCCAAAATACCACATGGTAAGGTTGGAGTATTTGCGGTAGCTACTTCCTTGATTCTTTTGGCTCTTTCAGTCAGGATTTGTACAGGAAATTTCTTGATTGCCCAACAACCTAATACATGCAACAAACAGCTGAGGTAATCTAATCAGACTCTCTGTGGAGCATGTGTTTTATGACGACCTGAGATTAGACAGAAGGACACCTCCACGACCAAATCCTCAGCAGCGCACCGAGCCAGAGCTTGTGTGTTCCTGTGAGTGCATGGGGAGCACACCATACGGTCACCACATGTAAAGAGACAGAGCCAGGTGATTGATTGATGTATGCTTCCTGTGTGTATGCGCACAAGTGTATGTGTGACTATTGCAAGCCAAACAGTGTGTCTGTCATCAGAATTCGGTTTCCCTCCGAGTTCCTAAATCACTCGCATATGGCCCCACAGCTGCCCCTCGTTGCAACACACGTACACCTGAAAATATTTGCTTCCACCAGCTAATGAAGCAATGCTCGATTTGGATTTGAGGCCATGATCCAAGGAGTGTGTTAGGGAAACATTCACTACCCTGAATCTAGGCCAGAAAGATAGCACAATGTGTATTACTGTGAGGGTAGGGTTCAAGTGTCAATTGCACAGGAAAGGACAGTTTGCACACATATTGGGTTCATGGTCTCCCAACTTCCTTTTCAGTCAGCAGCTGGTCAGCTTGATATTTGTGGAAATGTGAAATGCTCAAATGCCTCAACGCACCAACACACGTAATATTATGTCAACATGAAGTCAAATGCTCAGAACCGTACACCCTTGTCTTCATGAGTCAACGAGGTTTCTGGGCAGGATGCACTGGTACTAACTAGCAAACTGTGTGGGCATCTGTGTGTGTTTTTCTGATTTATTACTGATACCTGGCCTCTCCCACTCGCCTCAGCCTCCCCAAAAAGGGCTGACGATAATTACAGTTCAGAGGCTTAATGATGTCTATTTATCTGCGCCCTATAATCGTTTATGTGGCACCAACACAACGCCCTCTGACATACACATAAACATAGGGTAAGGTGCGCGCACACACACGCGTCCAGAAAGATAGATGCACAGTCAAAACCCAGAGGTGTTCAATGGTGAGGAAAAGTACTGGAGTTATTCAAGCCAAAGCAAAGTCCCCAACTGAATCTTGAAAGAGTTTTAATAGAGAGTTGCTGTAGACAAGTGGAGAAAGGAGCAGTGATCTTTGCAGCACTAAATTGAGGAGTTCCAAACATCTCTTTAAACATGATCCTGCTATTATCTGGTGAAAATATCGTTTTTGGGTGTTAATGTAAGCTCCAAAAGAGAGAACAGCATTATCAGCTTTATGATGTGACAAATTAGGACAAGTTGGTGCTCAACACCAGGATGGTTTTTCAGTGGAACTAATGGAAGGGTTGGACATTTTTTTATTATTAAAAAAGAAAAAAAATCAAATGTTGGATGGATGGACAAATGAATGGGGATACACATGGTAGGAATAGACATTCATAACATTTATCAATATTGCAAAAAGTCATAATAGTTATTTATCCAGAGGTTACGACACAGAAAACAAAACTTACTTTCTGCACTCCAAAAAACAAAAAAACAAAAGTATGATTGGTACAGTTACTTTTATTTGAAATATTTCACCCACTGCTGGTACATTAACTTTTGATTTGGAGAGTTATCAGATTTCATCGATTTAAACAGGAGCTAATAGATGGATGGATAATAGAGAAATAGGTGGATGGGAGGATGGAGAGATAATGGAAGAATGACCAGGCAAACACATGGATGGACAAATAGATGGTTGGATGGATGGATGGTGAACTACTAAATAGATAGATCAGCATTCCAGGGGATGGATGGACGAGTGGATGGATGGATGGATGGATGGAAAATAACAAAGGGTATATCAAATTCCCATTTTTCCAGATTTCTACTGGTACCTTTACAATCATGTGAGGAAGAGAGTAAACACTGTAAATCACAAATTGACATTACAAATCCAATCTGACAAGTTGGTAGCTTTTGTAGGTTTTACCACAGTTAGAAAGCAACTGAAATCAGCCACAATTAAGAGTACGAGGAGTGCATATGAAACATTTAGCACTTTAATAACTCCCAATCAGCTTGGTCAGTTTCTGGTCTAATGCACAAGCAGCTCTTAGCAGAAAGCCTTTGTGTCCCTTATGGTGTTCGATTTAATGGGCTACATGACCTTAATGGTGTTAGTCAGAGAAAATATGCTCACTGAAAAAGGGCTAGATTTTATCATTTAATTTCAAAACTCTGATTTAACTTTTTTAGAGTTTTGTGGCTCTGCTGGACTTCCTCAACTTTAATGAGCATCTGCCCAAATTATTTTTTAAATTCTCACTACATTTTGGGGCTGTTTGATGCATCTTGATGGCTGTCCTCTTAAAATACTGCAATAAATTATGGAAATACTGTCATAAATTACTTAATTTGGAATGTTTATTCAGCACCAAACATATGGTGCGACCGCACAGTGACTAAACACTTCAGCTGCGGCTCTGAGTCCACTTTAAGTTTCTCCTGAAGCCAAAAATTTACAGATGCTGAACCAAGGGTTTATACCGCTCGCTTTTTTTGGATTGTCACGCTGGAGCTGGCTGAAACAGATAAGCATCCGAGGGTTTAGGTCCTGTAGTGGAGTTGAGTCCTTCTAATGCATTTCACCATCTGCAAGGAATATGTGGTTACGTCTTTAAGGCAGTGCCAGTGCAGCTTCACTTGAAATAATTCATTAAAGAACAGCTATGCATGAGCTGCTTTACCTCTTAAGGGTTTATATCCTTTTAACTTCATGAACACTTTTAAAAGTATGTCAAGGTAGGAGTACACATGAGAGAAAAAAAAAATCCTCAAAGTTATGTGGCATAACATCGAGAGACAGAAGGAGAGAAAGTGGTCCTGGAGTCTAAATAAATTTCTGGACAAAATTTCCAAAATGAAATTACATTTAATTCGCTTACAGAGCAAATCAATCCCAGCTTTTAACATACAGAAACACACACAAACACACTTACACTGACACTCGCATTAAATCAGCGATTATTTAATCAACCTAGAAGAGTAGCTGGAGGAATTAACTGAATTCCATACTGCCAGGACCAATATCCTATACAATGGATCACACACGCGCACTCATCCCATCTTACATTCAGGTGGAAATGAGAACAAGAAATAGAGCTGCACAGGAGGATACAGGGATCATTTCAGATAAAGATTCACCAAATTAATCCTGTCTGTAACCTACACACACACACAGACACACCGAGAACCGACTGCAGTTAATGTAACAAGCACTCAGTCTGTCCATTTTCTGCGTTCCTGTGTGTCAGTCTACGTCTGCTTGCATGTCATGCACACAGCTGCAGGAACCCACCCCGGCAATTCTGATATGCTCATTTAAGTGTCTTCTCCTAATACCATAATTGGGTTAAAGTTGAATGAATTAAAGAAGAAATGACTCCGAATTAATTTTGCTAGTCATTTTATCTAGCAAGAAGGCAAAAAGGAACATAAAAAAATAAAAAAGTAGATAAACAGTTCAAGACTCTCTTCAACTATATCCTCTTTGAGGTGTTGATCATTTTAATTCTGCTATAAAGGCTGTGATATTTCTTCACTGATGTGTCTTTTACTGAAGCAGCAATCAGGTGTAATCCAGATGTCGAATGGAGCAATCAGGCGCAGCTTATTGCTCAGATTGTGTAAATATGACTCTGAAATGTGACTTTCCTGCTCACTTCAAACAGTGCTGCAGTAATAATTAGAAGCATCAAACCTTACTTAAAGAGGGAATATGATATTTTGGGAAGATAAAAAATACCAAGCAAACAGATTTAATACTTTGAGTAAAGCAACCACTGCATTTAAATGCAAATTAAACTAATACCTCCTTTTAATTTGCTTTTCCAATGACAGGACAAGATTTCAAGCCAAAACAGTCATACTGAACAATTTAGTTAACAAGGATCCCAGATTCCTGATTATTCCACATTAGGTCCAGTTTTTAAAGCATGTGGTCGAACAACTTAGACCATAAAATTAATCACAAGACAATAAACAAGCTGAGTTATATTTATGATCCATTTAAAATAACAGGAGGAAAGGACCACCCTTGTCATGGATAAACTTTAAAAAAAAACAATCTAGATTGCATAGTTACCATCGAGTTTTTTAAGGTTATCCTCAGTGATCATTACCAGCTGCTAGAAATGTGGAAAAGTAACAAGAGTTACAGCCTTGATAATCAGCTACTAATTTTACCCGCTTTGGTCCTCAACATCGTGGCGCCAAACAGAAGTGATGAACACGCGTCGCTGTCTTTTGAAAATGAGAACTGCAAGATTTTCTTTCCAGATGGGTGCTTAAACTCTGCATTTGCTGCTTAGTTTAGCAAATTATTTCGTTTTCTAATTAATGCAAAACCAGTAGACTAATAAAAAGAATGGCTTTTGGAATACAGGTTATAGATTTGGTAAATGGACTGAATTCCAGCCACTCAAAGCGCTTTACACTAAAGACACATTCACCAAACCTCACGCCTAAATACACACACATTCATACTTCATACCTAGATTGATAGGCTAGAAATTAATCCACAACATTAGGATTTGCATAATGACTATTCCACCCCCTCGGCCACAGTAATAGTAAATCTAAAACTGTGGCTACACTGTTTCTTTTTTCACTGTCTTATTTAAAACACATCTAGATCCAAACATTAAGAAATGAAGTGCATTTTGTCAAACGTCAAAAACATTAAGAAATGAAGTGCATTTTGTCAAACGTCAATCCCTTTCACGTTAATGAGGCACATGGCATTTATGATGAGTCTTTGTGTTTTATGTGGCACATGTAAAATGACTAAGTGTGTAAAATTGCTGTGCCAGGATGGAGTATGAGTAAGTTTCTTTTCCGTGAATTCAACTCTTTTTTTTATTTTATTATTATTCTCATAATTAACGATTGCCAAACAATCTCAGGTTGAAAATTTAATGGTCTGTACAAAGTCTAAGAGTTCCCCCTAGTGGTCCGGTGCTAATTTTAAACATATCTGTGTTTTGTGTCTACACTGATAAAATAGTGTTGCCTTGATTCTTTCATGTACCTTAGAGAAATCCTTCAATCTCCAACTATTCAGCTGTCCAAAATGCCTGGTTGGACTTAACGCCACCTTCAAGGCGCTGCTCCTCCTCTGAGCGACAGTGTCCAAGCTACCGAGGTTCCACCTCCCTCGCGGCTTCCACTCTCAGCTCCGTCAGACTCGCCAGCAGTAATTAGCAAACACCTGGTGAAACACATCTACTGAGCTCCTTTTATGAGCTACTGCTCAGTGCAACGCTGCTTAAAAACGTTGCTAAAAGGTTAATAGAGGAGCAATGTTGTGATGCATTTCTGAAGGCGGAGATTCAGAAAGAGCAGAAATTTGTTAAAGAGACAGAGGCCCAATTGAAATAAGTGTTGAATAAGGAAGTACAATTTCTTTTAAGTCATATTTGACATGTATAGCATTTTTATAACAGACCATGATATAGCTACTTGATCAGACTATAAAATGGCACTGTGTGCCTGGAAAACATAATGGTGCCCTTTTAAGGAATGCCATCTCTGTATTACAGAGAATGGCTTTACATTGTCAGTGATCAGAGTGAGTACGAAACAGGTGCAATATGAACTGAAGCCTGGATGGTACAAAATGTCCCATGGCAAATGGATTCTTTTCACACCCAAAAAATTCCAGGTAGAAAAAGACCAAAGCGGAGTAAGAGAGACAGAAAAAAACTAGAATCAGTTGATAACAAATCTGAATAATAAACAACAGAAATAATGAATAAATGACAATATTTAGGTAACAAATAAGACTTTCACACTGTGTGTTTTTTTATGAACATGTGTAAATGTTTAAAGTATATATTTTTTAAAAAAGACCAGAAAAGGATACCACCACACACACATCTAAAGTTTACACAAAAGGAGAGTAAGGTCAGTGCCCCTCACTTTCTCTCACCCACACAGTAATGTGGGCCACAGTGTGTGGCCTGCTTCCTTCTTTTCTTTCTTTGTGATCTCTCCTTTCCGGAGCCTCCCTCCCCGCCCCCCAATTGCTGCCTTTCCTTTCCATCCTTCCTGTGCTTGGTTAATACAGTAGAAGCTACCTTTTGTGGCACAGTGAGGTCCTCTCTGTTTCTGTGACCTCAGCCAAGAGCCTTAAACAGACCGGGCCACACATACACAAGCGCACACACGCATACAAAGAAGGAAAATCCTATTTTCAGTCAACTAATTTTGATAAACGATTGCAGATGCATCGACGTCACGGTGAGGCGGTGTGGGCTTAAGCCTGATAACTGGGTGAACAATGGGAAGGGGCCAGGAGAGAGGTGAAGAATCGCAGAGAATAAAAGGAATTGGTTCCACATAGATCCCATTTTGATAAACTGCATCCATGCATGCATACTATGAGTCCAGAGAGCTGGGCGCCACAGCTGTGGTGTATGTTCTGCACTGGTGTGCTTGTAGGCATCTCTTCTGTGCACTTGGATTTAACCAACTGATACCAACTTATGTGTGCTTCTGTTTATCAAAAGATTCATTTTATGCACTTTAAAGCTACCTTACTGATAAGACAGGATGAGTTATACTGTGCATTTTTTCCTCATTGTAGCCAAACAGAAGTCATACTTGGAGTAGGGGGAACGTTTTTCATTCTAATTCTACTCATTTTTTTATTTTTATTTTAGTAGTTATCAACCTGTATGTACCAGTTTTACTGGACAAAATGCATTTGATTTCCTTCCTGTTAAATTCTGAAGAGCAGTAACCTACTTCATGCTGACCGGTAAAACCACCATGTCAGTATTTGTATCTTTAAGCCTTTGCCTTTGAAATGGATGCCTGATTGTCAGCACGAGCACAAGTGTTTGTGTGTTAGTGACTAAGAGAGGAAGCGAAGAATCATGTGCGTTGCCATGGGAAGGCCCTGTAGGTTCAACTTAACCAACTTAGCTGCAGCACACACAACAGACACACACATAATGAACACTACCACACACATACAAGAGCATATAATTCAGTGTGGAAACCAGGACAGTGAAACCTTAAATCACCCCCCTGACAAGGAGTGGAGAAGAGGAAAAAGGATACAGAGTGAAAGCAGAAGTTATCATAATGTGCATCCTTAATACCTGCTGTTTATCCAGAGGCATTAAGTGCATTATTAAGTGCATTAGACTCTATTTTGTTGTTTACCTGAGAATGAGGCAGTGGGTTGATTCCCACACAATTTATAGAGATGCACATGACACATTCAGATAATCCACGGACAGCAAAGCTGCGTAAAACCAACTGAAGATAAATATGCTGTCACTAGTTTCAGTCACTCACATCAGAATTCATATGAAACTGATTTGTATTTACACCTCGCTCCACTTTTATGAGCATTTTAAGTAAAGTTCTGGCCCATTTTTCTTATCTGTCTTTCAGGAGCAAAGACAAAAAATCCTAAGGAAAATATATGTTAATCTACATAAGTTAGGAAATCCCAGTAAGACAATAGATGTCAACCTAAACCTTCCTCTATGTGCAGCCAGAGAAAAAAAAATAAAAAGGTTTAAAAACAACAGCACAGCAAGAAAGACATAAAAGAAAACTAAAGGGAAGCATCCATGTTGTATTCTAATTCGCTTAGTTCTATTTAAGTTTTCCACTCAAGACGAGTCTTGAGTGCGGCCTTGCAATCTTAAACAGGTATAGATGGTGAACTGATAGAATAAAAAGTGTATAAACTGTCAAACAGATTCACGGTTTTGTCTGTGTAGCAGCCAGAAGTTTTTAGGTAAAAATGTATACAGCAACTTTAGGGTAGTCTGAAATAAAAAAAAAAAAATTTAGTCAAAGACAACACGGCTGAAAAGTTTAGGTCTTCATTCATCTAGAACAATTTCTGTGTCTGTCTGGCTCAGTTCAGTGGAAAATTGCATATTTTTCTGCTGTAGATAACCGTGTGTGTGTGTGAGTGCAGGGGTCAGAGGTCATAGCAGTGAGAAATGAGCAACACTTAATGGGCACAAGGTTCAAGGTGAACACTGAGAGCAGAGAAGCACAGCGAAACACACAGAGTGGGATTCACTGCCAGTTTGGTCAGAACTGGTGCTGAATTCAGTAACAGGTCTTGCAGCTCGAGTTCAGGTGTTGAAATTTAAGGTGAACAACTGAACTGAATGCAGAACAAAATGTTGGATACAGCAAGAATCACCTGACCCACCGGGAAATGTGTGCACAAGCGGTAATTCAACAAATATGTTTAGTATTTGTAGAAAAAAAAAAAAAAAACAGGCCAATACATGTTTAGAAATATCTGTGTAATTGCCTTAACAGAGGGTGCAGTCCCTCTGCATCTGCATATTTATCACAGCTGACGTGCTCTAGGTTGGATCAGTAGGAGCCCCTGGGCGTGTATGAGTCCACGAGACATTCTCCTGTGATGTTTAACAAGGGAAAACAACCATCATTTGCTAAGATACAAGATAATAGAAGGAAATTAGGATCACACTTTGTTGGGTCCTCACATAAATGTCTCAAAAAATTGTTAAAGTAACAAAACAAGATAATGATAACACCCAAGTTAAAGTGATATGAGGATTGGAAAGTCCATAAAGTGGTTTTTAAAGTGGGGTTTTAAGTTTCTCTCTTACAACGCACGATGTTTCAAAGCTCTCTGCTGGACTTTCAATTCGAAACAGGTTTTCACAAAAGAGATGATGAAATTTACTCGCAGCATTCTAGCTGTTAGATTGCAGGAACCATGGCTGCTTGAAGCTAAAATGAAATAACAATTTTTCACCCTGTCTGTTCAGACATCTGTCTGTTCTCTGACAGCTGGATCTTAATCTAGCAATCGAGTTTTTAATCCATATTTAGACACTTGCTGAATGAAACAGGAGAAGTCCCAATAATAAAGTGTGTCTGAAATTACTAAAATACTGTGACCTTTAAGCATCATTAGTGTGGAACTGACAGCACTGGAGCCTTTCCTTGAGCAACCATGAACATGAGGCAACTCTCAGCAACCCTCCGGTATATTTCATGGTGCTGCTAACTGTACTCTGACATTGTCCCTCAGCATATCAATAATGAAAAAGTGTGTTTGTTGAAACCTTTATACGATGCATTACATTTGAGACGGCAAAGTGAGCTTGCAATCCTCCGGACAAGACTGCATTAGTATTTATAGGGGAGAGAGAAGACACTGGCACAGTCACACTTGTTGCTGTGAGGAAAACAACGGCTGCTTATAAAATGTTCACCATCTGTGAGTCTATAAACATAAACACACACAGAAAAAGTAGCTATGTGCCATAAAAGCAGTAGTTCTGCATAATTTTGCTAAATAAAAGCTGGTTATAGTCTCTTGCTGAACACAGGTGTACTGTTCGGTTCTGACAAACAGGAAGTGCTACCAACCGAGGAAATCCAATGTCTGACAAAAAAAATGGACAACGCGATCTAAAAAGCTAGCAAACTCGAGTTGGTGCCATTTGTTCGTTTGTTTTTTAACTTTGGACTGCTGAATAGGTTACTTACTGGGAGAAAATGGAAAACAATTTGGAAGCCACAACAAGCTATATTTGTTGTGTCTGTATTTGTTCCAAATCACATTCTATTTAATGTTAGTCATGTGGATTTTAGTGCCACCTATTGGCTCGCAAAAGGGTCCTTATGTGTATTTTTTAACCAGGTTACAATAATGAGATCCAAGATAGTTTATGTTTACATAACATTGTTAGCAGCATTTTATAAAAGGATTTTAAGCTTTGGTACTGTTCTTGTACTTAGGAGGCAAACATGTTTTACACAAAAAACATGGAGGAAACCATCTAGCATGAATGAAAAGCTATTCTACCTACTCGGTTGATTTATTTTAAGACACAGTCATGCAAATCCCTTTCCCTAAACTGCACTTTTTTCAAGGATTGTATAGCTTTTCTACAGTAGCAAAGCCTGCAAAGCTTATTTACATTGCAATGAGGTTGAAAAATAGTCGAAATTTTACTCCAGATCCAAGTCCAATTTAGGGGTTCATTTTGTTCCAGGACCAGACGAGTTTTATTTTAGGGCAGTGGTTCTCAACTGAGTGAGTATTCTTCCTTTTTACACTGACAAGCACAATTTATAGAAAACAAAAACACTTCCAAAAGTCAGAAATCTTTTAAAACAGACTTAATTCTTTTAGGCTAAAACATGACATAAATATGACTAGCTCTGGAGTATTGCTAAATTTATTAGCACTAAAACTGAAAATATAAATCTATGGGGTTTTTTTTTAAATACAGCTTTTCCAAAATTTAAGAATAATATAAGAATAAAAACATGCTTTTTATTCAAAGGTTTCTTGCAGCAGAGGCCTAATGTAGCATCTTCCCATTTCAACTTTTCAGTTTAGCATATTAACATGATGCAATAAAAAATGAGCTAAGCTTTCTAATAACGTTACAAATATACAAGTAATAAAAACGGTGAGAACAAACAAAACAGAATGGGAAATCAACCTTAATTTGATTTAATTTGATTTAATCATAAGAATTTTTGTGTTTCTATTTAAAGCCAGGGTTTCTGTAAAAACCTTTGCACTGAGAACATTTTTCAGATTGAGTGAAAATGTTTACGGACTGTTCAACACAGGGGGTCCCAAAGGTCTGAAAAATGGGTCTTCTGGGCACAGTGAATGCCTGCAGCAAATTTCACAGTACTCCTTTCCACGGCTAAGGCCAAAATAACTCAGCCCAGGTCATTTCACTGTGATCTGCAGATGCAAAGTGCAGCTGGTTTTTAGTGTATATCCATTGTTAGCTTGAGCTTCATGCAAACTATAATTTAAGAAATTTTGTGGCACCTTGTGTGTGTTTGCTCTGTGTTACCACTGAGGCATCGTCACTGCTAAGTGGTGCCACTAGCCTGTGGCCCATCTGACATTTTCACCTAGACAGGCCCTTAGGGTGGAGTTAGAGACTAAAACATCAATATCTGAATTACTTCAACCCTTTTCTCCAGCTTTGTCTGCCTTCATTCCTTTTACTGCTTCTCCAAGTTATTTTTCTGCACAGGGGCCACTCACAAACACCACAGAAAATAAAGAGATGTGCTCACACACATACACCCTCTTTAAGGGGTGTTGATGGCCATGCTCCAGCTGTCAAGAAGAACGGAGCAGATCAGCTATCCTCCAAGCAAGCATGTGTGCGTGCGTGTGTGTAATCAATGTCTCATCTCTGTTCCATTTGCTCCAGACAGCATCACGTATGATAACCCTCACGTTATCAGAGAGACAAGAGAGAGAAATGGCTGCTTAGGGAATATCACCTGACACCCTATTTGTTGAGCGATTTTCATACTGTGATTCATGCGGCCTTCCATCTGCTGAGAGAACAGCGTCGACGCACGGAGAAAAACTAGCCAGCAAAAAACCCCAAAAAAAACAGACGTCACTTTTTTTGAGGCCTAATTGGACTTTAAACCAAGGGCTGAGACATCTTCCAAATAATGAGATTTATCAGCAAGTTTTAAACTCAGCTTTGAATCAAACCCGGCCCTGACACCTTCACAGGTGGCTTGTTAGAGCTACACCAAGGGATCAACTAGAATTTTTAAAAGAGCATGACTTAACTCTATTTCGCCGTTCGATACTACACAATATTACACTCTGCCTCACAGATCTTTGTGACGTGCTTTGCAGCTCCAGTGAGTCTTTCTTCTCATCTCTTATAATTTTAAATGCCTTTAACTGGTGATTTTATGGGTTAATAAAGCTTAATGTGGTATATAAAAAAAGTCTGCATTGGAAGACAAAGGGCATAGAGCGCATAAAGAAATAATCAGGAAATGCATAATTAAATATGCAAAGACACAAATATATATATGTTGGGTTTAAAGTTTTTACATGCATATCTGCAAACTATAATGATTGAACCCAACAGGATCCTACCCAACAATATACATGGCAAATAATTGTAGTAATAGTGTATAGAGTTGGGTTGTTACGTTTTTTTTTACTGTTAAAGCTTCTTCACAGAGAGCCAACTAACTCCATTGAGTTGAAAAGCTGGTAATTCTATCCAATGTGGTATGTAGCTGAATCCAGGTGTATTGACACATCAAACAAAACGTTAGAGTAAAAGCAGTTGCAACTTGATTTTGTTTTGATAGATTTCACTTATGTACAAAGGTTTTTCAATAAGCACAATTTTATGTAACTTGAAGGTATCATAATTAGTGCAATCAATTGAAAACAACAACAAACTAATCACACTCTGGTGCCGTGATTAATCACTTTGTCAAAGATCTTGAAATATAAAAATGCACACAGTTGTGCTCCACCCAATTAAAATACAAAATTGTCCATTTTTTTTTTGTAACAGAAAGCAGATAGATGTAGATGTTGATAATGAAGCAAATAGTTTTGTACTCCTCCTGAGCAATGTAACTACAGATAAAATAAAACGTGGCACACAGCAGGAATGGCAGCAAGGGATTCATTACAGTTTTTTAGTCTGTATTATAAACTTTTTATTATAACACCATTGTTTTATTGGTGCTACATGAATAAAGACTTTGACTTTGGGCTATGCAGTCAAAGTGTGCTATTTTAATTTGTGTTTCTTGTTATGTTACTTGATCTGTACAATGTCTTTGATTGCTGTGAAAGCTATTTCTAAATGAAATGTATAATTAATACTACTGCTACGATGAAAACCTGCAAATTAATATTGGTATGTTGCCACCGACAGTTTTCAAGAAATTCTAATAAGAAAGCCTGCTTATTTGCAGAATATATTTATTTCTTTTCATGCTATCCATTCAAGGGCAAAATGTTGAATTACTTATTTCTTTTGTTCAAAAACCATTTCATTCTCTATTTTTCCAAGTCCACACTGGCACAAAGTAAAATTGCCTCTACTTGGTCAGAATGAATGAAAACAGGGAGAGTGATGACTGAAGAACAAGTCAAGGACCGTTTGTTTTCTATGAGATGCCTTGCTGCTCATGAAGGAAAGGAACAACATGAATTGTGTTTAAAACTCTGCAAAGCACAAATGAAATTTCTTGTAACAGAAGCGATTTTTAAGAAGAACATGGGAAATTTTTGTAAAGGTTTTTATCGAAATTCACGGAGAGAGTGTGAGAGACAAGATTCCTTGTCTCTCAAGGACAAGGAATCTCAGTTTACTTGTGTAACAGTGCTCATGTGCCACTCCAGCAAAAATCAAACAGAAGAGAACAGAGATATGAAGAAAACAGGAATAGGGAGTAAATGCGGAGAGAAACCCTTGGAAAAGGAGAGAGCAAATTACTACTGGTGGTACCAACATCTTGATACCATAAATCCCTTTCCCCACATTCACACACATGCTTTTCTCCTCACACTGCTACATGCACTCTCATAATGAGACACCCCATCTTGTAGGCTCACTAAAGACACCTACAGCTGGCAAACACCCAGATCTTCAAAGTGATAGTTAGCATCTAGTCATTACCGAGAAGAAGAAAGAAAACAGAGGACAGAAGGAAGAGAGACGGGGGCAATAAAATAATACAGAAAAGGGGTAGAGTCACAGTGGATGGTTTCCTTTTCCAATCATCATCCCATTTGATCTGAAGCTGCATCTACTCTCAGATCTTGTGCAGAAAATAAACTAAAACGGCAAGGAACTCAAAGGTTGAAGTGGCGTAAACAAAGTTGATGGGGATAACTGCTACTGATCTTATCCAACATTAGATGTGACACAAGGACATCTTTGAAGGCTGTGACTTACTTTTCCTCATGCGAAAATTAGGAGCAGTTGGTCAATCTCCACGTGTCCATTGTTTGTCAGAAAACAGAACAGACCGGAGGCGGCATCAAAGAGTACAATATGATACAAAAATGCTTGAGTGCTTTTTATAGAGCAGCAAACAATTTTGAATACTTCTACTTCTAGTGAGTTATAATAATACAACTGAGCAAATTAAATAAATAACATTTAACAATACAAGAAAAACCAAAGAATTTGAGCTGATGTTCATAAAATGCACCCTGAGGCACTGTTTCCTGGTAAAACTATATTCTTCTTGTGGGTTTGCGTGTCAGGTGACTGACAGTAAGCAGAGATGCAAAAGGGAAGGAACAGAACCAGAAGAAAACCACATTAAAGCTCTGCATTCAAGATACCGAGTCATCAACACCGCTTGTTTCACACTGAAAACGAATGCTGCACGCTTTTCTAAAAGATAGTTGTGACTGTAGCTGTGCTGACTGTGGGAAGACATATTTGACTAAAAACAAGACACCTGGTATTAATTTGACAAGAATTTTAATATGGTAAAACTATCCCGTAACCATGTACTTTGGTTCAGATTTCCAGAAAATCACAGCACACAATAAAGCCCAATATATATTTTAAAATAAATATCTTATTTTTAAGATATTTTACATCGATTTGTTGTATCTCTTGAGAGATGTCCGATTCATTTTCTATCCAAAGCAAAATCTTAGTTGAATAAAACATGTAAATTTAAATCTGCCAGGCGTAAGAATATTTTTGGCCTTAACTATATTCTTATCCTGATCTCTTTTTGAGTCAGCCGACTCCAATGAACAGGACAGGTTATGACACCTGATTAAACCAAATTTATTATGAACCGCCTCCTACTGGTAGGTCTTATTTAGTGAAATCACATAAACACATTTCCTTACAAAAGACTGAGTAGATTATAAAAAGTTGCTTTAAGACACACTGTGCAATTATCGGTTACATTAGACAAAATCTTTTCTCACAAAAAGAAATTCATCCATTGGGTCCTGAAGCTTGAATTTAAGTCTGAGGTCATTCAGTGCTATGACAAACATGAAGAAACATTAGAAGATAACTAAGAATGTGAGCAGAGTTCAACCAACATTTTCTCTTTGTCCTCTTTTGCTTCACCTTCAGCATTTCCCCAACTGTCTCCATTCCCTTTCTCTAATAATACAGCCTTTGAGATGTGTAACTTGCTGTCCATTTACCTTCGGAAGGATATTTTTGGTCTGACGTGATTCTGCTGCAATAACAAGTTGAGCCGTCTGGTGACTTCAAATATGCAGTTTCATAAGAATTAATAGTGTGAGTTTACAAAGTCAAGCTCGCAGTGTTCTATATGATTTTTTTTTAATCCGGCTGTCTGCCAGGCTTTAAATCAAAGGTCGTCAAAGCAGGTACAAAATGTCCCCACTGAGGAAGGAGCTGATAGTTGATAGATGGTCTGTTTGAAACATCCTGTGACTAGCCGCTCTTATACCTGCGCAAAACTTGAGAATGGCAACAGACTAGCATGTTTCCTGTGCTCTCTGCGTTTACCTTAGTTCTTTTGTTTAGGTTGGTTTACTCGGCCTTCAACTTTTGGTACCCAGCATTTTGGTCCGCCCTCTACCGGGATCTACTTTACTCACAGCATGTTGTTTAGTACGCCTGCAACGTGTTCACAATGAAAGCTGCAATAAAAAATGGCAGGTTTACTATCATTTAAAAGGATAGAGGACTTTTTGGACTTAAAACAGTGGCAGGAAGCGGAATGTTAGTGCCACCAGGATGTTCCCCAGTAACGAGAGTGGATCAAAGTGTGACTTTCTCCAGAAACTTGAACGTAACAGATATTAGAAATCAGGGTTTACATTTAGAAGAAAAACTCTCAAGTACAGGCCTCTCACTTCCAGAGTTCAATTTATACAGTGCGTTGCGTGCTATTATTTTTAGTCACACAAAATCAAGCTTTTTCATCAACACAGCCACAAAGCAGAGGCTGATGGAGGAGGAGACCCACTCATTCCAAATCCCCAACCAGTACCTAAGAGACACCGATACAGAGGGACAACAGCCAGGAGCTGGACACCATGGACACAGATGGATCATGGTTGGGCTGAGTTACACTGCAGAAACCTGACTTGTATTTGTAAAGAAAGTTCATACATTTGTCTCAAGTGTGTGCTTGTATTTTAGAAGCGTGTCTATGTGTTGTCTCCTCAACAGCTCAAAAGTAAAGTGTTGAGATGAAGACAGGAAGCAACACACATACTACACACTCCCATGAATCAATTTCCAAACACACACACACACACAGGGAGCAACAATGTTATGACAATAACTCTGTGTTTTACAGCCCACTGTAGCTGCACATCTGGATAACATCAGGCACAGATACACACACACGTCGAGGAAGAGACATGGCCAAGAAGACAGGGTGCGCGCACACACTGTGAAAAAAAAAAGGCAGAAATCTTGAAGCAGTTCCCTCTTGTTCCTCCACCCTGCTCTATCCTCTTCTCCATCTATTTCTCTCTTGTTTTCTCCCTTTCCTTCTTTCCTTCTGTTCTTGTTGTCTCTCCTCTAATCCGATACGACAGAGACACAGAACACAAATCTCCCTGCTGGCAGAGGAAGGACGGCAAGTTTCAAGCTGAAAAGAGGGAAGAAAAAGGGGGTAGAGAGAAAAAAAAGATTGACTGTTGAACACTAGTTGAAGTGATTTATGAGGTTGGAGTCTGTGTTCGAACATATGTAGACACTCCTTGTCTTCCAGTCGATCTTTCCAGCAGATAGACACAGAGAATAATCTCTTTGGCGAAGATTATTGTAAACCAGGATAAATAGATAAATATTTGGGTGTGTAGTCACAAACATCCAACCTATTATTAATGCAGAAGAGCCCCCTGAAAAAGGCAAATTAGTGAGTGGGTTCATTCGTTTTAAGACATCGGGTTTGCATTGTGTTAAAAAAAATCTTAAGCCATTTTACTAAATATTTTCTGGGAAAGAAAAGGCTCTAAAAGTAGAAAAGTGATATCGATACAGTCAGACAAGAAAATCATATCTTAAAAATTTTACATTTACATGTTTCTACATGCAAATTTAGAACACCTTTATTTGACTAAAATAAAGGTGATTTACTTTACCAAAATGAAACGCCTTTATTTTGGGAAAATATAGTTGTTGAGGGTTCTCTTTTTTATTTTTCTTACTATAAATTTAACTATGAAAACAAAGACAGATGTTTAAGGTGATCAACACACTTTTACAAAAACACAAAACTAAATGGAAAATGTAGACATGAGGTTTTTGACAAACTCTTTTCATTGAAGACACCATTCTACACCATTCCACACTCTTCAGTGTGGAAACTATAACTGAGTGAAGATTCAATTGTCCACTTAGTAATCAAAGGAAACACTACACAAGTGGGTTTTTAGCATTGATTTAAAGGAATTCACTGTTTTGTCCACTTTATAATTCTCTGGAAGTTTGTTCCTGATTAGCGAAGCATAAATACTGAAACCAAACCCCAAACCAAGTTTGGTTCAGGTGATGAAGAGTAGACTAGTACCAGAAGAGGTCTAGGAGGTTGATATAACGCAGCACTATGGCAATACTACAGTGTATTTTGGTGCCAAGCAATTCAGTGATTCATAAACTAACAAGTTTATGAAATTTATAAAACGTATAAAGCCTCCTCTCTGAGCTACAGGACTATAGAACTTACACTGTGCTCCATCTTCCTAATTTTAGTGAGAACTCGAGCAGCAGCACTTTAGATCAGCTGCAGCAGTACTTAATTTTTAGGGAGACTGGTGAAGAAACCATTGCAGTAATCAATGTGACTAAAGATTAACACATCCTGCCGATGAGGAGTCATCATTGGATTCTGACTGGTCAACAAAACACATAATGATTTTGTGCAATAACAGGATTTAATTTCATTTAATTGACAATGTCATAAAAAGATCAGATTAATGTGGCATTGTACAGAAAAAATTATACATGGCGAATTCATGAATATTGCAAATCCTTTGGAGGTTTGGTATGAAACTTTTTTTTACTTTGATGTTTATTGATCCATGTGTATAAGGGGAATACAATTATGAAGAAAATATTCCAAAGATTAAGTCTTTAAATATTAAAGATGCATACTAAACAGTTTCTTAATCTTTGACAGTTCAGCTATTGCATTATCCATCACAGAGTGCTATTTTTAATAGACATAAGACAATTATTTCAATGCATGCTTTGAAGCTTACATAAGTTGTCAATACGAAAAGATGGAAACTTACTTGGAGTATTATTGAAAATATTTTAAAATCAAAGCTGTAATTAATGACCTTTTCACAGGAGCACAGAGTAAAATGTGAATATTGACAGAAATAAAGCAAAGTAGAAAACATGTATTTGGACAAATAAAAGGAAGATAAGTACAAAGAGATGAGGGATTAGGGGCATTCATCCTACAGAAACAAATAAAGATAATAGAAAAAACACATTTCAGATAAATTGCTGGGGATTATATGCAGTTAAAAATTTATCGATTCTGTAATCTGACTTCTTTTTCCTCTCCCTCTCAGTGACTGTCCCGGGTTCCCTTAGTAATCACTCCGTCCTGATTGCTCTGATCCCTCCATTTTACTTGTCATTAAACACAAGGCACACACACGCACGCAAACACACATTACCACACATAGTCACACAGACAAGCCAAGAGACAGAAAACAAATGCCATTTAATCAAGTTGTATAAATAAATAAAAAGTTTGTATTTCCCATAAGTCCATCTGGTCCCCTGCTTCTCATCACACACACGTTCCAAGCTTTCATCTGCTGGTCAATAAAGCTCACACACACACTCTAAATGAAAGGCACGGATGACCACACACATTGGCCGGTGAATCTAAATGTAGATGAGTTCAGTCTGCTAGAACGACTGGCGGCAAGAAGAAACCTTTATCAAGCAAATCTATTTGTTTTCTGTTGTTTCACTCAGCACCGTTTGACCATCCCATCAATCGGTTTAACAAAATGTTATCGACATGTGCTGGTTTGCTTTCATTTCGCAGCACTGTGCAATTTTGCTAAAGTGTAACTACAGTTCTGATCCCCTGGATCTGTTGCATGGCAATTTCAAAAGCAAAGGGGAAAAAAAAAACACTTAGCTAAACTGTGGGCACTGCATAAACACAGGCTGATGAAAGAAAAAAAAAAGTAGAGACTTTGATTTGCAGAGTCTTTGATGAATTATATTTCCCAAACCTGAAGCAGGATCTTATTTATTTTTAATAGTGTTAACAAAAGTGGGTGATGAGGTCTGATGCCACACAGATCAGTGTATAAAATATGAGTGACTTTAAGTCATCTGTATTACAAAAGCCTGAGCCAGGAAATTTGGTCCTTAACCCCAACCCAATAAATGTAGTCCCTATAAGAGGCCAAAATCAAACTATGGTGCCCTATTCTGACCATATCACTTTGAGTCTTAAATAAGGCCAAAAAATTTATTACTGTTTAGACGTGATCCAATCAGATTGGTGCCGAAACCTAATCAAGTAAATGTTGTCGCTCAGTCTGATGAAGTAATGTCTGTTCCTAAACCAGAACCAGTAAATTTGGTGGCTCGACCTGATCAAGCACTGCTGTAGTACTGATACATAAAACACGTCAAATACTGTATTCAGCTATTAAAAAAACCTTCTCAATCTAGCTTTAGTATTAACATAGGTTTTTATCACACTAAGACACTACTTGGTAAGAAGTATCCCTTACCATTTTTCAGGGTAAAGCTTTCCATCTTTACCTTGAGACATGTTACCCTGGCAGCTGTTTTTCGTACAAATTCTTGGTCTTTTAAGCCGGACAGTAGTTTTCAAGCAAAACAATTTAGAAATTGTATTTTCTCTTTTAACAAAAAAGATTTTAGATGAATAAACAGATTCTCAGCTGTCTAGGACCTCCAGCAATTTAAGGGAGAACATATAATAAATATTAGCCAAGTAATTAAGTTGTCTATATCTAGGAAACCCGAGCAAGCAGGTAACAAATCCAAGCCTAACAGTGAACAGTGCACTTGCTTTTCCATTCACTTCCATTTCCATCTCTCCAGGTACAAAACCTTCACATACTCTTAAACAAAATATGGAACCTCAACTTGTTTTTAGATAAGACTTCCAAAATGGCATAGGTTTGCAGTTTTTTCAGTCAACATCTCACCCTAGTGTATCTGTGGTTTAGAGAGATTAAGTGTTTTATCCAGTGATGATATTCAATACTGCAAACGTGACGCCAGCAGATTCTGAACCGTCTAGGACATCCAGCAATTTGAGGGACATATTATTAAAACACACCAATACAATCATTAAAAATAAAATTAATAGTAAAATTAATCGAATCAAATTGCTTTGGTAAAACTGAAGGGTTTTTAAAAATATATAATTACAATACACACCCATCTTCACCTACACACTGCTACAGAGCCAAACTACCATTCTCCACTTCCCAGTCTGAATGAATCGTTCCTTGTCTCTGAACTGATGGAGCGATAAAGTTGGTTTAAACAGCCATAGACACACCGGCACACACTGTTGAGACAGAAACATGTGTTTTACATCAAGAGCTCCCAGCTATACAAGAGCTAATGTTACCGTCTTTGTGCTAGTGAGCGCGTGCGTGTGTCAGAACAGGGGTGGAACATGTCTTTGCAATCTCCTATCAGCTTTTAATCTCCCTTTGGCAGAAAGGGGGAGACAGAAAGAGAGAAAGAAACCACTCAAAGAGAGAAAGTGATAACCACACAGTGAAAGGGGGGAACAAATGTATCCCCAATCTCTAAAACCTCCCATTATTCATTTTGTTTTGCAAGGCTACTTTGCTTTTTCCTTGCCTCGGGCGCAAAGAGAGCAAGCAGGCAGAAGTTGCCTACTTTGGTTTACTTGTGTGTGGGTGTTTATGTGCGATTTAATTCTTATTGTCTGAATACTGTGGGAGTTGACAATTTTCATTTTGGCTTCTTGGGTTACTTAGGAGGGCTGTGTTGCAGGGAGAAATGTCAACATTCATTCCTCTCGTGGTGCTTGTAAGGGACTCAACAGTTATTATTTAGCTTGGAGTGGTTGGCTTGTTCAGTTTGTTTAGGCCCTCCACTTTGTTGCTGCGGTTAATTTGCAAAGCTGTGGCCTCTGTAATGTCCAGGAAACAGCAAATGTCCCGCAAACATTGAAGTCCTGTAATATCTTCTTATCCCATGATCTTTGCTAGCTATGCTGAAAACTAAGACTGGATTATAAGCAAAATCTTTTCATCTTCGTTGTTTATTAAAAAGTTAAAATGTATTCCCTTTCTGTTCCAAACCCGGTTTAAAAAGAAAAGTGAAACCTTCATCTGTTCTATTTCAACCAAAATATTGCTCAATAATTGGAAAATATGAATATACTTTCTTGCTCATTTTTTATCCAAGTAAGGCTGTCACTATTTAAAGATCAGATAGGGATAGCTGTATTGTGACAATAAACATTTCTTTATCCAAATTGCTGCTCCTATGCCTAAAATTTCTGATAGTGATTGATATAATTTTTTACCCAAACTTATAGATGCACTAAAAGTATGAGATGTTTAATGTTGCAAAGGACTTTGTAATGGACAGGTGGCAACCACTGGTCTCTGAAATGCTATTTTTATAGCATTTCATAGGATTGTGGTAACCATTTAAGTCATTTATATTTCAACAAAAAAAAAATAAAAATAAAAAAAATAACATTTTGGCAAAATGATAAACGAAGATAAATTTTAATTTAGAAGGACAACTAAGAAACTACTAACCCTGAATTTAGTGTGCAAACCATACAAGGAAACCCTAAAGGCCTTAATGTGCCTAAACCTAAACAAGTAGATTTGGTGCCTAAACATGACCAAGTATCTTTAGCAGGTAAGATCTATGTTACTTTTGACTCATCCAAAGATTCATCAAAACATTTTACACAAGTTTGATGAGTACATGTCCTTCTTTTTCATAAGACTAACCATAACCAAGTAATGTCGTAACATACTGCATTTTCCGGACTACAGAGAGCACCTCACTATAAGCCTCACCCACAAAGTAAAAAAAAATAAATAAACTGGAAACATATACGCTGCACCGGATAATAAGCTGCTGCTAATATCCGCTTTCGCTTTTCCATGCAGAGGGCAGCATCCTTAATACATCTGCGATTAAAGATGCAGCCCGGTGTCTCCAACGCCGAGCCATGGATTTCTTCACGCCGAGCTTACATGCAGCGGCTATTGGTCTGTACTCCCAGATTCTCAACTTAAAAGCTGCAACATATGAACTTCTTCGTGTTTCCATGATGAGGAGGTATAAGTTATAGAACATTTCTCCGTGGTGCCTGCTGCTAGCATATGCTTGTTCTAAATAAAAATCAGCACTTTCGTCTTTGATTTCCAATTTTGACTTCCAAAGATTCACTTTCTGCTAAAGAGCCCCCTGGTAGTTGAAGAAAAATACACAGAAAAGCAACATTGAGCTATAAGCCGCATGGTTCAAAGCGTGGGGAAAAAGTAGCGGCTTATAGTCCGAAAAATAAGGTGATTAGCTTTAATGTCGAATTCTAAAGAACTGTATCGGTTTGGAAAGTTAGACAAAAAACATTCTCTTATTTTTGCTATTAATGATGGTCCACTTAAAAATGTGTCTTGTATCAGAGTAATCAAGATTACATTTTGTAAATTATGTTACAACTATGAAATATGTGTGTGGCTTTTGATGTTATGACTGCCCCAAGAGTAAGTTGTTTTGGTTCCATCCTCTCCCTTTTGGGTGGGTTTTTTCTGTTTAGCAGCCACATGTTTTATTTCATTATGCAAAGTACGGCATATGCCATCACACTCTGACAAGATTACACTGCTTGATCACGCACTCTCCAAGTACATTAATACAAACATCCATGATACGCACATAATACTTTGTGAACTAAGCAAATTGGCTTGAAAATTGTATAGAATCTCAGCACCAGAAGGAATGAAATTACTGCAAGCTGCCCGACCCAGGGGTCCAAACAAGTATACAGCATAATTTTTCACACATTAAATATAAACTGTTTCTTCAATGGAAGAACCAATCTTTCCATTAAAGATATAACTGCACAAAGTAGAAATAAGACAAGCATATTAATGCAGAAAATCTTGCAGACAGGGTTTTGGTTTCCATTGCAGCATATTGCCACGACCACGTTCATTTGCAGATATTAAATCTACCATTGTGGAAATTCACCACTTTTTGCACTTGCATATATTTTGTTAAACAGGTGTTATACGTCATCTAAGAGCATTTCTGACCAACAGCATCTACTTGACTTGTAAATGAGTCTACAACCAGGAAACTTTCAAATAAAGCACTTTAAGGTCAGCACAGAAGGAAAAAGAAAAAAACTCCTCCACAAGACTTCAGTGTTATGCATCAAAACTATATCCAGCCTCAGAGGCTCTGGGGGCAAATGTGATTTACTGCTTAGTCTTGTTTACTGCAGAAACACTAGTCTTTACATTGGCCAAGTCGGCCTATGTGTGTATGTGCACACTTTCAGACCTTATTAGGTTGTACTTGTGGCAATGCTTAACCCCACTCAGAGTTTGGCAGCTGCTCTCCTTTCTTGTTCTGTCTGCTTTTATTTTCTCTGTGTCTTCGCTCTCTTCGCCCCCACCTCCTCCTATCTTTGCCATCTCACTGCGCTTTATCTATCTGTAGCTTTTACTCTCGTCTCCACTGGTCCGCTACTTCTCTTCACTCTTTTCTTGCTTATTACAGCTACGATCTTTTATGGTAGGGTTCAGGAGTAATTATTGTCATACGAAACAAAACTTGTACTAATGTCTTTTATCAGCTTAAGAGATTCCTTGTTGTTTGCATCAATAATTTTGGTTTAGAAGAGAAGAATGTTTACCACTGTGTTAAGTCATGCTTTTCTTTAATGATATGTTCCACCCATTAAGGGAACTGAGAATATTAATTGTTACAGTTCCTGCTGAATACAAGATTTAACCTGTTTAACAAGCCATGGTCGTCATCTTTTTCTGCTTGCCCTCTTTATGATATGCTGCACATTTATAATTGAGGTTGGTCCAGTCTGCAAGCAGATTATAGAAGCATGCATATTCTTGTAGATGAACCCAACTTGCGTTATGAAGAGCCCCTTTGGCCCATGAAGAATAGGTTAACTCTTTAAAAAAATCTAATGTATTAAATTGTGTCAGTGGTACCTTCATGAATATGCTCATTACCCATTTCACAGTCCCCAATCCATATCATATGACACCCATACCTCCTCAAGATGCTGGTTTTACCACCTTTCTGATATGAGCCTGGATGGCTGGATTGTGTCTTTGGCAAGCAGGACGTGTCATCTGTTTTGTTTGCTTGTCTCCTTAATATCAAGCTGAGACATGGACTCATCTGATCACAGAACACGTGTCGTCTGTCCATCTGAGATGAGCCCATGCCCACAGAAGTAGACAACATTTTATGCAGAGGTGTTTCATGGTACATTTTTGAATGAAGTGGCACACGGAGCTGAATGTCAATGGTTTTTCAAGGTGCCCCAGATCTCATGTGGCTCCACTGGTCATTGGTGACATGACGGTTTCTGATTCGGTAAAACGTTGTGTGAAATGTGTTCAACACAGGCTTCAGCCCAATCTGAGCGTTATTCAAGATTGATTTAAATGCTCTAAAAATGTGGAGATTTTTTTTCTTCTTTAAATGGAGTTTTGAAAGGTTAATTAGCAGGTTTAAGTTTTGTGCTACATGTATAAAAACAAAAACAAAAAACCTATGCAAACTTTGGTTGATACATCATCAGCGACTGATAAAAATTACCTTTTTAATTATCCCAAGAAGTGTGGTCGATATTCAGCAAGAAATGTACCAAATGCTTGTTGATGGCTATTAAAAGCGTGGGGTCAAGAGAAAAGTTGCTAACATTACATTGAACATAGTGGGAGTAAATGTGTTTATCTGGCTGTGTATAATTTTGACCATCCATGATAAATTGAAGGGTAATCAAACTACTCTGTCAGAACAGAAATATTATGTTAAAAAATCCAGTATTTACTTCACTGTCAGTTATAGATTTACTGTCACCAGTACTGATAAAATCACTGGCAGCATGGTGACACTCAGGACTGATGCTGATAGAGAGGAAGACTTGTTCTTAATCAGTGAGCCAGGGAAGATCAAAGAAACAACACAGGTCCAATTTCAGTGGAGACTTCTCCTCTAAAACGGCTCTGATTATCTCCTGGAACTGAACCCAAAATGCATGAATTAGCGCTGGACTGGACGTGGATCCTATCAGACTTGGCTAGGAAATAGGGAGCGTATTTTGTTACAGCTGGAGAGATGGATCCTGGCTCCAACATTCCTGGGACAAGGGGAGATAACAGTGGTGCAGTTGTGTTGATCTAGTGCGAATGGACATATGTGGCCGGTTTCTGTGCTTCTCTGAAACAAGAAACATAAACACAGACTACAGTTACAGTCAGATGCTGGGTAAGTAGAACTATGTGCACTTTGTGGTATCTGATTAAAGCAAAGTTGTAAAGATAAAAAAAGAAAAACTCAAGGACATTTAAGTCCATTGGTCATTGATGGTGACACACACACACACGCAGAGATACTCACAAATCATGCACGCATGATTCTATTGTTTGGCTGCACCTGGTTTATAAGGAAACAGGATAGATGGGATTCTGGGACCTAACTTTGGGAATGTTTTATCAGTGTGATTGAATGAGTGTGGACATCCATGTGACCACAGAAGCCAAACATCTGCAACAGGAATACAGCTGAACTAAAAAATAGAAAGCCTGTCTTTTATGCAGTTATAAATGGAGTGATTTGTACATTGTAAACATTTTATTCCTTTTCCTGCAATGTATCATTTGCCTTATGTAACATTGTTTTCAGAATTAAATTAAACATGTAAGCTTTAATTTAATGCTGAATTCTTTTGGGTGCCTTAACAGTCAAAAGAATTATTACTTTTGAACTGCAAATTGCTCGCAAACATGTTTGATTCCAAAATAACACTGGTAATGTCAACCATTATCATTAAGTGGATAATGTGATTGAATTTCACACATCTTCAAGTAATAAAAAAAAAATGCTTAAGCTTTTCTTCTTTTGCTGTTTTGGTTGCATTTAAGAAAAAAATAACATAAAATAGCATAATTTCACTTGAAAGGAGAATGTCATTTCTCTTAATAATCCTTAAGAGAAAGGTAGCAGGAAAAATTATACATTGCATCCCACCGAGTCCAACTGTGAATGTCTATAAAACATAAATGCATTAGCATCATATTCATTCATTCATGCGTAGATAGATGGACGGACGGATGGATGGATGGACGGAACTGAACAGGTCTTGAACAGTTAAAGCTGTGGTAAGTTGGTGCTGATATGCTGCACAGTCAGGCAGACACGGAGAATGGGAACAAAAGAGGAATGGTCTTGAGGGAAATTGAGTGTACAAGATGCATCATGTTAGTGGAGCAGAATCCTTAAACACGCTCGCGCACACACAAGCACACACTACTGTAGAATTCCTAATGAGTGAAGAGCCCACAGGGGACGAGCAGGGGGAGACAAGCGGAGAAAAGGGGAGGGGCTAAGTGTTGAGACAAACAGAAGGAGAGAACGTGATGCATCTTTCTCGAGCTTTCAACGCTTATCAAGCATGCATGGCATTATGTTTGGGTGGGTATTTGTGTGGGCGTGTGTGTGTGTCTGAGGGTCTGCTATAGATTTGGGGCAGAACTTACGTTTCCACAGAGAGGACTTGAGAGGGAAAATCACACATACACAAACACACCCAAGCAAAAAGTGATGAAGCCGAGCTGCATGCACTCATGCCCAGGGCAGAATTCCAACTTCTCCACGAAGTCCTTCGGGCCACAAAGGTTGCCATGGCGCCGTCTCCTCCCAAACAAACTCTCTCTCTCTCTTGCTCTCTCACACACATCAGACCAGGGCGTGGTAAGATGTCCTCAGGTGAAGTGGATTAAAGCGTTAAATGACTAACTAAATGGATTAACTAAAAGTTTAAATTCAAATATGATCTTATGTGTATTTAACCTGAATATGGAAAGCTTATACTGTTTTTAAAATGTATTGCAAGGGAAACTTAACGTTTCTGAGTGATGTCGCAATTCGTGTTTGTCCATTTTACATAATTTGCACATTTTAGTGGCTCTTTAGGTATCCATGACAATGTCTGAATTAAAATTAAGAAAATGAGGATTACTTTAAAGCACATAGTGGTGAAGGATCACACTATGATTGGTTACGTTAGTCCTAAAACTTGCCATGTTTTAGGACTAACGCAATTGCAGACTTTTCCAGAATCTTAATTTTTCCCATATTTAGGAAGGACAGCAAATGAATTCCTGAAATGCATAAAAACAAAGCATTCTGTTTAAAAATTCAGCTTTTCTCCTAAGATATAGCTCTTGAGTAAAAGGAAAGTATGCAGCAGGTCAGACCACAGAGCAAACTGGTGTCAGCCAGAAAAAGACTGATTGATGCAAAAGATAAATAAATGGGCAAAACGGATCCAACACAAAATGTATGTAATGACTTAATAGTTTTAATCAAGTGTCTTACATCTTACTTCAAACTCCTCCAACTGAAAACGTTGTAGGTGAAGAGAGTGAGGCTGATTCAGAGGCAATGAGAGATTAGACAGTGAATTTACATTACCCTTTTTTTTTTTATCTTAGCCAATTTCACAAAGTGCTTAATAATGCACATTGGCTAAATGTGACATATTAGGGTGTTTTAAAAAGAAAGTGCATCCTCTGATACTTGTAGGGTTTTAATTTACCCTAAGGCCACTGAAAAGCCTGTCAAAACTAAGAACATCACAACAAAACTGAGATGTGTGCAAATTATGTAAGAATTTTAGGATATTCTTAGACTGAAGTTTATTTACTTAACCACTACAATAAAACAAGAAAATCCTTTTTTGAACAGTTTATTTTTTGGAAATTGTAAAATATTTTTCATGAATTCTCCACTTTTTCTCACATTTCAAGCCTGCAGTTTACAACTTGTTCTTGATACATATGCCTAAGTTAACTTCTTTTGCATAACTTGAACCAAACATAATTACCCTATTTAATTTAGCTGTTTTCAACTTCAAATGTATCAGACTGCAAAAACCTTAGGCCGCAATTCATTTTCACCCAGTTTATAACACTCATTGCTTTTGAGTTATTAACCAAACTATGTACGTATTTGTTTGATATTTCCAGTCATTTTATTTTCGACAAACTCACTGAGATATGACATCATACTTCTCAAAGCAAGAGAACTATTACTAACAAGATTTTCTCAGAATATCACTTTCACTTATCCAAAATAACAGTTTATAGAAATTTATATGAACCAAGACTGGTTTTTCCCCCTATTACACACTGACAGATTAAGACGGAGAAAATGTGACCTGGAGCTATTTGTCAATCCATTTCCACCCATTTACTGGAAGCAGTTTTCCTTGAACTATTTACCATAGATTTCTCCAACTGTTTCGGTCGTTTTTGTCAAATTACATCAGTTACCATAACTGCCTGATTGTGTGAAAAAGTCAGAGATCAAAAGCAGAGATGCAGGAAGGAAAGGCCAGGAGGCAGAGGAAAAGGGGAAGGGAGGCAGGGTTTTCAAATTGACTATTGGTCAGGGGTCAGATGGACATTTAATCTAACCAATCAGCTTCCTAATTACACAAGTGCTGCCAGATTGGTGTCTTTTATACGTGTGTGTGTGTGTGCGTGTGCATTTGTGTGTGGCTGGCTGGCGTTGCGTGTAGAGGTCTTGTTGTAGCAAAACGAACATCTGGCCTCAATATTGATTCCATGTGTGAGCACACACACACTTTAAATCTGTATCCATGTAAATGTGTGCACACGCACACACGCACGCATACACAGGTTGCAGTGAATGGCTCCTGCCTTACACAGCCACACAGAGAGCAAGAGATGGAAAAAGAAAAAGAAACACCCAAGGACTCAGCGACTCGATGTGCAAGTCATGCCAGAAAAACACAAATACGAAAAAAATAAATAAAATAAAACACATAAATGCATGCACACACTTTCAATAGTGCATGTGTGTGAAAGATGATTATAACAGTAATTGATGTAAACGTTTAAATTACAGCTAGGAGCTAAAATAACCACCGTGTTTTAGCGTTGCCATGTCGACATGATGAAAAACACCTGGTCTTTTCGCTGGAGGGGAGGGTGGAACGTATGTGTCACTGCCGCCCAGATGAACCAATGAAACGCAGGGTTTGTAAGTGACATGTGTCTGAACAAATGGAATACTGTGAACATAGAGATGTAACTTAACGACCTGTTAGGCTGAAGCCAAAGTCATTACATGACATTACAAGGTAATACAGAATAAATAAGACTCAAACGGTTTAACTGTTTTCTAAAGCATTTTAGTGCTTTAAATATCTGAATACTAGATCTGACTACCCCGTCTGAAAACTTTAAGGGTTTTCATTAATTTCTCTAAGGAAAGCATTAATAAGAGAATGGGCTAAACACAACTCCACAACGTCACAGGAAGAGTCTGTGACAAGACAGCAATTAGTTCTGCTCCTCACAAATCTGCCCTGTAGGGAGGAGAGGGCGACTGATGAAACGTGAAAGTCGGTCTCGCCTGATGAGAATAAACTTACATTTTTTGGTCTGCATGTAAAACACAATGTGTGGAGGAAAACTAGTACTGCAACCTGAACACTCCACCTTTATGATGGTGATGGCAAGATTAGGCTGTGGGAATGTAGTGGTGTGCATGGTAACAATACCTTTTACTTATTTAATTAGTAAAAATAAATCAAAAATAAATAAAAGAAAATTGGAAATTATATTCATAATTTGTTTTCCTGGTCACAGTGATGCTTTGCTTTGTCCAATAAAAATATCTAAAGAAAATCCATGGAGGTCTGAGGTTGTCAGGAACTACCTAACGTGTTAGAAGGCAATGTATATTCACAATGATGCAGAAAAATATTAAAAGTCACAGAATAAAGACAGGAATATACAAATATGTGTAACAGACTCATCATATGAACACATATTCATCAGACAACCAGATTCTACCCTCAAGAAAAAATACTACCTGAACATTTCAGAACAAACTATCTAAAATTTATTTTAACAATTTCATTTTGTAGCAGCTGTTGCTCCCCCCCCCAAAAAAACCCAAAAACAAATCACAGTGAGCCGTTCTCAAATAATGTTCTCTAGGTAAGAATTTGCTTTAATGTTGTCGGAAAATACTAAACTAAATCTTTGATTCGTAGACAGAAATGCTGTCTTGGAAACCCAAGCGTCTACAAAGTTCTACGTTGTAACAATCTAGGCTGAAAGTGCTATCACACTCAGATTTTAAGAAGTTTGTCTTTAGCAGGAGACGCATAAGGACTGCCCCGCCCTGCTTCCACAGAGTAACCCAAAATAAGAACCGCACTGCCAAATCCCAGGATTTCAAAGTCAATTTTACGTACTTTTTTTTATGGTGATCCCACACTTTACACTTTTAGAAGTGGGATGATGTGGCTAAATTGTTACTCAGGCATGATCAGAAGTCTCCAGATCAGCTAATCTGGCAGTTCAAAGCATATTTCAATGGAGAATTGCCAACACGGGCAAACAGGGGAAAGGAAAATAAGCCTACCTTTAAGTTTTGTGATACAAAGATGCCAAGCTGTCACCTTCCACGTATGCCTGTTTTGCATGTGTGGACTACCCGGAATTAGCCTAGATGTGGTTAAAATGGTGTAATTTATTTTCCAAGCCAAGCGTAATGTTCCTTGCAGACAATCAGACTGCTGTAGACTGTTACACGGCGTAAAGCCACACTGTCATGACACAGCCTCTGATCTAGCAGATACACATAAAACTCTTCTACAAAGACAGACACTCAGCATAAAAATTACAGCAAACAGGTTGTTTTTTTCTATGCCATTAAAAACAAGCTAAATCAGTTTTAGACACAAAACACACCAAGACTGGGAAAAACATACTTAACCTTTTCTTCTTCTTTTTTTTCTCTCTCCAACATGGCTGTGTTTATTTGAGTCTGTGTCATCATGGGAAATGTGGCTACTACACAAACAAAGTGAAAGGTCTGCAGCATACATCTTTGTCTCAGAGACTTTGAATAAGTGTGTTTAAGAGGAACAGGTCGAAAATCACTGTTGCAATCACATTGCCATGCAGACACTGACACTCTAACAAGATGAAGTAAATAAAGTGCTCATATTTTTTCTCTGTAACAGATGAGATTTATCTATAGTCTTCAGGAAATCAGTATTTAAACTCAGGCTGATCTCACTTATAAAGCTGTATTGATGCTTAGTAGCTGGAGAGCAATTTGATGAATAGAAACATGTGGCTCTGGCAGAGTTGCATTGTGCATGATATTTATTTATACAAATATGGCCAATATCAAAAAACACTAATTAAAAATGTAAAAAGTAAAAAAAAAAAAAAAAGAAATCACACAAAGTCAAATATTATACATAAACTTAATAAGTCTGGACCGAACTGAAAATGACACACTTGGGCGTTTTAAAAGCTCCAGAACTTAAGTAAAATGATTCCACTTTTGCTATTAAAATATTTCCTTGTCCTAATAGTTATAAAAAAAAAAAGAACCATAGGCATTAATGCATAAAATACATGATTCTGCCTTTAAGCCAGTTTTTGTAAACTGAAACATTTTGTTATTGTTGAACCATCCTGACTACAGCAGCTAGATTATGTTTAAATATTATGATCCATTCTCATCTTTTTGTGGACTTCGTTGTTGAATAAAACAACAGAAATCTTAGTAATCTCTCAGCATGAATAATTAAATACATAGTACTGTTTAAGAGCCTCAAGCCACCCACTGTTTCTTTAGACTTGTTTGCACAAAACCAAAACTTTCTTGTAAGTTACAAAGACATATTTATGATGAAGTAGATTTAAGAAAAACTTGCATAGCCCAAGATGGTGAGAAGCATTCACAAAAAAACAAATTTAAGGAAAAAAGATCTGGTAGATGAATCTTTCTTTAGTTGATCACCTAATTAAAATTCAAATTAGGTGATCAATGGTTGTCTTACATTTCCTTCTACAAGAAACATTTATATATTATAGATATAAAGGTATTTTGAGGTGATTAGTATTTAAATTTTAGGTTAACAAAGAAGACAGGACTGCCATTTTCACTATTATTAAACTTAATATGATTTGGCTAAATAGCATAAATATTATCAGATGACATTGCACTGCATCTGTCACTTACATAAGAGCACTTATACAAGAGCTTAAAGCATAAGCTCTTATTACCTGTAGCAGAAATAAAGTGATGGCAAATTATCAGTACAGCAAATAAGTTAAATTTATACTCTAATTTTCTCCGCAAATACACAACCTCAGACGCGTTCACACACACTCAAATGCAAATGCACACAAATTGCTTGTAATTAGGTGAAGATGCGGCAGTGTGAGAGCACATTCAGTTATCCAGATGCATGTGAGCCGTAAAGACAAAAAATAGGAAGCATCTGAATTAGACCTTAAAGAAACAGTCACTGTCCACATTTCTGTCCACTGAACAAGGTTTTGAGGAATATTAAATGTGTTTCTTAATTTCTTTCAAGTGTCTGTTCCTTCTCACTTTCTTTTGTTTTTTCTTGCTTCTTTGCATTTCCCATCCCTTCCTTCTGTAATTCCTTTTGACATACTTTACTTCATTATGATCTCCACTGTCCTTTCTTTCAGAAAGAATCATCAGAAAGAGTCTTGTGTGATTTTTTCTCTATCCTTCCTTTTTTGCCTTTTCCTTTATCACTTTCTTTCTTTACCCTCTCCTTTCTTTTTTTTCCTTTAGTTCTTCCTCCACTAGTTCTGTCCTTACTTGTGTTCTTCCTTCCATATGCCCTTTTTTCGCTCTCCTTTCCTTTCCATTTTTCATGTGAATTTCTTTACTCTCAGTCTATGATACTTGACTGCATTAGGAACACATTACAATATTAAGTTCATACAGTAATATCCTGAAATTCATCCTCCTTGCCAACATCCATTTCGCTTACCTGCTGTCTCAGGAAATCTGGAATTTATCAGATAAACTCAATCTAATGTCGAATCACAGATGGTTTGGTACATCTACATGTCTTCACATGTGTTTTCTTTCCATTTCCTCACGGTTCTTAACCCTAAAGTCCACTGTTGCTCAAATGTCCGTCTCATTTCATTTATAAACTAAAAGGTTTCATTTTAACTTGTTTTCTAAATCTGACATGGTTTCAACTCTTCTCTCGTACAGTGAGTCAAACAACGATAAAGTAAAATTTCACAAAGACAAAACACTGTCATGTAATAAATCACTAGGACAACAAAGCCAGCAGCAGGCCATTGCCTCAGCAAGGCAGCAATTAAACATCACACCTTTCAAAGAAAGTATTTCCCTCCCTCTGCAAAGCAAAACGCTGCACGTACCAGCATACTAAAAACTCTCATTCTCCATGTGGACATACGTATGTGATCGCATGCCTGCACAGTGGAGGTGTGTGCGCGTGCAACTGAGCGCTTTAATGTCTGTGAGGTGCGCATCGATCCCCATGTATCAGGCAAGTTGTCCTTTGAGGAAAGACGGGAAATGAAAGAAAAAGAATGAAACGGTAAAGGGGAGAGGCGGATCGATGCAGCAGAGAATGGCAAGCGTGAGTGGGGATTGAGGAAAAACGCTCACAAAGGCAAGTGGAGCGCTGGTGAAGAAACGCGCACACATATCTGCAAACACACACACAGGTGAAGATTAAATACGACTTGGGGTATTTGTTTCCTTTTTAGTCTACTTTTTTTGTCTTTTACCACCCTAGTGGTGACTCCCCTCTTGCATAGAGATTTAACATCACATTTCCAATTGTCATTTTATATTTTGGACAGATTCACTTACATCAAATCCATTTCTTCTCTCTTGGGCCTCATTCTACTGGCTTCCTCCTCTGTGTCAGTGTGTATTAAGCTACATAAAACTTTCACTTACATTTATTCTTCTCTTATTTTGAGTAGCAATGACTCAAATCCAGCCTATTATAATGTCTCAAATAAATTGTGTCTGCATGAGGAAATTTGTGAAAACATACCCTATCTCTTACTTCCCTTATTAAAATGTAAAAATGTTTTTTACTTCTCGGCTAAACAAATTAGAGGTCTGCGTTTATCTCTAATTAAATAAATTGAATCTTCTAGATGTGAAGCGCTCGGCAAGGACAGATGCAAGATAAGGATGTTGATTAGACTGCGTGTCTTTGTTGCACAGTCTGAATCAACCCTATCACTTGTGCAATCCACTGACTTTAAGCTGTACTGGTGCACCAATTTCATTTTTCCTCACAGTAGTAAAATCTCATAAAGAAACATTTAGAAGAAAATTCTATACTTTGAGTGCATGGTATACATAGGTTAAAATCTCCTGTTTAAAACATTTTAAAACACACTAATTTGCACTCCTCACCGTTTCCATAAACGAACAGTCACTGAATAATTTGAACCTTATTTTTTGAAGTCAGCAACTCGGCAACAATTTAAGATGGGAAATAAAAGAGAACTTCTTATTTATACAGGCCAGATGAGAGCTCATTGTCACAATCCATTAAGTGGCTGAAAAACATAGCTGTTAAGCTAAACTAAGGGCCACAATTATGATTGAGGACTGAAGTTTATTTTGCCTCTTTGCACAGTTAGCAGCATAGAGGTAAAAACAAATCGGATGAGAGGAAGGAATACAATAAAGAGTGGCATCTTGCACTCATTAGGTGTCCATTAAAACCATCATATCCCAACAAAGTTTCCAAGAGATGCCACTTTCACAATCACATATAATGAATATAGGAACTTTCTGCATGCTATTGAGTCTTTAACTCAAACTGTGTGCTTTGAAATAAGTGTTGCAATTGGACCCAGTGTGAAACAAAAGAGGAGTGTGTGGGGAAAAAATCCCTCATGCCCAGTGTGAACTGCAGTGAAGGATCTGTGATGCTGAGGGCCATTTTCTCTCCCAAAGGCCCTCAGAACTTTGTCAGACTGCATTGCATCACAAAGCCTTTGACACAACAGGAAATTTAAAACAAAAAATCCCCTTACCTCAACTAGATAATTAAAAATGAGTCGTTACTGTGTTATTTAGCAGAATAATGATCCAAAACACAGCTCCCACATCCAAGACTCTGGATGATGCAACAAAGATTGTGCCCAGAAGAACTGCTAAAGACTCGTCTCTTTCATGCACAGAACCTGGAGAAAATTAAACGCAATCATCCTCTTATCCACATTATGAACAGCAGGGTTTACTAACATTTTCTGCAATAATTCATTTAGTTTTAACTTCACACATTATATCAAGTAGTGTCAATAAACGCAACAGCTGCTGTATATTATTCTAGAAAGTGCCACAAATGGATTGTTAGTTAATTAGCGTGCTCTCAATATCTTTATCTCAGTCCTCCCTTTCATTCTCATGCATCTCTCTTTTATTTCAGTGTCACTCTCCCACTTCTTCTCAGGGACACACAGCCCAACCCACAGTAATGAGTAAACCTCCTGCTGCCCCACCCTGCCCAGACTGCCAAGTTGCTGCCAACACCTCAGACACACAAATACACATTTGCAGCAGGCCCCACCACAGCTTGTACAAAGAAGTCATAGACTCAACTGTCGCGCTTGTATGCGTATGCACACACACACCGGTTCCACCCGTCTCCCACTTAATACTGCCAGTATCAGTGCCCTGACACCACATATGCACACACCCGCACGTGCGTGCGCACACACACACGTAGAGAGAGAATAGTCTTTTCTGATCTAATGTGATCAGAGCAAATAAGCTCTGGTGAACCACAAGCTACGCCTGCCAGTCCATGACATCACTGCAGAGTGAAAAGCATTATGGTCCACAGAATTGGGCAAAGGAAAGTGAGTGACAGGTGGGATTCATGGGAATAGTCGGTTAGCCACCCTCAGTTGCCAGGACGACGGGAAAGTTTCCCTGTGTTGTGAAGTTTAAAATTTGATTCAGAAGAGAAAGATGAATGTGGCTGATGGGAACGGGAAATGATGTCATGGAGGCATGTGCACAACAGATATGAGCGCACTCGTGCGAGAGGCTTTGCTGGCAAACATATTTTGCATAAACTGTAAATATGATTAGAGTCAAACAGATTAGGTTGTAGCAGCTCGCCACATGAGATCTTCTCCACGTACTGGAATCAAAGGGAAGATGATTTGAGGATGAAAGTGTATTAAAAGAGGCATTTTGATAACTAGCATTCCCAGCAGGAAGAATCCCAGAGTCGGTGCTGAACTCTGAAAAGTCTCAGAGTGAATGAGACAAAGCTGACCTATGAGCTTCCATCACAACTTTACTCACAATGACTTACACAAGTATTCCCACCCCTTTAACATTTTAACATAGTAATAGACTGAAATGGGATTTTGTGTGATAGAAATACTTAAAAACATTGCATAATTAGGAAGTGGTAAAAGCATACATGTTTTCTTCTTTACAAACAAAAATCTGAAAGGTGTGTTTATGTTTAGCCCTTCTCAGTCAGTACTTTATAATACCAGCTTTCATTTCAATTACCATCTTCAGTGTTTTGGGGTATATTTCCACCAGCTTTGTACATGTTAAAATGTCTTTGGCTTTTCCTTAGGGTTATGTGTTAAAAAGGTCCCAGTTAGGATGGTCACTTGCTGCATGTCTTCCAGTAATTTATCTCTGCCCTTCGTCATGTCCAGCTACTAATGAATAAAAGCCGCTAGCGCAACAAAACCCTTAAAAAAGCTTCCCTGTCAGAAAAAAGCATCTGCACACCATGATGATTCCATTACTGTGTTTGAGAATGAAGTTGATTTCAAGATTTGTAGATAGTTTGCCGCCAAACAAAACCTTTTTGCATCTACACTTTGATCTCATCTGACCAAAGGTCTTTCATCTACATGTTTGCTGTGTTCATGACATCAAAATGTATGTAAGATTTTTGATATCTCGCTTCCCACAATGTCTTTCTTCTTCCCAAATCTGACAAGATTTGGGAAGAAGAGTCAGATTTGGGAAATAATTAATATTTATCCTGTCAACCAATGCTACATGAGTTGTTGATTTCTGTTGGGCGCCTCCATTGTTGCCATCTTAGCTGTTCTCTTGACTGGCCTGCCAGTATACACAGTACACATGGATCTATGCTGAGATTAAATTACACACGAGGGGACTCCATTTACTTACTAAATGACTTATGAAATCAATTGTATTTAGGGGTTTCAGAGAACAGGGGACTAAAAAGAATTGCCAACACACTTTTCAGATTTTTCGTTTGTAGAAATCATGTGAAATGTGAATAATTTATCTTCCACTTCTGATTTCTGCATTACTTTATGTTGCTCTATACCATAAACCCCAAACATTTTTTTTTTTTCATTCAAGTTTGAAAAAACGAGAAAAGATTTAGCAAAGAACTCTGATAACATGTGTGGTGCATGTTCTGCTTACTCTTAGCAGAGACTGGGATTCTTCTTTTGTGGCTCCTCCTTTCCCCTCCTGTGCTCCTGCACCTCCACTTCCTCCTCCTCCACCTGGATACTGTTGTGAAGGTATCTGGCTCTGCTTCTCCCCACCTCCTCCTCCACCTGCAGTAGCTCCTCCTGGTCTCCCTCCTCCCAAAAACGACTTGGTATCTCCCAAAAATGGCTTGGTGTCTCCCAGGTAAACCATGCCAGGCGAAGCCATGCCTCTCTTCTGCTGCGAACCCTCGTGATTGGCTGAAACGAAAGAGAGGGAGAGCGGGGAGGGGAAAAGAGAGGGGCTCCCACCTCCTGCTCCTCTTTCTGCTACTCTTTCGGGCCCCATCCGCTCCTTGGGTACCCAGAGTAATCCGTGGGCCTGCTCACCTCCTCTTTCTCCCGGCCCTCTAGTCTCTCCGAGAACCCAACCCTTCTCCCGTTCTCTTTCTTTTTCTTCCACTCCCTCGCTTTTTACTATACCGCTGGGCTCCTCTCTGCCTCCCTCCGCCAATCGTCCTTCAGGTGGAGCTAGAGAGTATAGAAGTCGTAGATCCCCCTTGCTCTCCTCTTTAATGGCTAAAGTCGAGGGAGCTGAGCAGCCATTGGCCGAAAGCGCCAGCGACGGTGTCATTAAGGTGGGCTGGGAGCCTAATGAGGGAGAAGCGTCTTGACAGTGAGCAGAATTGAAATGGTCGAGGAGGGCCGATGAATCAGGAGCAGTGAAGTCACAGTGCCGGCAGCGGCAACACGCGTGGGCACGCCTGGTAAGAAAGAAAAGTACAAATCTTCATTTTCAGTTTGAATCAGAAAGCCAGATCATCACATTGAGAGTCATCGAAACTAGTAATGAGTAATCACAGGAATACAACAATGTGACTGAAGGCAGCTCTGCAGACTTTGTTTTGTTTTCAGTTCAGATTCATCTCATCTTTATATCTGCCATTTAAATAAGTAAAAGCCCCTGATTCACGCAGCTTCACACCAAATTTTCTCACAGAACGAAGAAAATCCGCCCCCCGGAAATGAATAAATCAAAAGTGCATTTGGCCCTGCTTGATTTCCTCAGAGCACTCAGGTCTTGACTTCCAGGGAACATGTGGCCAAAAAGTGACTCAGAGTTCCACTAAATCACCATGAATTACTTGAAAATGGTGAGGAGCATAAATGAATCTGAACATCACGCACTGAATCAACCGTCAACAAGCCACCTTCATTTCCTGCTGGGCCAACCCCTGAACGGTTCGCTATATTTTCAGAGCAAGACATGAGGGTACATTTTCTTCCTGGCACAGAGAAAACATGTTGGGTGCTTCATGTGTGGGCCAGCAAGAAAAAAAAAAAATCAAAAAATCAATGAATCACCTTTAACACATACCTACACCCACACAAACTCAGACCATGGGCAGCAAATTTACATTTACTTAACATGAGCAGTACTACCCAATGGCATTTATGTACTGTATGTATATATAAGAGGATTTTTATAGAAAGAGAATATTGTGAATGTTTATGCATTATTTAGATTATTCAACTCTGTTTTTTTTTAAAGGAAATTGTTTTCATATTAATTCTGAATGCTTTGACCATATAAACATTTATACAACATCACATTTTTATTTTATTTTGCCATTTTTCAGATAGATCAACATAAAAGCAGAATATTTATGAAGTTGGGAAATTCTATATGGTTTTTATATTTTTACAAATCAAATCTGAAAAGTGTGGCTGGATTTGCATTTAGAACCTTTGAATCTGTGACATTTTCCCAACATTACAGGTGCACAAACTTGGAGGTATGTTCTGCACACATAGACACAAAAAATAAAATGTCCTATTCCAGCTTAAACTCAGTCAGACTGGATGCAGAGCACCTAAACATCAATTTTCCAGTCTGGTCAAAGATTCTCTATGGCATGAGCATTCAAACTTTAACTTCTCCATTCAAACACAAAGATGCTTCATTGTCCTACTAGGACTCAAACCTCAGTCGAAGTGTGACTGTTTCAGTACTCTGAATGGGCTTTCTTGAGGGAGTGACCCTGTATTTATATCACGCTTTTCTTTTAATATTAGTAACACTAGATGGTTGGGGCGTCTCTCTAACTGAATCCCTGATTAGTCTGTTGTGTTCACTGGAGTTCATGAAACTGTGTATTCACAAACACATCTGAGGCATTCACAGAGAGCAGTTGGAGTCTCTGTTTACTAGGTGACTTTTAAAGACAATTAGTTGTGCTGGGTTTTATTTAAAACCCAGCCAATAAAACCCAACCCCTTCCCAGAAAATGTCATTATTTTCCTTCCACTTCCCTATTCGGCACGTCTATCTCCTGAAATTTCTGAAAATTACACAGGAGCTTGTTAATCCGACAAGAAAAAATTCAAGGGTATGAGTACTTTTTGGAAAGTACTCTGAAAATATCTTGTGTTATCTTGTCAAGGGCTATTGTTTTAGCAGTCGAGTCATGTTGAACCAAAGCTTCACTTGCTCAGATGTCAGCAGTAATCTGCTAAACACTGGCTATTGCATTCACTTGGCTTTTTATCAACAGCAGCTTCTTATTGATGCCCTGCAGTGCGAGTATTTTACAACCGCAGGATGTACAGTAAGTATGCCAAAAATGTCAATGAGAGCACAAAAACAACCTCTATGTAGAGAAGACACTCACAGCAAGAAATAAATCAATAAAATTATGCAAAACATAAAAGAAAAAAAAGAAGAAGAAGCACAAATATGAAAACTAAATAGATTTTCTTTTCCTTCTCATAAGCCAATTCTCCAGCAGCAGATTAAAGAATGTCTAGTTTGGAGAGGCCATCTGAAACCCAGTGGGTTTAGAAAGTGTCTTCACACTCGACAGGTTTAGTTTGATTAAAAGTAACTCTGGTGTGATTATTCTGTTAGTGCAGATCTTGTGAAGCAGTACGACTGCTGTCATCCGGACCCTGGAGATGCAAAGATACCAAACAACTGCACCAGAACAACTTAAGTACATCAGCCAGTCTGGTCGAAACTAAACTAAAACAAAATGTACTGTACTTTATTTCAAGATTACATTATTCCGTCTATTAGGTAATACGTTGTGCTTGTAGCACTGTAAGGCTTTCTAATGAATAAACTTTTTTTTCTTCCAAGGCTGACACTTAAAAAGTCTGCGCTCGGTTTTGGAATACATAGACTACTTGTGGCCAATTAACGAAGATGATAAAATAAGCTAAATTAATAAAAGCAACTTCAAAAATAAAATCAAAATGCATTTTCTGGCTGTACTCCCAAGAAAAGGGAACACCACTAGAGAGGTGTTTCTGTGTTTTTGTACATAAAATCTAATAATTAGCTTAGAAGCTAGAGCCCTGATTATACAATGCACTTTTCCATTTGTATGTCTGAGTGATCACTCTTTCGGCAGGTAACCTTTTTTCTCATTACACCTCAGCCCTTTGTTTCAAACACCACTGAATTAAATCCCAAATTTGTTCTCTAAAACTTTAGAATCCTTTTAGCTCTCATTGATTTTACTGGGGGTATGAAACTTTGGCTTTAGCTCACTTTTATTTGATCACAGCACCAAGCATCAGAGTACACAAGCATTTTGTTTGAAATGCGACTGGGCCGTAAAAAACATCTCATAACTGATTTCTCACCTTTCTCTCCTTTTTTTTTTATTTCTCTACCATCCTTCACCCCACATTATTGTTTCTTTTGTAAAACTTTTGAAAACATCTGTTTTGTTGTTTTTCTGGGACCCCACTTAAATATTTAACACATGCTAAATAGAAGTACAGAATCATAAATTAATTAATACTCAATATAAAAAAAATTATTGTTTTTGTTGTATTCTTGAATATTTTTGTCCAAGTCAGGTAATCTCATTAAAGTTATCTGTGTGTGAAGTCCTAATTTTACTTCAGAAATGTATTGTAAAGTCATGCTTGATTTCTTCTACAATTTTCGCTGAGAATCGCAGAGCACAAACTGGTAAAATGACTGGTGAGCTTCAAAGAATGAAGACTCCCATCAGGAACAAACCTAATTTGCATAAAGATAAAACTGAGCAAGTAAAGTTCATTACTGTTTCAGGTTTCTCACAGCTTTTCCCACATCTAGAGTGAATTTCAGAAGTAAATTGTCCTCGAATGTCAAAGGAAAAAATTGTAGAGGTGACTGAAGGACCACTGTGTTTAGAACAGAGCATGCAAACAACATGGTTGATTGGTTTGTTGCTTTAATTGATTAACAAGTTTTTTGTTTGATTGTTCTGTTGGTTTGTTGTATACAGTGGACCACCAGTATTCACGAGGGTTAGGGACCACAGAGTCACCCACAATTAGGTAAAATCTGCAAATGTTTAGGACCGTCTTTGTAATAGTTTCAACACCAACTAACCAACTATATCTCAACATGCACTGACACACACAATAGAAATCATCATAGTACGACAGCAGAAACTAATCTCTGCACACTACTTTGGAGATAGAGTACATTTCACTAAAGAATCTGCAGTCAGGTAAATTTGCAAAAAGGCAAAGGTGTGCTGTACTTGTGGGTAATTGGTTGGTGAGCTGGTTGGCTTGTTAGCTTGTGGTTGGAATAGTGAGATGGTTAGCTGAGTAATAAATTGTCTTTATTTGCATTAATTAATTAGTTAATTAATTGAATCCTCAACTAGTTTCTAAGATTGGAAATTAGTGGTTAATTGACTGGCTAGTAGCTTGGTTGGATATTTACATGACTCACTGGATGGTGAGTTAATTGGTTATCGTGCTGGTTAATTCATTGCCAGACTGCTGGTTGAATAATTTGTTACGTTGATCAGATGGTTGCCTGCCTGGTTAGTTAATTAGTTGGTTGAAGGAATTGATTAGTTGGGTAGTTGACTGGTTTGTTAAAAAGGATATTCCAACCCGTCTCATCCAAGGGGAAATTATAATTTTAAAAAATAGACACAAAAACACAGCACAGGAAGCATGAACTTTTCACTCCTCTCCTGTTTAACGCTCTATTCCGTATGAAGAAAATTCAAACAGTGCATTGGTAGGCATCTTTAAAGACACGCATATGACCTGGAAAATTGGTTCTTGAGGAAAAGTTGAATTTTCCTCAAGAACCACTCAAGTCTTGCACCTGGTTGGAAATGGGTATGAATGGTATCAAAAAAGTTCTTAAAAATAGTTCCACGAAGGGGTTGTTACCAATTACTCAGGTAATCACATTTCCTGGGTGATCACTTGGAGACCAAACCAATGGTAGGGCTATCCAAGCACAGAAAATGTTTGACGGCGTACTTGAATTTTGAATGAAATGTTTTAAGCAGCTGCTTTTCATACTTAGGTGTGTAGAAACCGGTATGGAATATTTTCTCTTTAGATGACCCAATATGATTGACACTGTACTGAAACATATGAAGTTTTCTTATTCACTACATATTGTCCAAAAACAATTAATTAGTTATTTGTGAGATGTCCTGCTCACCTGTAGTGTCTAAAAAGCTCTTCTTCTACTTGTGTGACAAAGCTACACTTCGTACAAGTGTGCTCAGTCTCTCCTGCTCCTCCTCTGCCTCCCTCCTTGTCTCCTTCAGTCTCCTCTTCAGCCTTGACCTGTGGAGGTGCCCCCTTTAGTTTGATCATGCTGTGACAGCTCTCATAGTGTTGCAGCAACACATCGATGTCCGTAGTGGCAAATGCACACTGGTCGCACAAGTGAGTGACACCTAGAGAGAAGAACAGTATTAAGACAAAAAAAACCTGAAAGATGGAAGTTTAAAATGTCCACATGAAGAAAATGATCAGCAAATGGAAAAGGTTTGCTGCACCTATGCCTTTAAATACCTTGTGCAACAACAGGATGTGCTGGGTTAGAGGGGTGAGAGGTGGGACCAGAAATCACACTGGGGTCGCCTCTTGGGTTAGGAGGGGTCACGCTGGGTGAGGTGGCAGCAGTGGGTTTTGAACCAATTGCGTCCTGCTGCTTGGGAGGCTGAGGAAACTTTGAACAGCATTTAGAACAGGTTGGCTTCCGGCAAGCAAAAGGGTGGGATACCTATCGAGAGAAATATTTTGTCAAACAGTTGTTTCCATGTTTGCATGTTACGGTTATTTGTCAGAATTGGGTTGATGAGTCTGAAGCACATCAAAAAAACAAAAAAAAAAGTGGAACTCAGCAGCAGTAAAATTAGTGTGCATTATTAATAAAAGCCTAAAATATTAACTATCTTTTTGTATTTTTAGCAGCTGCAACAGCACTGTTTGGCAGCTGGCACAAAGGAGGGTAGGCAGTGTGCGTGGGCAGACTCAGAGAAGCTAGGGAGTTTTAACTAAGCAGGAAATCGGAACAATTAACTTTACACTTGTTCATGTATTCCATTTCATTTTCATGCGCTTGCAGAAAAACGCATATTTTTTTCCCCCAGTAATTACAGAGCAAAAGTCAAATGTTTCAGCTTTTCACACAGCTCACCTCTCCCAGGTGTTTCTGGGGCTGGCAGAGCCCCTGAGGACAATACATGCAGTGCTGAATGCAACAGCGGTGGATGGAGTGGTTGTGCTGGTAGTGCAGCAGCAACGGAGCAACGATGATCACGTCCGCACTGTGGGCCATCGAGTAACGGAAATCACACAACTGACAGTTATAGCTCGTCACGACAGCTTCAGAATCGCCACTTTTTGGGTCTCCTGGGAGCAAAACACAGAAGCCTTCTGTAAAACCTTTTGCAATGGGCTCAAATGCACAGTGCCCTCCAAAAATATTCACACTAAATGAACTTTTCCTACATTTTCCTCTACAGAATCACAGACCATGACTATTTTGCATGGCAGACAAACACAAAGTAGTGCATTATTGTCCTGTGAGGGGAAAATTATGGAAGAGGATTAGGGGCACCGAAAAAAAAAAAAAAAAGAATTCTGAGATTAAAGTCAGAATTCTGAGTTTCTGACTTTAATCTCAGAATTTTGACTTTAAAGTCAGAATTGTTCTTTTTTTTCGGTGGCCCTAATCCTCTTCCATAGAAAATGATACGTGGTTTTGAAAAGGTTTTACAAACTTATCAATGCAGACATTTTGTCATTATGCCAAGTGTGGAGTACATTTGCTCTTTTATGCATCTCCACTGAGCCAACACATTTTTGAATCACCTAACATTGCAAATCCAGCAACAAGAATATTTCCAACAGCTTTGTAAATGTAAAGATGGACATTTTTATCTTATCTTTTTGCATTAAAATTTCAACTTGGTCTGATTGGATGGAAAGTGTCTGTAGAAATTGATTTTCAAGTCTTGCTACAAATTCTTCATTAGATTTAGGTCTGGATTTTGATTGGGCCATTCTAACACATGTATGTGCTTTTATGTAAGCCATCTGATTGTAGCTCTAGCCTTATGCTTGATGTCCTAATGGAAGGTGAACCTCGGCTGCAGTCTCGTTTTGGAGCCTCTAACAGGCTTTTTATATAGATCTCTCCTGTATTCAAGTCCATCCTCCTTCCTATAATCTGACCAGCTTCTTTGTCACTGCTTGAAAAAAGGCATCCTGAAAGAATGATCACCACATTTCACTACAGAGAAAATATTTCCAATGATGTCAAATTTTGATTTTCTGCCCCAGACAGCATTTTGTACGTATGCCAAGAGTTCAATTAAAAGTTCAGGTTTGTCCTCGTCTAAACAGCTTTCTGTGTCCCCGACATTACTTGTGGAAAATCACAAGCGAAGCTCCTTGTGCCTCTCATTCTGTCTCTCTGAGTTATCATCGGCCTTTTGGCTGCATCTCTGATTAATGCTTTCCTTGACCGGCCTATCAATTTAGCTAGATGGCAATGTCATAGGTTCGCAGTTGTGTCATACTCTTTTCATTTTTAGAGGATGGATTAAACAGAGCTCTGTGAGCAACAGATTGGGGTATTGTTTTATAACCAAACCCTGCCATAAAGCTTTTTTTTCACAACTTTATTTATGAACAGTCTTTATTATGTTGTTTGTTTGTTAATGTTCTCTAACAGATGTTCCACTTTATTAAAAATGTGCACTACTTTGTGTTAGTTTATCATAGACGATCCCAATAAGATAAGATAGAAGTTTAACAGTGTAGCGTGAAAATATGATAAAAAGTTCAAGAAGTCAGAATCATTTTTCAAGGTGGATAATTGTGCAAAGTAACATCACAGCTCTAATTAAAATGACATTAAATATAAAAAAGCAATGTTGCAATAGTTGTACAATATTTGCACCCAAGTTCCACCACACTTACTTCACACTTCTTTCATTACCTTGGCTGGTGGTGAAGTGATCTTTGCAGCTTTTGGATGCCATGTGATCTTGCTCTCCTCTATCTTTTCTTCCTCCTCTCTCCCTCTCTCTGTCAATCCCAGAGCTGTTAGGGCTTATAGCGCCACCAGCAGGAGCCTTATGCCTTTGTTCATAGTGCTCTAAAAGCTTAGCTGAACCTTCTGACCACTCGCAACTCCAGCTGCAGAGTTTACACCAATAACACGCCTGTATGGCCCCTCGACCAGCCTCCCCCGTCCAGCCCGACGAGTCAGAACCCGCTCTGACCGGTATGAAGTACCCAACCACGGAGTCGTCTTCGGCTCGCACCGCCACCCGCTCGCCCGCATCCAACATCACACTCCTCCCTTTTAGCTGGCTGTCGTGCGTCGCCAGGCTATTGGTGGCCAGCAGGGGTGTGGTTGGGGGAGATTTTACTTTGTTAGGATGCGAGGACAAAAAGTGTTGTTCAAGTTCCGAGGAATTGCTGCCCATGTACGTGAAGTTGCAAAATTTGCAGCGGAAGTACTTAGTGTTCCCTTGGCAGTCAGACGTCTTGCGGCCAATCCCGATTAAGGTGCCACCCAACGTCACCTGGTGAGGAGGAGAAAAGAGAAGGTAAAAAAACGTTAAGAGAAGAGATTAAGCTGTGAGAGTTGGACTTTAATACAAATGCACATTTTAAAAAATATATACTTAGAATCACATAAAATATCCCAATAAAATACAATAAACTGCCAACTGTGTGGTTTACTGCTAAACTGCACAGATGCTGAGGTTGACCTTCATGCTGAGTCGCATACAGGAGATATATTCAAGCACAACCTACTTTTGAAACCTATCATTTAAAGCCAGGGGACAAATGTAATTAACAACTTCAAGATCTAATAGTCATTATAATTATTACCCTGTAATTTACTCCATATACATTTAGAATAAACTAATGATCTGATAGTAAATGAGATGGGTTAATGACATTACCTTGCATACTGCTTTAATTCAAATTAGCATGACTGTTCTGGGAAATATTGCACTTTAGAATCTTGAAAAGTATTAAAAAAAATAGAAATAATAGGAAGCCGATAAAAACATAATGTAACTGAGTCTTACCTGCATCTTAGACATTTTTTTGCAAACGTTTGTAAAGTATTTCAAATACAATTAATGATATTTCAGAGGAACATGAATTGGCCGTGATTGGAACGAGCTTAAAATATGAAAATCCCTGCATTTCTGCTAATATTCATATTAAAGTTTGGATGCTTATAATATTTTCTAGTGCTATCTGCGTAAAATATTGTTTTTGTGACTTAATGTCTTCGTGCCTAAAGAAAACACCAAAAGAGTAGAATCAAACAAGGCAAAGGGCAAATAGAAAAGAGCACAAATCTAGAAACTGGGGTGGTGGGAAAGACGGAGGGGGAAGATGGATTAAAAGCAAATTGAGCACTTAGAAAAAACAATTTAATACTTAGAAAGAGGGAGCAAGGACAAAAAGTGAACACAGAGATATGAAGGAGAGATGAAGAAATACAAAATAATGGAGAATGGAGGAAAAAAGAGAGATAAGTATGTCTGACAGCTGTTTCATTAGGCTCCCTAACAGTTGATTAGAAGTACAGCTTCACCGTCTGTCTATTTCACTACCTTCTCTCCTTTCCTCTTCCATCTCCATTTCTTATTCATGTCTTCTTTGCACTATTCCTTTCCTCAACTATTGTTTTTTTTTTTTTTGTATAATTATTTTTCATTGGTTGACAGAGATCCTGGTCTTAATAAATGACAAGATGGAATTTTCCAAACGTGGGCTGAAAGGAGAAAAATTAAGTGAGAGGTAGAGAGAATAGAGATCCCTTTCATTCCCGCTTCTTTTCACTAATACTTTCACTTTTTCTTCATAATGATGATATAACTCACTGGATTTTCTATTTCGGACTCGTAGATCTGCATGTGGACAGCTGTGCCTTTTTGAGTCCATTATACAACTGAGCAAAATTACTGGCAGTTGGATTAAATGAAATGAAACTCATTGAGTTTTCCTCTCAACTACATTTATAAAATCATCTGACTTAAATTTTTTAGTACAAAACCTTGTGGTTTCTGTTCACGCAGACTCAAAGTTATTATCCTAGACTTATAATTCAGGTTGTCCCAATACGCAAAAATGGCAAATAAATAAATCATTACCACTGATTCTACATATCTGATAGACTGACAGAACAAAGCAAAAAGCTTTATTAGACATATGATAAAATATCTGTGTGCAAATTAAGATAATATGGTGTAACAGAAAAAAATTGCTAAACAACACAGATTGAGCATCTATAGGAGGCACTACATACCTAATGTAAAGTTTTTTTCTTCCTCCTTCCTGACACTTTAATGTTTATCATTAACAGCCACAGCAAATCAATGTTGAGTGGAAGGCGTTGCATTCTTTTTGTTTTTCTTTTCCAGACCAAGTCTGCAGCTGTTAATTTCCCTGATTAGGACCCTCTTGATTTAAAGCGAAGCTGAAGACAACAAAATCAACTTTTCTAACCTCCAGAGGATTGAGATCCAGGCTGCACACTAAAATTACACTCAACTAGAATTCCCAGGGAAGCTTACTTTCGCCTCGTACGTGGATTTTCTTCTTCCTCAAATCTGCATTAATGTATATTTTCTTTTCAAAGCAAGTCTGAGCAGATGCCATTGTCAAATTAGAGCAGAGATTAATATGAAAGAACACAAAAGCATTTCAAGACTTCAGCCTAGCTGTGAAGGAAGTTCAATTGTTTTTGAATAATATTGCATTCGTTGCCTGTGTGCCAGGTGTTCTTGTTTCTATCAGTGAAACACATGGACAGCAGGTCAGTAATTCTAACATCGCAACAATTAATCTGATTTGTATATATTTTATTTTAGTCCTTCTCCTTGATTAAAGGAAAAATCAATTTTAAGAAATGTCTTCAATTTTGTAATTGTAACTCAATGCTGCATTTCAGAACTTTGTGGTCAATTTCAGACCTTCATTCCCATTTTAGATGGTTTTGACTTCTTCTCTAGATCATTCAGCATAATATTTTTTAGCCTTCTTAACAAGGCTGGTCATGAATTACTTATGTCAGGAATAGAGGTAACAGCACATATTCTTACAAGCTGATTGCCCTTATTAATGAGATTGGCAAAAAGCTGGTAATATTTCCAGATCTCCCCTGTTTAATGACTAAAGTTGGAAGCACAGAGAATAAAAAAGAGCAACTTGGCTTCAGTACACTGGGCCTTCCTGTTATCTGCTGCAGCATCTAACTCTACAAGTAGCAGCCAAGTGGTGACAATTAACCTAAATGCCTTCTGACTGTCACTGGAAGCACAGTCACTTCATCTGTAACCATCTCAGTGACCACTTCTATCTGCAACATCAGCCACATTGAATAATTACTGAAGCACTTAACTACTTTGATTTTGCTAAACAAGAAATAGATCAGATCTTTGAGTTTTCTTGCAACTGGTTAAGGCTGGTTCTGCTGAAAATGAGTGTATTTCTCAGTGAATCTCTATATCATACAATAAAGCAGATATATTAGGATTACACTACATTTACAACCACAATAGACCTCAATCTTGTAGAAATACAAATTCTGCAAAAAAAAAAGTTACAATCTAGATGGAAAGTATCTGGTCTTTGACTCCCCTACTATACAAAAAATTTAGAAAAAACAAATTAAGTTATACTTTAACAATGTCCATGACTTTGTTAAATGTCTTAATCTAACTTTTGAGCGACACATACCTGTATGTCATACGCTCCGTTCATCATAACTGTCCTCTGCTGCTGATTCTGTCCATCAGCTCTCGTCTTCCCCAGCTCTTTGGTTTGACTTCTCGCTCCCTGTCCTGTTTGTAAATCTGACATCAGAACAACAAAAAGAGTTTGAAAAATAAAGATACATAAAGAAAATTCAAGGTGCTTCCATCAGAGCATGTTTAAATAGTAAATTAATCAATTGCATTGATCTGAAATGATGTTAAACTGCCTATGAGTCGGACCAGTTTGTCTTTCAAAAGTGCACTGATTTAAAATTAAGAAAGCCTTATACTAGGATTATATCAAAGCAAAAATATAACTTTCACTGAAACAGGAATTACCTAAGTTTGTATGCTGGGGGACCATGTTGTGGAGGGCCAGGATCTGGGTGTCAAGAGCAGCATCCTGTCGTGTGCGGTTGTGCAGACCCAGGTGATACTTCCTAAAGTGCTTCACCAGGTCAGCAGGGTCGTTGCCATAGTAGCCGTAACCACACACATTGCACTTGAAGTCCTGGAGTTTGGGAGAAGGGCTGGACGAGAGTGCCGGGGTGTCATTGGTTGACTCCTCCCTCCCTTCCTGCCTGGAAAGGACCCGAGGTGCTGAAGGGAGAGGAGGAGCGAGGTGGTCAGTCTCTCCTCCTTCTGCTCCCCTCTCCCCGTCCTCGGCTTCCAACTGGCTCTCCGGTCTCTCACACTGTGCCGCTAATACTCGTTTTGCCCTTGCCCCTCCGCCTGCAGTCCTCCCCCCTCGCTCCTCATTAATGTAGAGCTCACCGACGGAGGAGATGCACTCACTCTCTGCTTCATCCTCCTCGTCTTGCCCCTCGTTTCCTCGGATTCGTTCAGAGGACTCTGGTTCGGAGGGTCGGTTTATCCGATCGGCTTCCGCTGCCACTCTCTCCTCCTCATCTCCTTCATCTTCTTCCTCTCCTGTTGGCTTCCTCCCCTCTTCTTCCTCTTCCTCCTCACCTCCCACACTCCGGATAGGGGGATTCTTCTTCCTCACCATCTCTAAAGATGAAAAAAAAAAAAAAAAAAAAGAAAAAGAAAGAAAGAGTAAGCATATGAGTTGGACCAAAATATTTTAATTATGCGTCTTAAATTGCTTGGACTCAGTTAATCCAAAACTCTTCAAAAACTGACTCAGTGTGTAGGTACATTTTCAGCACTGAAGCAATTTGTTTCTGGTGTGTCACTTTTTTTTTTCGTAACTCAATAAGTGAAGTAAATTTTCTTTTTATCATAATGGAGACCATCCATGAAAATCTTCAGCATGTGACCACATGAGAACAAAAAACCATATCAGAGTCTGAAACAGTGAGAGCGAGGAGGGTGAGATGAAGCGAGAAATGGGAGGGAGACACCATTGGCGGGCCTTTGGCCACGGCGTGACCACATCAAACCCAACATCCGGTATCAGAGAGATGGATGATTGAGCCTGTGGATGGCAATTCATCCTCTTCAGCACTCCAAAGTTCTCTGCTTCTAATCTCTTTCTGCCCGTCTTCCATTCACTTTAAAGCTGCAACGCCATCCTGTCCTTTTGTCTTTGCTTTGTTTTACTACTAAAAAAACTGCATTTTTATTTAACCCCTCTACTTTGATGTTTCTAAATAAAATCTGTTAAAGAAGTTATTTAGCTAGTAAGTAGTGGCCGCCTGTGTGTAATTTAAATTCCATTGAAAATGAAGCTGCTTTGTGTAAGCTTGTAAGGCTTTTTTTTTTTTTTTGAAGAGCACGAGGGAACCAACAGCACCGCGAAGAGCAAGGATTACAGCAGAAAGGTCAGGGATAAAGTTGTTGAGAAATTTAAAGCAGGGTTATAAATCTAAATCCCATCTACTAGGCTGGGCAGGGAGCACATTACCAATCGAATTAGCCAACGAATTCATGCAAACTCTGGAGGAGCTGAAGAGAGTCCCAGCTCAGGTGCAAAGATTTCTCTAACGAACAACTTCTCTTTAAGAATTAAAAAATTTGGGTCTTCATGAAAAAGTAAAAAAGGGGAAGCTATTGCTAAAAAAAAAAAAAAAAAACCACGATAACTCATGTTCACAGTTTTCCTCAAGCCATCTACGTATGAGATGTAGTAAACACATTGAAGGACAAAAGAAACAAAAGTGGTGGAAACCAACCTTGCATGTCAACCTGAATACACACTCACTACATTGAAACGTGTGCTGATTTTTATTTTTTTTTTCAACAGTTGCAGAGAAGCTGGCCAGTGTTCATGGGACATGAATGAAATAAAATATAGGATAATCCTGAAAGAAGATCTACTACAGCCTGCAACAAATTGGTTGCTGTGACAGAGATTTACCTTCCAGCAGAACAAACACCTAGATATACGGCCAGAGCTTCAACGGAATAAGTTAAATGAAGGGATATTTGGGTGTTGGAAAGGTCCAGACCTAAAACCAACTGAGAAACAGTGGAAAGACTTTGAAACAGCTGTTCACTGGCAGTCTCCACCCACTCTACTATTTTGAGCCTAAAAAGCCTTAAAGTCAACCATTTAGTGGCCACATGTACACTGGTCAAACAAAACCAAAAATGAACAAGAGGTGTGAAAACATTTGCAAGTCATATTATCAGATTAAAATGGTGCTCTGAGACACTTTTCAGGTCTGTTTCCTTTTGTTTCCACAACATTTTGGTCCTTTGTGTTCCTTTCTTCCACACGCAAGAATAATTGTTACGATAATTGAAGTAATTTCATCAATAATATTTTTCTTTCTGTTCTTACCCACCCTGTTTTTTTTTCCCTTTCCTCATCATCCATCCCTTTTTCCCCCTTGTAATCACTTTACAAAAGCCACCAAATAACCAGACATGTGTTTTATGTTAAACCATAATCTTTCTTTTGTTTGAAAAGAGAACAATTGTGGTTGCACTGTTCACAACAGTCGTGACAGAAAGATATTGCGTGTTTTGGGGGGTTTTTTGTGTGCAAGTGTGTTTATTTGTGGTTATCCTCTTCATATTGGCTCATAAACACAGCAAACCCATTGACCCATGTTTGTATGCTGAGACGCCCGATAGACGCCAAAACTGATCACTTTTAGATCAATGCAGTATGACAGAGGAGAGGAAAAAGAGAGCGAATAATGCATATCCGATGATCCATCTGGAGGAGAGATAGTGTGTACAATGAGAACAACTCTGTGATCATTCTGAGGCTGAAATACTTGTTGTTATTTAAAGACAGCAACCTGCTAAGTTTTTTTTGCTTTTCTTTTACACATAAAGGATAAACACTTCTCGACGAAAGATGTTCGGGGAATGTAGTCGAAAGCTCCTTTAGGGATGATTGAAAACAAAAGAATGCAAACACACATACAATCAGGACATAATTTTAAAACCCTTGTAATGCAACCAAGGGGGATAAAGAGGAAAAATGGCGGGGGGGGGATGGACTGCTGAATTCCATTTTCTCTTTGCGGCCTTTGTAGCATTTTACAATTTCAGCCTCCAGTCTTTGCCCCCTCTGCACAACTATTTAAATAAAAGCAATTTATGTCTGCGAGGGCCCACGCCTAGACCAGCCCTGGCACTCGCTTCGTGTGTGTGTGTGTGTGTGTGTGTGTGGGTGACACAGGCAGAGAGAGCAGGGAGCGAAGGAAAATCTCATCTGATGTTCACCACACCCAGTCAGAATTCATCATTCACTTACACACACACACACACGCACAGTGGAAAACTACAGATCGTTGTGGTGAAGCAATGAAGCTGAAATCCCGACCTAAAAGGCTCTGACTGACCTAAGTGTGTTTCCATCTGCCCTATGTACGTGCTGAGATGTTTCAGAAAGTTCATAAAAGCACTAATGATGACAATAATTACACTTATGAGTGATTTTTAGGAGAAAGTAAAATCAATACAGCAGGAAACGACGAAAATATTGCTATTATCCAACACTTGTTTGAAATTGCAGTCTGGCCTTTCTTGCTATAAAAGGCCAGAAGGTTCACACAGAGTCTGAGCATCTGTACGTCGAAGCTCGACCTCTCTGTGCTGCGGGCTGTATTCACAGACTGGAACGATTACTATCAGCTACAATTAGGTATAACCCACTACAAAATGCCGCATAACAACTCCTGCTACTAGCTACAATTAGCCCTCACACACCACAATAGCCCTGATACCACAACGAAGACAAATGTGACAGTTAATCATTTCCATCAGCAGCAATTAGTTCCAACACAAGTGGAGGCTTTTATCTGAAATTGCCAATAATCGTCTCAGGACGGCTGCTAACGGACCCAACAACAGCGATGGAGCGAGGATCAGTGAAAATGGCCGACATAGCCATCTAGGGAAAACCTCATTTAAACTTTAGTATGTATAGTATATAAGGCCATCACAGATTATATCAGAGGCATTCCATGATGCACGAATTAGATTTGCACAAATATCTGCCTTATTTGCCTTAATTGGCAAGCTTGCTTTTTCTTTACTTATTAAAGTCTATATTGTATCCAATGCTGTATGTTGCTGTTCTGCAGTTATTGACTTATCAACCTGCCCAGAGTTAGTACTTGTTGTAGCTGTCATTCTGCATTTTTATTTCTTAGGACTACTAGGTCGAGTCAGATAACAGCTCATCTTTTCAAGTTCTGACACAGGGTTTCTTCCTTTGTAAATTGTCTTCACAAAGTCACAGAGGAATGTTAGAACTATATAGCAATGTATTTATTAGAGCTCCATATTGGAGCAGTTGGTAGCACTGTTTTCTTTCAGCAAGAATGTCCTGGGTTCCAATCCCAGCCTGGAGTCTTTCAGTCTGAACATGAATAAAATGAGCAATTTGTCCTTAGACAACCCTGCAAAAACAAGCTGAGGTACGACGCCTAAAGACACGTTGTTGTTTTTGTTTTTTTTGTTGTTGTTTTTTTTTTTTACAGTTAATTGGTATTAAACATGTTTGAAAAACATATTTTCTGTTTTCCAAAACACAGAGCAGTAAAATAAAAAATTACCATTATTCCTGCAATCTGTCACCCATTTTAAAGGCTTGTTTGATTTGTGTAGCTTTAAAAACACATAACTCCAATCCAAATGCACAATATACGCAGAATCATTACTGAAACCAGCTCACCATTAAAATTCATGTAGCCTTCGAGTTATCAAAGAAGGTTTTTCTCTTTCACACTACGTTATATGTCACTAATGAAGAAAAACAGATTACCTGCACATCTCTACCACTTCACCCAATGACTCGGAGCTAATTCTCTAAATGCGTATTATTGAGTCGCGGTTATAGATGGGTCTGATAGCGACTCTCAGCACATCCACGCACTCCTTCTGCCTCCAGATATTCCCCTCCCCGTGGGACCGCTGCTGTCAGCATCTCTTTCTTTCATAAACAAAGGATTAATTAGCAACATATGAAGAAATAATGCTTAAGGCATGGTCTGGTTTTTCCTAATGTTTCTTGATTTGTGTCATTCTTTGTAGTGGGGGTTTATATCTCCCTCTTTTTATTACCCTCACTGTGGCGTCATCTTTTTCTCTCCATTTCTTGTCCATTTGTTATCTGTTTTCAAAGATTTTTTTTATTTTTTAAGATTGACAGAGAATAAAAGTTATTGGTGCAAAGAATAGAGAATGAAAACTTAATTCCAATAAAATCTCAACGCTATTTCTGGCAGGATGAAGTTAAAAGGTCTGGACGTTCCAAACAAGAAAAGCCATATGTATTAAAAAGGAATTGTCCCTAAATGATAGTTTGAAGTGGGTGCCAAAGAAGGGAATAGAAGGAGGAGGGTAGAAGGACAAGATTATACGAGAACAAAAAAAAAAGATCAAACCTCTAATTTGAAGTGTTTATTATAACTAATAAGAGCATGTCTTAGACCACATCTCATCATACTTCAAAGTCATTCCAAAACAATAGGAAATAAACAAGTCAACTATTTATTTGTGAAACGTTTTGGACTTAATTTGTCCAACAGAGCTGAGACCAGTGTATCTGGTCAAGTTTCCAGAAATAGCCTGCAATTTCACAGTCTGTACTCTTGAACTGTGTGATGCAGATCGCAGTTACAGGTTGTCTAAAGTAGCACAATTATATTTTTACACCTCCAGTTCTGACATCTAAATAGTGACATGGACAAAGAAAGGCTCTGACAGCAAGTGATTGTGTGAGGACACTTGAAGAGAGGACAACCTGTAATTGTGATTTGTTTTTTTTCCTGGAGAGATTCAACCATCCATTAAATGTAGAGCTTTTTCCAACTGATTTTAATGATGTGGGGGAAGAAGAATGACAGTAACGCATGCATCAAATACAAGCAATACGATTATGTAAGAATAGATTCAATAAGAACAGGTTTGCCAGTGTGAATCAATTTTATGGCATTCTTCACAAGAATTGGAAAAAAAAAGAAAAAATATTGATAACTGTCCATTATAATAACAATAAATTCTGAAAATATGTTTGGATTTTGAACTTTTGTCTGATCAATTTTTTCAATTCTTGGTTAAAGAGCAAGATACCTGATTATATGCAAGAATAAACGCCATTGGACTGTCCATACCATTCAGGAAAGAGGCGGATTCTGTGTTTCAGATATAAAGTGAAAAATATGCAAAACAAGAAGATAAGAAAAAGACCTGATAAAGAATGTCATTAAAGAGTAAAAGCAGTAAAAAGAGTCACGTACTGACAAAGGCCGCTCAGGCCATTTCGGATGGACAGATGGATTTGAACAAAAGTAATAGGTGATTTTCACTGTAATAACGTACAATATTAAGATAAAAAAAAATCTGTATTTTAAATTTTTGTCTTGATAAACATCCCATCTATCATTAGATCCCAGAAAGAATTTGTAGTTTTACGTTGGCTTTCAGAAAATTAAAGCAGCTGCAGAAAATATTAGCTAAAGAGTTCACATGACCCACACAGACAAAACAGATTAGTTTGTGAAACTGCACCTATTCAGAGCACTCGGATAATAATAGAAAACCACCTCAACTACATGCTGATTAGTTGAGCTTAGCGCGTGACCCCAGTCTCTGGCCTTTCTCAGAAATACAGGGAAAGTTGGCTGAGAGAAAAGTTTTTTTTTTTTGATGAAACTAGTTAAAGCTTGGAAACGGTATTACAGAGGCATGGCTCTTATTGGAACTACACAATGAGCTTTTAGGGAGAAACAGAAGGAAGAAAAAGTCCACCTGCCATCTCAAGTCGTGAAGCTTTCAGTTGACTAGCAGGGCCCCTAATCAATGCCAGAATCCTGACTTACACTCACTGTATCAGAGGCCCAATTCATTCCCACCAGGCATCAAGCAAATTGCACACATACAATTATGGTGAGTCATGTTCATGCAGGCGCACTCTTCAAAAGTGTAGGACTCATTTGTTATGGGCTAACAGCATGCAAAATATGGCATCTTAAATGTCAAACTTAATCAGACGTTCATATTTCAATGCCTTCCTCTCATTATGAGCCTCCCTCCCTCTTCTTCCTCACCCTCTAAATGGCTCTCAGTCAGACACAGGCACACACACAGGCTAAGAACACACCTCACTCCCCTGCTCTCTCTGTCTGTCCATCTTTCTTCTAGCACTCTCTCAATTAATCTTTTATCCTCTTCCCGCCCTCACGGCTGTCTTCTCCCCAGTCCCAGTTTCTATGCTCCACTCACTTCCATACTTTCCCCAACATGTGACTCCATCTGTGTCTGCATTGCTTGTCTGTGTCAAAACATTTCCACATCATCCCATTAATCTGACGGCTACAGAACGTGCCGGTGTCATGAAATATCCTCCAGGTGCATTCTTATAATTAATTTGACACATGATCAGCTGTTCCGAGGAGTCCGACAGATTGCATAACAAGACAGATAGTCTGCCGTTATCAACATCTGTACAGTTAATCACTGAGGAACAAAAAGAACACAGGAACTGTGTTGACTTCTTGATGGGAAAACTGCACTAACTTTGTTTTGAAAATACAAATAAAGAAAAAAAATCACCAGCTGTTGAACTGTGGTATTAAAAAGTCGAACCATAGGTCAAACGGTGCTGCAGCAGATAAAGCTCTTGTATATTTTAAAAGGACTTTAGAGGGAAAGGTTAAATTATTAACAATTCCTTTGTTAAGTCCAGCTAATTGAGAAATATCACAGAAATCTACTTATTAAAGAAGAGTATTTAAAAAGATTGACTGAATTCACTCTTTCACCTTGGGGTTTACCTGTTCTACTTTACTTCAAGGTAAACTTGACCTTAAAAGTTGAATCTTCATTTTATATGCATACAGTTAACAGCTCAAAGTTTCAGTGCATTTTTTTTCTTTTTAAAAAAGTTAAATAAAGTGTCATAGAATACTTGCAAGTTCGTGCGCAAGATAGAAGTAAAACAATCTAGCTACATGAAGTTTTGCCAGTTTTATATCTTCCCATTAAAAAAAACCCCGTTTTTTCATAGTTAATATATCTTCTACTTTTGAGAATGATTCAATATTCAATTCATCTCACAAGTGTTGGAAATAATATGACCAGTGTGTGGCCCATTTGTGTAATTACAGATGGCTAGGCTTATGACTACAAAACACAGATCAGCAGGTATGATCCCAGCTTTTTCTTCTCAGACAAGTGAGTAAACATTAATGTCCATCAATGAGGCCAAAAAATATTACTAAATAAATATTAGAAATCCACTGATTACAAAAAGTCTGACAAAGACTTTGGATGAACAGGATTTTATTCTTTAAATGTTAGTATTGACAGCATAAAAAATTATGTTTCTGACTTAAAGTAGAACTTGAATTTGAAGGACAATTTTTTTGTGTCAGGTAATCAAAAATAATGGAATACCAAAATAGAGATTTTTCTCCAAATATAATCAATCTAAAATAAATAGTAACAAAACATTTTTGTTAAGCTATAAATCAAACTTCTATCTTCATATGGTTTAGACAAATAAGAAAATAAATGCAGGGAAAAAAAGAACAGAAAGAGTAACTGAAATGTTTGTTTTTATACAATCACGTTCCAATTAACAGAAATTACATAAAAACACGATTGTGCACAAAATTATATCACTTGTTTTTCACCATGCCTTTAATGAACAAAAAATTAGCAGTTTCTCACAAAATGTCTTGAGGAAAATTTGGTAATTTCTTCCATCAATGCAGGCTAATTAGCATCTTGTATCAAATCAGCTATTCATTTCCTTTAACAGTATTATATTTAGAAATACAACACAATATATATGAATGGTGCCACCACAGGGAGGCTTGGTGGGGATCAAAACATCTCTAAAAATTACTACATTTTATGCAATATTAATATATATAAATGCCATTCACTAATTTCCATGCATGCTTATGTCGTTTTTAACTTTGATCTGTCAGCTGTAGATTGTCAATGGTCCTGTTCTGGTCGTATCTCAGAAAACTTTTCCAAGCCACCCCTGGAAATGGCCCCAAATGTTTCCTTATTCATCCAAAAGATAGGAGGGTGGATGGGCTGGTCCGTCGCCACAAAAACATTATTAAAAGTATTTGAGAGCAGTCTGACCTTCAATAATGACTACAGATTACTGCACCACCCAGGGTCTGGTAAGCACTGTCCCGCGAGTGTCTGATACGCTCTAGGAGGGCCATCTATCCTTTCTGGAGAAAAGTGAGCAGTGGGTAAAAACCACAAGAAGGACACAAGCACACACAGTCTTGTATAATAGAATAAGGAGTTGTGTGAGAAATCTGAATTCAGACCGTTCAGGTACTCTGGGCTAAGAAAACAGGGAGACAATCTCTCAACAAATCTCCCTTAACTGGCTTAAAAAACAAAAACACAACATGGACTGGATTCATACTTTCACGCTCAATTAACAACTCATACAGGAACCTAAACAGTAAAATGTTGCCAGTGACAGAAACCTGACCCAGCCAGGAAACCTACCCCACTGTGACGCACGCAGCATGACACAAACTAGCTGTTTTCATCTGCAAAGGCTAAAATGACAACGCTACACGACAGCATCATGGTCTATAAAACTTTACCTTGAAGACGGCGTGTTGGTCCACAGGTGGGACACATAGGGCCATAAAACAGTAACACAAACGTTGCTGTAAAGAAATTTGCAGCAACATCTAATTCTGTCTGCACTATAGTGCCACCACTATGTTTTAACCTGAGTGGCAGCGTTCACTTTCATCATGATTTGCGTGTAGGGTGTGTTCACTACAAGGCTTGAGAAGATATAAAAAGGTACAATAAGAATGAATACAGCAGAAAGAAACTGTACTGCAGTATTCAAGACTACACTCAGACGTGTTAATGCACAAGCTGTTGTTTTACACACAATTATCCAGTCAGTCATGTATATTCTTACAATTGTGTGAAAGATTTATGTTCACATTTCTTTAGCTTCTTGGCAGTTCCCGATACTTTAGTTGTACAGTGACAGAATACACACGTACGCAAACACACACACACAAGCAAAGACTTTATATCTCCTCTGTTATTTTAATAATCTGTGACCTGAGAGTAATAAGACTCAATAGTCTGGTCTCTGGAAAGGCTGTCTGGATTTTAACTTTAAGGACACACACAGAAACAGACAGAGCTCCCCTGCTATGGTCTTTAGAGCATATTCTGTCTGAGTGTGAATGTGTATGGGGAGCATACCATGTGTGTGTGGTCACGTCTAAGAGAGCTCCTTTAAAAATGCATTTCTCTGCATGTCTCCGTCTCATCATGGCTGATGATATCACTGAAACCATCCTCACAGCAAGCAAACTGTGGCGAGGAGCGTCCTATATTGTGCGTTTCTGTGTGCAAAATCTAATTTATCCGTTCAGCAATAAATCATAAGACTGTCGCGAGAGGCCTAGCTCAGACGTTGCACATAAAACACACACACATGGACAGACAGACTGCCAGGAGTGCGTGCAATTAATTATTGTTAACCGGCTGCCAAAATGCAAAGTCTGGCACTGTGAGAGACAAAAAAAGAAGGACATAAAGGGAAAACACATGTCAACACATAGAATTGTACTTTATAGGGTTTGTCTTAGCGGAAAAGAGCTTCACAGAAATTCAAAATGTCACTTAAAAGAACAAGAATAACAAATCTTACAGAATAGAGGTAACACAATAAATGCAGACATACAGGGTCCTTTTACCATATTACACAAATAACGATAAAATACCTCATAATAAATAGATTCCCTATGTAAATGAGCTAGGAATACATTTACAAGCTTTAAAGGTTTAAGAACTGACTGTAAAAAATATAAATGTTCTCAGAAATCAGCTTGCAATGGGAGTCAGATAATTTTCCCCTTCACAGTTCCTGACAAGACACTCAAAAATTAGTTCCCATCAGTAAATGAGCTGCATAGAAGCACAAACAGGTGATTTTGATCATGCTTTTAAGTGTGGAAATTGTTAATGAAGTAAGAAGACTCAAAGTTTACCACTTTTAGGATTACTGAGGTAAAAGAGAAAGCACATCAGCTTTCTGTAGAATTAAATGATGTTGGCAGCATTTGGAAAATTCAGAGCAAATCGAGGTCAGGTTTCATGCAGGTTTTATGTTAAAGCACTTAAAAACCCAGTCCATTGTCACAGCATATAAATTGCAACCAAATGCACATTAAAATTTAATTGTCTACTTATTATTAATATCAAGCTTTTATTAATCCTTGTGTATAGTTACAACAACATGAATAATTAATGTACCACCTGGCTTCGCTGTCCTATAACCTGCCGGTTATGTGCAGATTTCTGGAGACATAAGGAGAATGATCTGTGACCTTGTCCTATGATATGATGTTTACTGCAATTCATAGAGAAAACTGTCAGAGTAACTGGGGATACAAATGATTAATTCTAATTTAATTTTTGACTTCCAGCAGTCATTGTCCATATTGCGGAACATTTGCCTCAACAGTTATTAAAATTTGGTTTACCAGTGAGTCAAAAGTTGACAGCAGTTTGAACTGCTTATAAACACCCTGTTCTTCATACAATACCAAAATGCAGTACATTTTGGTATTGCATGAGTCTCAAAATGTTACCATTTCTGTTGCTAAGTAACATGGGTAAAGACACTAAATAGAAAATAAATTGAGAGGCACAAGTGTAAAAATACTGGGAAATATTCAACGCTGCAGACAAAAGAATAAAAATGTTGGAGTGGTCCGGGCAACATCTGGACATGAATCTGAATGAGATCTTGCAACCTGACCCTACCCTCAAAAATCCTCCATTGAGGCTAAATTAAAACAATTATGCAAACAAGAGTGACTAAATTTATCCACAGTGAAAATGTATATTACCAGTTACTGCCTGATAGCAGCTGTAGTTGCCAAGGGTGGAGCAACTATTTGTTTAGTTTTATCTTTGAATAAGTTATCCCATAATACACAAATGAAATCATCATTTGGAAACTGCATTTTGTATTTACTTAGGCTGTCATTGTCTGATGCTAATCTTCAATTAAGACTAAAATAGTGATGCATTTTTAGGATTGATTGTGTCTGCCTCCTAAAGCCTATTCTGAGTAAAAATAAAAACCTGTTGATGTACTAAAGTAATGAGTAAAAGAAGGAAAAAATGTGCTTTCTGGTGAAATAGGTTGAAACTCAATTCCTAAAACTTAACAGAAAAACAATTTACTCAAAGATAATAGTATTAAATTATGGGCTTAAGCACTGAAGGTAACACACTGACAGTACAAAGAAAGTATATTAACAACAACAGAAAAAACATCAAACAGTCGTTGCTATACAACTGAGGGGAATCTGCTAAATGCTGAAAACTATAATGGAGTTTTGCTTTCAAGGCATTTTTAACTGCAGAAGGTTCAAAATAAAACAGAAGAGGCAATTCACAGAAGTTCACTAAGAAGTTTACAAACATGGGCAAGATTTCTTTCATCCTCACTCTTTCAAAGATGGACTCATCCTTACAACTAATAACTTTATTAATTCACCAAGAATAAAAGAATCTGACATAAGTCTGGTTGGCCATTGATCACTGTTTCTGGAATGACTGGCAGCCCAACTATGTCCAAGTTTCTACTATTTTTCTTTCGATCTCTTAATTTGAAATATTTGGGAAAGTCCTGGGCTTCCTGGAAAATGTAAAGAAAAGGTTCCAAAGTATCCTGATGCCAACACGATGCTTGACAACTACTTCACTAACTGATGGAAAATCAAGTATTATAACAGCAGTTATGATGTATCTAAATCCACAGAAAGCTGTTTGGTAGTAATCTGACTTTTTTCAAAGTTGTCTGTTAGTCATCACTGACACAAAGATATCGATATGGAGTTACAATAAAATTTGTCAACCAACCTCACTTCAGACACATTTCAAAAGTGATCTGAAACACTAGTTTATACCTTTAGTATGGGCTTTCCCACTCTATTGTTTGACTTTGTAAAGATTAAGGATGTGCTGATCCACTTTTTTCACTTCCAATACGATACAAATATGGGCTGATACTGTATCGGATCAGTATCGGCCCACACTGATCCAGTACAGAAAAACAATGCTGAGTTTACTTAAAATGTTTCTTTCTTTTTTAAAAAATAGAAGTACTGAATAGCAAATTTATTTGATAGCTCTACACCATTACACTTCACTTAAAGTCACCAATACCTTCACAAGCTTGGTCAAATATATCAAAACAACACAACTTAATTTGTTTAACAAAGAAGGATTGTGAACCTCCTTGGGTCAAAAAGTGCAATTAGGAATTCTAAATATAATGTAAAATAAATAATAAGGCATGGCTTTGCTCAAAATACAAAGCACAGAATTAGATTGACCAGATCTGCTCTTCTCAACAAGGGGACACTGTCACCAATACCCAGTCTAGAAATTTCTTCAATATCAGAACCGATACAGATATTAATATCGTATCCATGCATCTCTAGTAAAATAGGATTCATCTAACCTGGAAGGATTTAATGTTTTTAAATATGAGATTACGTCTGTATCCATCTCATTGTGCTGCTGTTACATATAGTTCTCTGGTCTTACTTGGTGTGCTATTGCACAACTGGCAACCCATTAAGACATTATGGTACAAGCATTTAAAGCAGGTAACTCCAATAGGAGTCCAGCTTTGTTATACAGGTTTCCATTTCATCATTCTTCCTTGGCAAGTGTTTTAAGGTATCAGGCTGTCACAGAGAGCAGACAAAGAATGAAATACTCTCTTTCTTTGCTTGCTGGAGAGTGGCAGATTCTTCAGACAGAAGAGGGCAGAGCCAAAACAGAGCAGATGAAAAAGTGAGACAAGCTGGTGTTGACATAAGCAGGTTTTTCACACTTCATACAGAAAACGAGAAAAAGAAGACCATCACACCTGAACACTGTCTCCTCCCTTTCTTTCCTTCCTTCTTGCTCCCCCACACCCCTTCTTTCTCCTCTCCAACAAGTGTGAAAGCGTGGGTGAAGGCAGCTGTGTCGGTGTGGGTGGGTGGGTTGGTTGGTTGTTGGGTGAGTGTGTGTTTGTGTAACACAGACACGATAACTTCCTCTAAACTTCCTGTGATTAGAGCTTAGGGGTTGCAGGGGACAAGCAGGAAATTAGAAACACACACACACACTCACTCAATCTCATTAAAGGGGCAAATACCATCATACTTTAGAGTGATTAAAGCTATAAACGTAAAAAAGAATGAAATAAATAAAACACAATTGACCTTTCCATTGTTTTTCAAAGAAACAACTCCTTTTAAAATCATCTTTTGACAAAATAAATAAAAATAAAGCCTCTGTAGCTACGCTCTTAAAAACAGGAACTGAGTACCATAGATGGATGATGAATACTTAGCATTTTGATCCCCAGTGTAATGAGCTACTGATGTACATAAAACAAAGGCTGCATAACTGATAAAAATGCTTTCATAAAGGAAATATGTTGAATTTTCGTGTGGTCACAGCAGTTGCTTTGAGCATAAACTAGACAAATTATTCTGTTAACATCAGATATTATGTTTTGTGCTTTAAAATTTGCTAAAATACTGAAAATACATCTATAAGCATGCAAGCTTATCTTGAATGTTTAGTTTCCATTCATGTGTTACAGTCAAATGGAAAAAAAGAGTGTTTTGCTGCATCTGCAATCTAATTTTCTATCAGTATCGTTGCAAGAATTTTTAGGGTCCAACAAAATGGGGACAGAAATCTGTTAGTGGACTTCTAGAGTTTGACTTGTGTGACAAACTGTGTCCTCACTAAACTTATGTTATTGTAGTACATGTTAACCCTCTCAAGTTTAACAAAGATTGTGTGTAAAAAAAAAAGGAACCCTGCACAAACATCTACATGGATCTCTAAGCAAACTGTTATGGTGACAGTTGTCAAGAGGAACATGCTAATTAATGCCTGTGCATATAAACACTGAGCAAAACAAGAGCAGAAATCACATGTGCCTGATTGCTGTGAGAATTTTCATTGAGCCAACATTTATTGCGTTAAGATCAGTTTATAATTCAAATTAGCTTTAAAAGCTTTCTGTCTAAGAAAATTCATCAGATTGTATTGATGGATTTGCAGCATTCAGCACTTTTAAGTTCCTGGGTAGGGTTCTGGTTTGTTAAGTCTCCAAACTAGAGCCCCCAGATATTTCTCAATTGGCAAAATCACAATATAGAAAAATCACTTTATAAACGTTTTGAGCAGGGAACTTTACCATCACTACTTTTGTTAGTTAGATATATATTGAACATTGATTTCTAAGTTTCACTTCAGATTTCCAGGCTGTCTCATGCTGGTTCTCTTGTCTTCCTGTTTACATAGTTATTGATTTTTGAAAGAACATTGTTTGCAACACCCCCTAAATCATTTTCAAACAGACAAAAATTCTAACAAAAAGGGGAAGGAGGAAGAAGTTTTGCCCAATATTTCACAATTATAAAGCTGAGATTTAATCACTTCCTGACAATGTGTGCATATGGTTACACGCAACTGTGGTCGTGTGTGTCAGGATGGAAACAAATGTTCATGTAAGCATGAATGAGAGAATTAAAAAAAGAAGTGTATTTTCTCCTTATCTGCACAATAACTTGCATACTTTCTCACACACTTGGAGCACACACCAATACATCCTCACACACACAGACATACAATGCCAATGCATGTGAAAGACGCTAGGACAGCTCTGAATGCCTCAGGGCTACGTCTGAGCTTTCATTTCCTCTATCCTGCACAACAACTGACAGAAGCGAACACATTCGCACAACCCACAGACAGAAAGCACAATGTTATGAAACTCTTCACCTGCCCACAGGGACTCCAGCTGTAGACAACTTCAATATTCCGACTAAATATTCTGCCAGCATTAGTCTACTTTGTAATAAAATAATCAAAGAAATAGAAGTTTTTTTCTTGGCATAAAGAAGAAAAAAAATCACGCTAAAATATCTTCCAGTCACATTGACAAACATGCACCAGACACCCAAAAATGCAGACAATGAGTTTATAGGCTACATCTGAGGCTTTAAACTTTAACTAGTTAAACCAAAAAACACTGTGTAAAAATTTTAGTTTAAGTGACTAATAAAGAAGCAGATGTTACACCTTCAAAGGGTGGATGCAATGTCAAGCTTAAGGGAAATCTTCTCCTTAAAAAGTCTGGCTAAAAAAAAAAAAAAAAAAGCAACAGGAGTCTAACTGTATAGATTATCAGTCTAATTTTACCACGCTGTAGCAACTTAAAGCTAAACACACTTAGTTTCTTTACCGAGATAAAGTCTACATTTCACATCCAATGATTTGCACCAAAAGGACATCCCCACCCCTCAACCACACACGCACGCACACACACAGATGCAAACAACAGTAAAAACATGCAGACTGTGTGCTTTCCTGTGCTAGGGGGGAAGTTGCAGGTCATTGCGACATCAGTACTTTAGATAAGACCGCCTTCACACACCGTGGATTCAGCTGAAGGGGTTTAGTTTAGATTTAATGCAGATGGTCTATTACGATAAATACAGTATGATTACTTTAGTTGTAAAAGAAGTGTCGCTCCTGCACAACAGGAGTCAAATCCGTTTTTGTAGTCTGCAATGCAGTCATCCTGCAGCAAGAAGGAATCTGAATGTAAACTGATTGCAACAGTCATGTGGCTGCATGCACAAAAAAGATTAGTAAGTGGTCTTAACTCAATTTTGATGATAATCCTTTAATCAAAGCATTGAGATGCCATGGGTTTCACCCCTTAATTGAAGACAAAATGTGAAACACATTACATCAGTTTACTAAAAGTTTCTATTTTTTACTTACGTACTTAAACACAGTCAATATTATGGTGCCACAATAAGTAAAAGTAAATGAAGTGTGGAAACGTTAGTAGGTATGAAACACAACAGGCATTTTACTGTAAATGACTGATTTAACATTCCCATAAATATTGCATCATTTAAAGCGGTGATCTCAAACTGCAGGCGTCCAGGGCCAGACTCAAGCAACTTTTAGATGTGTTCCTCGTCCTACACAAGGAATTAAATTAAATAGTGACAATGCCTTGCGAGCATGCAGTCAAGCTCTACAGAGCTCTGCTAATGAGCTTATATTGGAGCCAGGTGTGCTGAAGCAGAGACATCTAAAAGTTGCAGAAGACCTGCAGCTAAGTCTCAGTCAGATGTGATGGAATCTTTCCATCACAGATCGTCACTTGGAATGAGGCCTGGATGCACATTCAGTGTTGTCCTGCTAAAAGTGAACCTCCATCCCAATGTCAAGCATTGTGCCACCTTTCAAAGGATAGTCTTGCATTAGATTCCAACCATCCTATAAGAATGTATCCCCATATCATGATGTCACCACCACAATGTTTAACCATGGTGATGTGTTATTGTTTTTATTTCACACATAGTGTTTCACATACAAGTCAGCAACTTGATTTTTGATCTGACCTGATCTCTTTGTTTTGCATGTTGCTGCAACTCCCGACATCTGTAAGCAGGATTTCTTATGTGTCTCTGTTAACAATAGTGTTCTTGCTGTCACTATAGATTCATAGACTGCACATCTAATTAAAGATTTTTGTACCTGAGTTGTGGATTCTCTGCAGCTCCGGAGTTACAATAGGCCTCTCTTAGCTTCTTCTCTGATTAATGCACTTCTTGGCAGGCCTAGAGATGCTTGATTTATAATCGAATCTTGCTTTAAACTTCTCCCCTGTCCATAATAGTGCTGTCTGTTCATTTACCTGCAATAAACCAGTGAGTCCTTCACAGAACAGCTGGTTTTACACTAAGAATAAATTACACACAGCTCTGTCAGGATCTTGGGTTGTTTTCAGAAACTTCGGGGTTCTGATCTATTATCCTTATTCTGATTTTGATTAGAGCAACTTTGTGTTTTACTTTGATCGGTCACTTGTTAGTTATTCTAGTTCTATTAATTATTCCTTGTGCTTAGTTATTCTTTGTTTCAGTAAAATAATTTTTCCCTAGTTCCTATGTCTGTGTACTCTCCCTCGCCCCGTGTGCCTCTCTTTCTCCTCTCACACGTGAAATTGATTAGCTAATCAACCCCGATCTTTAGTCCTAGCATTCACCAATCGAGTATGTATGCACCTCTACTGCTCTGACTTCTTGCTGGTTCCTCCTGGTATTCTCCGTTACCTGGTCTCTGTGTTCCCTGGCTCCCTGCATGTTCTTCCCAGTATTTTGTAAGTTGTTTATTTGGATGCTTTATTAAAACCTTTCTCATCTTGGATCCTGGCTCACCCCGGTTTGCATTTTGGTCCAACCTCAACCACACATCATGACGAGCTTGTGTGTTTAGGTGAAGGTATTTATTTCCATTCATTTAGGTGCATCAGAGTACATGAGGCTTGAGACATATATATGGCACTTTTTAGATTAATTTTACTAAAAGAAAAAAAAAGTAGCTTGATTTTCTTTCCACTTCACTAGTATCCACTGCTTCGAGAGTGGTGGAGTGAAAAAAAAGCAAAAGAGTCAAACGGGTGTGAGTAGTTTTACAAGGCACTATATCTGTATTTTAGTAGAATAGTCTAAAGACTACTTTAAATTACTAAACGCATTACCTTTGGCAAACATTACTCGGTAAGCGCAGCCTTAAAGTAAACTGCACAGCTTACACACACCACACGGTGGGCTGTGATGTACTCGTTTTGATCTAATTCTGCATTCCCAACGTGATTAACTGAAATCGATCAGCTGTGACGAGCCCTCTCAGAATTCTCTGGATGATTTTATGGAAGAGCGAGGAGCAGATGCTCTGCGAGCAGGATGAAGGTAGCAATTATTCAAGGGGGGTGCTGTCTTGACACGAGTCTTCTGACTGAAATATCGACAGAACGGCATCGACCATTAATCGCGTATTGTGGACCAGGCGCCAGTTCCCCACCGCTGATGCACTTTGGATAATAACTTAAATAAGAGCAAGTAATGCCAAGTAAACAGAGGCCCTTGTAAATACCTGCTGTGGAAATTCACTTTGGCTTGAGTCTGCTATTTGTCATGTTCTTGCCTGAGGGTAAAAACATTATACCTGGATTGTTTAAATCACGCAACGTGCTCATCAAGGAGAACCACTGCAGTGGATGAAGATACATATCTTTGACAAGTCTGACAACGAGCTGTATGCATGCAGCCAAAATGAAGATTTATTGTTTAACATTTGATGTCCCTTTGCCTTGAGCAAATAAAAAAAATAAATAAAAAAAAATGATAGCAAAAATCTCCAAAAGTCCAAATGTGGAAAATGAATTATACCTGATGCCTGACAGTTGCATTCGCTGCACAAAAAGGCATGCAGCTTTTGTTTTTTCTCTCACTAGTTATACAATAAATCAGGCAAAACCATTTATGTTTTTGGTCAGTTAGGATTATTAACTGACTCATTATTCTGGCTCAGGTCCAGAATGAATTTTCAGTTCTGTCAAAAGCAGAAATTTGAGGTAGATTTCTCTATTAGACTGTATGACTCAAGTCAAATGTTATAGGTTTCTTTTCACAAGTCTACTGTAGCAGTTTGCTTGAATTCCATCCAAAATTTCCCTACTGATCTTGCGTAATTGATTCAGATCTGAACGCAGTCTGTCTTGCACACACCTTTTTAGCTTAGACCAAAAATGTTTGATAGGTTTGATAGCAAGGCTTTGGGATTTTATTGAGGCTAAACATTCTGCTTCCATCAGACCACCGGAAACTGGAATTATGCTTTTTTTCTGTTTTGTTTGGATTGATTGCTTCTTCCTCTGCATGTAGCCTTCCAGCTCATGTGCAGCTCAAGACTCACTTCACATTTAATAATAACACTCCCTAACAGTTACAAGTAGAATCTTTAAAGGGCGATATTGTCCATTTTAGAATATAATCAATTAACTATCTTGTTGTGAAAAAGTTTGCATATATCAAATTCAACTCAAAAGAAATTTGACTTTTTGTCACGGCAGTTGGAACTGGCCTTCAGCACGTCATCCCAACAATGTCTCTCAATGATATCATTTACAACTGTTCTTAGGAGAGTTGTAGTTTGTATAAGTTCAGTAGACGTGCAGTTCCACCAGGTATTTTCTAATTGCTACTGCCGCTAGTCTGGAGGAGTTGTGTGGGGCAAAGGTGCTCTGTGGGGTGAGAACTTGACTGAGGACTTAAGTTCCAAATAGAAAAAAAATAGGCTTGTATGAGCAGGTGTTGAGACATGGGAGATCTAAGGAATCCTCAAACATGCCTGATCTTCTTCAACCATATATACCACTCAGATCTTTAAGATTATCAGAATCAAACCTACTAACTATTCTGGGAGTCAGAACTAACCATGGTGAAGAAGCTTATAGTTTTCATGCTCGAACACTCTGGAATAAGCTTCCTGCTCATTGTAAGACTGCCCCTACCTTGAGTTTCACTCTATTCACTATATTCAAAATTTAAATGTTTATTTTTAATCTGCTTGGGGTTTTTTTATGTTATTTTTAATTTTCTTGTACAAGCACTTTGAATTGTCTTTGGCTGAAAGGTGCTATATAAATAAAGTTGCCTTGCCTTGCCTAACAGTTACGGTAGAGATCTTATACGATATTGTCCATCTTAAATATAATAGATCTCAATGGGGTTGACCTGATTAAATAAAGGAAATGAAAAACAAAAGATGAGGGAATGACATTATAATATTATATAAAGCTTAAAGATGTATATTCTGCATAATACCCCTTTTAAAACAATATTTTGCTTTTGCATGTGTTTTGTAGCAAATCATGTTTGTCTAAGAGAGTGTGATGGACCGAGTTAAAAATAGGAGGAGTCACAGGACATATTAGAAAATAGGGTTTTCTTTTATTTTAACCCAAAAAATTACAAACACCAAGATAAACTGAGCTCATAAAAGAGGTCAAAAAAACAAAACTGAACTCAGGCAAAAATGTAAACAAACCAGCTGCACAAACAAACATAACTGACCTAACAAAGAAATGACACACAGGGGTTTAAATACTGGCTGATCAGACCAATTAAGACACAATAGGGGTAACTAAACAAAATACAATTACAAACATAAAACAAATAACAGTACAGCTAAGTTTGACTAAACTGAAGACCTAAATGAAAATCAAAATTAATAAACTTTAAATACTAATATTTACTTAAATACAAACTTATCTAAACAAAAGAAACTACAAATTCCCTCTGCCAGCAGAAACTAGTGGTTCAGTCCAATCAATATTTCAGCCTGCTGAGCCCTGGCCCCCATCCTTTGTCCGGCACTCCAAGGCAGGTAAGTACCAATGGGAAAACAAACAGAGTTAATCTTAAGTAAACAAAATTAACTTTAAGTTGACATAAATACATACGTTAACTAAATGTGCGCGCTAACAAATAGAACAAATGTATCCAAATCAACTAATAAATGTTTTTATTGAAACTAAAGTGTTGTTGTGTTTGTATGAAAGAAAATAAACTGTGCATAAAAAGAGTTACCGAAAGAGGGTGGCCATGGATTTGGCCATCACAAGAGACAGAACCATTCTCCTTCCCAAATGGTATAAAGGTTTGCACATTCCCTTAGTATTTATGGTTTCATTTACAGTTTGAACAGATATACATAGCATTTTCAGACATTGTAACTGAGGAGGAATCAGAGTTGTGAAGATCAACTATTCTCCTGATATTTTGACTGATTTCATTTGATTTTTAGGGAGGACTTTGACATGTTGCCTCAAACTACATTTCACCATTTCCAGTTGTGCCTCTGTTACTCAATGTTGTAAGTTAACCTGCTAAAGGCATATAAAGCCATAACATCATCACACTTTTTCCAAATTGTTTAAAAGCATGCACTGTAAAAAATAAATAAATAAAAAGATAAATGGACTGATTTTATAGAGAACCGTTCCAGTCATACTGACCACTCAAAGCACTTTACAGTACAGACTCATTGTCACTCACAAATAAGCGCACATTTATACACCAAAACACAGATCATTTGGCAACTTGGGGCTAAGTCTTTTGCCCACAGATACTTTGACATGTGACAGGAAGAAGCTGGAATCAAACCTGCAACTTTCCAATTACAAGACAAGAACTCTAAACTTGTAATATAGCAGATATAAATAATTTTAGTAGTCGTAGCTGTCTTAAAAAAAGGAATTGCTAAGCTTAATTTAATATCCATAGTAAAAAAGGCATTTTCTTTTTCAGACAGTAGAAATGTAGAAATCTGTTTCCCACTGTACTCTTTAAAATGCAGGCGATGGTGGCGAGTTGCCGGTTCAATCCTCGCTCCACGGGATCCATGCGTCTGCCCAGTGGCGCCAGTGCACGGCAGCCTCGCCTCTGTCAGTGTGCCTCAGGGCAGCTGTGGCTACTCTCTAGTAGCTTCCCACCATCAGCATGTGCGTGTGTATGTGTGTGTGGGTGTGTGTGTGTGTGAATGACAGAATCAGAAATGCTTTGGGGTTGTCTGGACTTCATAGAACGCTATACAAGTAAGAGCCATTTACCATAAGTAAATAAACTCCAAAGATCTTATCAAGGATCTTGATCTTACCCAGGCATGTCTGTTTTACGAGGGGTGTAACAGAGAGAAAGGATTCACTATCATCAGCCCTCTAATTAATGACGTAGTCAAAGAAAGAAACTTAACACACCCAATCTACCCTTCTCTGTCGGAGCTGTCAGATCAACTTCTTTCAAGCATTTGAGGTGGATTATTCATGCCATCTCAAGCCAGATTAGAGCTCTTTAAATAGGTCAAAGATTTAAAAGAGATTCAGGTGTGGATCAGAAGAAGAAAAAGTATGTAACGTTTCACACCCATCTAACTGCTGGTCCACCCTTAAAAAAATCACACGCCATACACTTGCGTACATGCATGGACGTGCACTCGCAAAGAGTTAAGTTCTTAAAGTTATCTAACTGATACTGCACCTTAAATCCTGTCATGTCACATTTTATATCTAACTCCTCCCTTCCTCCTTTTCATCTCTTTTTATTCTTCCTTCTAATCTCTGTCTGATCTATTCTGATGAGTGGCATAAAAAAAACATCATAGCCTTGGTGAGTGGATGAAGGTATTTTTCATCTGTGTGCATTTTTACTGTAAATACCATCTGGAGCTGTCCCCCATGTTATATACAAAGCTTTACAGTACTTGGGTTAAACCACAAGTAGGCTCTTGTGGAATGTGTTTTATGCATGGGAATCAAAAGAAAATCAGCTAGATACAGCAACAGCTTGTTCTGTAAAAATTAAACCTAATGAGTGCTAAATTGCACAAGCAATAAAAAAATGCACACGCAATTGTTCATGCGCTTGATTGAACTTGCAAAAGTGGTGCAGACCACTCTCTTTAGATAGAGAGCGTTGAAGAGCAGAGTGGTCATAAAAAGCATGCTGCAGGTATATAATAAATAATAATATATTTACATATACAATTTGTTTCAACACAAAAGTATAAAAACATTTAAATATCACCCGGAAATAAAGCAAAGACAGCTGTACTTAACTCCACAACACCACAAAGGGATAGGGCTACTGCACTTTTCTTAATTGGCTATTTGGTGTATTTTGGTTATTTGCTTCCCAGGATGGATAGACCAAAGGCTGGATACTCAAGTTATTTAGTTTTTTTTTTTTTTATGACAGGAATTGCTTGGATGAGAGGAAACAGAAAATGATTGATATGCAGCATAAACTGCCTTTGATACATAAGGTCTTAGTGGCACACATGTCTATGTACAAAGGGTACAATGGTGCATGCTCAGTCATCCAACCCTAGAGACATGCTTAGATCAAAGGCAACTGGACTTCTACTTTCTTGAAGTTGTTTCACAACTTTTCATCATCCTGTGCACCAAGGCTGAGGATTTTGATTGTTTCATCCTCTTTAAGATTTTGTTTCCAGTTGCCATTCTCTGAGTTTGCCAAAGCCAAGTTAAAGTAAACCTTCATGGCAAGAGATACAACAGCCAGCTAAAATTTGCATATTGTGCATTTTCTTCTTGAACATATTTCAAAAGCTTAACATTTGGGTTTTGGAAATCAAACAAATGTAAATGACAGCTTGAAAAGGAAGAGACATCTACAAAGAAAAAGAATGAGATGTGGACACACATCCATAAAAGCAATGGTGAGTAAAATAGTTCAATATAAATCACACATCACATGCTCAAATGCCCGCACAGACGTATGCTTGCAGGATTTATAGAAATATGCTTTGAACTTCTTTACACCAATACGCAGATACGAAATGTTAAATTACCATTTAATTACAGTGTGTAGGGGTGTATGTAGGTGTGTGTATATGTGAATGTGTGAAAGTGTGCAGAAAAATAAAGCCAGCATGAGACAGGAGGAGGGATAAGATTCTTTCCACCTATGTGTCATTTCCTTTCTCAGTCTTGCTCACTGCATTACCCCCTTTATATGCTAGCACCATAACTCTTGCCTTACAAGACTTTTTATTACTCAGTGTCTTTCTATATAAGCCTACTGTTTATCTATCACTCTGCCACAGCATATCTATGTCTCAGACAAGAAAAGGAACTGTCCTCATGTGAAAGAAGGTAGAATAATGTTGTCAAATGGAGATAATTCAGAATACATTGTCAGAAACTGACCATAGTAAAAGGGAACTTGAAGGATGTGATAATACTTGTACACCTATAAAGTAACCTTTTTGTTTGTTTTGCTTTGAAAGAAAAGGTAAGAATTAATTTTAAGAAAAAGTATTCAGCAATTACACTAATTGATGGGTATGCAGTAGGGGTGTACTAATTTATCAGTCAGTCAAATTATCAGCGCTAATTTCCTTAATTTTGGGAGATCTGTGATCAGCTGATACTTACCCCTTGATCTCATCTACCTCAGCAAAGGTATGCTCATCACACTCAACAACACTAACAACAACACTTGTGTGCAGAACTACACGAGTGTTCAGAACCAGTATACCATCCACCTCTAATGTAAAGTAGTTCATACATATGCAGAAATCAAACAAACAAGTTATGAAAGAAGCAACAAGCAAACCTATGAGTATTTAATAAAACATTAATCCTTTCTATTAATAAGATCATTTGGTTTAGTACTAACGAATGACCTATAAAAAATATTTTTTGATAACCAAGGTAATAGACAATAAGCATGTATTAAGCGGCAAGAGAGAGAGGGGTGGGGGAGAGAGAGAGAGAAAAACCAGTAACAGAAAGCTTCAGAAGTGGAATTACCGTGTAAGTTTTTCGTGAAAACAAGAAAAATTGACTCAACCGCTAAGACTCCTCTGCTTAAGATAAGATATAATATGTAAGATATAATATTCTTATTTGGGTCAGATGTAATGTAGTGGTAAAGTTTTAATCAGAATCTGGAGCCAAGTGGCTAGTACACTGTCCCTTCCACAAAGTTTTAAAGAAAGAAAATCAAGCAGTTAGAGTGGCCCAGTTTATCACTTGGCTTTAACCCAACTACGAATCTATGGAAACAAATGAAGATCAGAGTTTATAGATGATGCAACCAGAATCTTTGGTTTTTGAAGTCAGTCTTTTTAGAAGCACGGGGGGAAACTGATGCATGTTTTTCCATACAGAAGATGCATTACTATTGTAAGAATTTTTACCTGAGTAGATAAAATGATTACTCAGTCTACAATCTACGAGATTTTACACATCTATTAGATTTTATGTGTACAGCAGTTTGCCATGTGATGTGATTGAAACTGGATCATTCTGTTTGCCCAGGGGCCCCTAAGGGGTTACTCCTACTTTGCCAACACCCATCAATGGGGATCCAATGTAAAAAGTAGCAACCGAAATAAAAAAGGAGAACAGCAGTGAAAATTTGATTGCCTAGCCCTTAAATCTATATTTACAATGGAAAAGCCAATGCCCTGTAAACGCAGAAACTTCTAAAATTCCAAAGTGCTAACTTCAAATGATTTATTTGGTCTGTGCAGTTGACCACACTATAAAAAAGGTACAAATTGTTCTTTAGAAGCATTTAAATGATACCACATTCATGAGCATTTTATTCTTTCCGTTGTTTTGTTTTTGCAATGTTTGTCCAACTGATTTTCTTAGAAATCTGGGAGTCTAATGCTTTATCTTCATCCTTAGCCAGAACAACATATAGTCTCTTGTCTTTCCCCTGCTGAGTAAAGATGAGGGAAACTGATCCCCGAGGTGGATTTTCCATCTTGAAGAGTTTATCAAGATAAGGTAGCGTTTGAGTTCCCAAGCAAATGGTAGTGGGGTAGGGTGGCAGAGTGACTCCAAGTAAGTACCGAGACCCAAGTTGTCTTCTATAAACTCCTAAGTACCCTTGAGCAAGACATGTAATGGCCAACTTGTCTCTGGGGTGCTGTAGTGTTGCAGCAACAGCAACCTAAAGAGCTGAGGTGAAAAAAAGAACTTTCCCTACTGAGGATCAAAGAACTACAAAAAAAGCCTGTGTGCTAAAGTCACCAAAGTTCCACGCCTCACCTCACCACAAAACACTCTGGTGGCAAATTATCTGGCTTGCCCTCCCTCCTCCTTCTGTCTATGTGGCACTCTTTGTTTTTGTTCTGCTTTATGCCTCCTCTCTTCTCCTGTCCTATTATGGACATAGCAACAGTGTTGCTGTCAGGGCGACTAAAGATTTGATTCACTATCTGTCCCCGTCTCAGTGTGCGTGTGTGTTAGATAGCAGATAAGAGCCATATATAAACAGCACTTGAAAGCAGAAATGTAAATGTTTAGAAGTCACTGCTGAACACAGACCATATCAAGATACCGGCGAGCAAGACCGAGAGGAGTAGAGCAGATTAAAGCAGAGTTCACACCGGGAGACGAAGCACGCTGTAGACAGGACTAGAGTTAGATTCCAGCCATCAATACGGCTTAGTGGAATTTACCATCTCAAAGCTATGCTTCCACAGTCTTATCTGTTGCTGAATGTGCCAATTTTTTGGTAAGGATGTATTAGATACCTGTGTGCCATGGGCTATATGAGATAATTCCTTAATGATAATTTGGTGTTCACAGATATAGAACAGTATATTTATTTGTTAGTGTGTAAAGTGAAAAACCATGTTTTCAAACACAGGTGATGTTTTTTGATCATTACAATTGATGGAACAGTGAATGGAAACAGTCGATTTTCAGCTTGATCTACTTCACCCTTGACTAACCAATCTGATACTCAAAAGAACTGCTGTTTTGCTTTTTAATCAAAGTTAATTATTTTTTTTTTTGGGCGGGGGGCGTGCTGTGGTGGCGTAGGGGATAGCGCAACCCACATTTGGAGGCCTTGAGTCCTCGTCGCGGATTCGATTCCTGGACCCGACCGACATTTGCCGCATGTCTTCCTTCCTCTCCTTCCCCCTTTCCTGTCAGCCTACTGTCATATAAGGGACACTAGAGCCCATAAAAAGACCCCCTGGTGGGGAAAAAAATAAAGTTGATGTTTTTTTGTTTGCAAAATTGTGTTTACAAAATTCCTTTGCTTGTAATTTATCTTTGAGCCCGGATATACTGTAGGTTAATTGTGTACAACCTCAGATTTAGAGCAACTGTTTTAGCTTGATGCTGTGGGGATAATTGCTGTCTAAAGTTCTCTATACTGCCCCCCTCAATTATTGGCACAAAGCATTAGTCTCTGTTCAATTTTCAAGGCACACAAAGATTTTACAGTGTTATAGTTTCATACTACAAAGGGAGTCATTAGAATTGTTTTGGCTGTGCGGAGTAAAGAAGCACTGCACCTCACTCACCTGTTTCTGACCACTGTCATTCACCAGGTTGACTAGTTGTGTTAACTTATAGAATAGATCAACTCCTTACGTATTTAGGACATATTGGCTTACAACATTATTCCTACTGCAAGTACCCAGGATTATTTCACAACCACACATCAAGTCCCTAAACCATCATTTGATATAAGGCTTTTGTTCACATTCTTCTCAGGCTTTCAAACAACTGTGAGACAATCCTCATCAGTGTTAAGGAAATTTAATCAGAATAAAATAAGGTATGGAAGAGAACTCAACAGTCATTAAGAGAATAAGTGATCTTATTCTGCATGTGAATAAAGTCCCACAACATTCCAGAATGCATAATTCACTGACAAGACAACTTCATCTAACCGCCTTTCTCCTGAAGATAGAGTTTAGTTTCAAATTCAAACTAACAAGGTTTATGTATTAGATGTGACGAAGTAATTACAAAGGCACATGTGCAAGGAGGTTTTAAAAGCTCTTTTGAAGTCAAATATTTCTAAAGGAAGAGGAGATTTTTTTTTATTTGGAACTATATTGGCCATGAATTGTGTGCAAATGGATATGAACGCTTTCTCGCGAGTGTGTGCTCAGTTGCACAACTGTGTGTATTTTGCATGTGTGAGCATGAAAGTGAGGGAGTGAGTGATTGTTAGCAGAAGCTCGTTAACCTCAGAAGTCATTACCGCAGCTCAGAGGTTTATACCAATTAGAAAAAAAATAAACGACAAGCGAAAAACAAAACAGACAAATGAAAAACAAGAGGAGAGGAGAAAGTGATTACTGGAGACAAAATTTAAGTGATTATTTTTGCCACGTTGAAAACAATATTCTGCCCCCAAGACAGATTTAAATGGCGAGAGCAACAGGAGTGATTGCTGAGAAGAAAGCCATAATTGGGTAAAAATAAGAAGTGATCATCAGCGTAAAACATCAAATTACAGCTGGTAATTCCTTACACAAATAAGGACAAAAAAGACACAACTGGAAAGTGACTAGAGGAATTAAAGAAATAACTGGGATCAAAATAGAGAAATAAGATAAAAGATAAGAAGATAAAATGTGGAAGGAGAGATGACAGACATTATTTCCTATATAAAAATGTTTTTCTTCAAGATATATTTTTCTTTTTTAGCCTCACTTTGGGCAACCCACATTCTGGCTTGTTCCATTTGTCCCTGACACACACACACGCACGCACGCACACATTCTTATACACACAAACCCCTGAAGGGGCCTTTTTTTCCACATTGGGCCATGTGGTGCAGACAGGCGTACGGAAACAATTCCCTAAAAACACACAGTCTACTCAGAAAGCTGCAACACAACCTCACACACTCACACACACATCAACAGTTAAACCTGCTGGATGAATTGCTGCCTTGTTCAGTGGTGCATTAATAGCAAGGAACTGCTCTGGAGATTAACGCAGACGTACATATCAACATACACATGGAAAAGCCTAACCATTAGGCACTCTAGGCCACATGTGCATTAAAGTTAAGTTATTTTCCTCTGTCCAGAAGTAGGTTTTCAACAAAATAACCAACAGAAGCTGTGATAAGTCAACTCCATTAGACAGCAGGGAAACATGTCATGGATGTATTTTGTTTCAGAGATGTCATTTTTGCTGTTTTAGAAAGCTATATCTCACTTGTTTACAGCTGTGCTATCAAGATGTTATCTATCACCAACTGGCTATTATTGACCAAATTCATCTTGTAAAATAGCAAAAATTTGTAGAGCCTCTTGGTTATGTAAAAAGTTCAGAGAAAATTGATCATGAATTTGAAGACACCTGCTGTCATCAACAGAAAACAGTAACAGTAAATCAGATGGATTGGTCCACGGATGGATTTATGGATTGATGCATTCAGTTTCTGAGATGGCGAATTGAGTTTAGCTGAATTTACTTTACCCATACTCATCCTGGCTACTTATGGAATAACCCCGAAAATCATACAGTTGAAGGTTGAATTTTGATTTTCCCTGAATTGAAAATACATTTTGCGATTTTTCATATCTGCTGTCTCCTGTCACACACGAGCCGACTTTGCTCCTATTTTGACCCCAATGTGGAATTTTAAATGTCTCTTAAGCATTTGAGTTGAATGTCGGCTACATTCAGCTCTTAAAAAGTCTGGAAAGTTCCTAAAGTCCTCCTCCACATCAAAATAGGAATATATATTCAGGTTTGTATCCCATTCTTTCTGTGTCTTCACCGTTGAGTAATTGCTGTCTTTTCATTCTGTTTAAAAGAAAGGACACTTCCATTCTGTTGTATTTCTGTCTGACAGTAGTTAATTATATTTTACCACCAATCTCTCAATTTGCTTTTCTCCTGTTGCAGAAAATGGCGCAGCGTGTCTTCCAATATTCTCAACAATATGGAACGTTTCATGTTCCATTACAGACAATTGGCCCTGGAAGAAGTCAGGATTAAAATTCAACAGTGTTTGTTATTGCAGTCAAATGGATCCGAGGGAGTCAAAGCAGCTGGAGACAGAAACGTCCGATTTTTTCAGGTCGACTTACTCAGCATTGATTTGTTAAGACCAAACAAGTGGCTTCTGTAAGATATGAAGCCATGAGAAGGAGCTGTGGGAGAGCTGACTCATCTTACTGAAAAGGAAACTTCCTTTCATGTGAAAACGGAAGAAACTGCACATAATATTCTCCAACTAATCAAATACATAAAACTCTGTTTTCCGTAAAAGGTGGTTTCTACTTTATTTTCTTATTCTGTGTGCGATGCAGAAAATGTTTTTCACGGTTTCTTTAAAAATTATGAAGCCTTACAAAAAAAGATTCATAGAAAAAAAATTATATTGTTGGAACCAGAAGTTTACATACACTGAATAAAAATACACAAAACCTTTTTTTTTTTTTTCCCCCTCATTGTCTGAAGTTAAATCAGATGAAGCATCTCTTGTTTTAGGTAAGGTAGAATTACCACAACATACCAGAGATGCATTTTTTAATGTCTCCACCTTTTTAAGTTTACACACATTTCCTCAGCTTTGAAAAGGTCAACCTTGCACTTTATGACTTGAATCAACATTTTAGGGTATTCTTCCATAAACCCCTCATAATGGTTTGCTGGACCCCAAAATCTTAGATGCAAGTCAAGAAACCTCCGGGTTTTACCACTTAAAATTCTTCTCCATAGAAGGTTTCTTTTAACTTAGGTTTTTAAAACATAACAAATATAAAGTCAGGCTTTGCTATTTTTATGTGTGTGTCAGTATGCTGGAAATATTTTGAAAAACATATTTGTACAGATGTGTAGCCTGTAACATGTTTGAGAGCCACTGGTCTAATTCACATAAGAGAAAACTATGTGAATTAGACCATCAGTCTAATTGCAATGTATGCCAGCATACATTGGAAGTAGGGCGATCATCACCTCTTTGTCGTTATCAAACACAAAAGACTAGTATGACAAACAAACTCTGGCTCACAATATTTGACACCACCCAAACCAGGGAGTACATTGACACTAACTGATGATATTTTAGTTTGTTATCAATTCTATAACTATCACAAAACTAAAATGGTGGTAAAATATTAAGCTTATCTACTCCTAAACACAAAGACAAGAAACAGTGTGACAGAAGCTTTAACAATTGTAGCATCCAAAGAAAATATTCGGTATGCTCTCCACGAACACTGCACACATTTCAACTAAGAACTGACTAAAGACTTGCCTTTGTAGTTAGTTTTTTTCTTTGGCAATTTTGAATTTAGTTTTCCCTTCTTTCTTTCTTCTGTCACTGCCTTGCTACTGGAAACACAGTCAAACAAGCTCAGTGTGGCATGGCGACTGACTCGGTTGCATTTGGCTTTGGTTAGCACCTGAATGTGAGCAAACTACCAATTGGAACTATCTTATGGCTCCCAACTACTGTTTTTGTCGCTTTGGCAGGTTGTTCTGCTGCCGAGCAGCCTGGCTGCTGTAACTGGTTGTGCTACAGTCCCAATTGTCTGGAGTGACTCTGGTGCCTGGGTCTTTTCAAATCAATTATATAGGAACTCTAAAACCTATGGTGCACAATTAAAATTCTGATGACAGATCTTCCATAGCTTTCCTGTGTTATAAATATACATAGACAAAGGTTGGCTATACTGATAGAATAAATCTGCAGAGGTACATCATGTGGATAAGTGTTAAACATCAGCAGACTCTAGATTTCAGGAAAAAAAAGAAGTTTTTGGTCAGTATAAGCAATCACATTCAAGCTGACTTCGCAGTAGTTTTCTAGCATGCACAACACTGCAAGTGCAGAGTGATTTTTCCCCTCAGACACACCAGGAGCAGCTCACAGCTGTATACATCACCGGCATATGGATTAAATAAATGCAGTCTGTGCAGAGCTTGTTAACACTTGTTCTCTTGGCTACAACACAAGTTTTGGGCAAACCAAACAAAAATAAGAGCACACACCCAAATCTGCGCACACCCAGACAAGAGCGTACATGCAGACTGCATGTGTGCAAACACCGACACGGAGATCACGTCCAAGCAAGTTTCAGGAAGCAAATGTTAAACTAAGCCAAACATGTACACGTACATGTATCCTATGTACTTTAAAAAGATAATTTGTGTCATAAACTTTAATGTGTATTTTCTCCAAAACTCTATGAAAAACATTAGACTCAGTCCATCTCTCTTATTTTGCCAGTAAGCCATCTGAATTTGAGCAATAATGTTTTTCATAGACAAAAATTTAGCAAAGACAGATGCCCTTTTACTTCAACTTTTAAAAGTCTATAATCTAGTAAACATAATTCAATATTAGTTTTGAGAAGTTGTCCCCAAAACCTTTATTGCAGTAAACATAAAAATCAGAAAACTGAGCCAACACTCTACTAGTGTGATACTTTGTGTTTTGTTTTTTGTTTTTTTCCAGAAGGTCATTATTTTTATAAGCACTACATAATTAATCAATCAATAATTAACATTAATAATTACTTTGGAGACTTTAGCACATTTAGCTAAACACAAATAAGACTGGATTTAAAAATGTCATTTTACATTTTTAGAACTAAAGAGGTGGGAAAAGGACAAAATTGATTTTTGGTACTGTGACTATTTAAGGGGAAAAGTTGCCTTCAGTCTGGAGCATCACTACCAATTAGTAAAGTCAAACTGATTTATATTGGAAGAATGTTCTGACCAGAAATGGAGCATAGCCACTGTGCTGGGAAGAAAGAAATGAGATAAAACAGTGAGATGACACTAACCTCGACCAATCCCACATCGGGTTCTTACAAACAGACTGACTGTAGTTCGCTCACATCTGCCACTGATTTCTGATTGATTTGGTGTCCTTTAAATGAGTTAGTCCTCAACAAACTAACAAATGAAGTCATTAATTGCAATGACTAATGGTGACACTGTCTTTATAAATCATTGCCTGCATGATTAATAACCTTTAATTGTAATTAATTAGAACTACTTGCTGTTTAGTATTTTGGGAGAGAGGCAGGATTCAAAGTGTTTATGTGGCCACAAATAAATGTGCCTTTTGTACAAAATGATAAATGGTCACGGCTTTCTCTCACACACAGTGATACACTGACACAAAATATGTGGTTGTGGGAGAACTAGAAGTGATATCCCCGACTGCAAAGCTGTGAAAAGATGAGATCATGCAGCACATAATGAGCTATCGGACATATTTTGCGCAAATAGGTCAACAGGTAGTTGACGTTTGCAAGCTGACACATTTTCGTAACACTGGGCTTTGTTATGAATGTGCTTCACAAATGATAGTTGTGAAAATTACAAACACTGCGGAAAAAAACCCCCGAATAAAAACAATTGTGGCTCCACTTACTCAGAATGGCAGAATTTATTTCTAGGCAAATACATCACAGACACAAACTGCTTTGTGAGCAGTGAACATGCTAATGTGTTTGTGTGTAGTACGACTGTCAAACTGCTTTGTGGGAATGACTGAATTATCTCTGTTCAACATTCCGAAGTTATAAGCAAGTCTTAAAGGAACAGGCATATCAAAGAGCATTCAATACCACAAGACACACACACACAAACAAGAGCGCATCAGTGGACATCTGTATACACAGTCCACATCTAAAGGCATGCATATTCACATGCAGAGACATAGTTGGACACACACAATCAAAACCACGTCTAAAAGCATCAAGCAGCTCAAAGCAATCCGCCCTACTGAAAAACATCACCAAGCAAAGCCACCGTACCACATAATGAAAAACATACAAGCACTAACTCCATCACAGGCTCACACATGCTTTCACTCAGGGGCGCAAAACATGCACCGTGTTTACTCAAACTTTAAAACACTAATAATTTATCATGACATTAATTCAGAAAAAGATCTACAAACTGTTAATTCAGACAGTTTTAAAGAAACAGAAGATAAATAATCAAATCATCACATAAATCGATCACCTAACGGATTGTTTTACAAACTAAAAAGTCGCTTAATGCCTCACCAATTGGAAAAACTGCAAACTACATGAAAATTTGTAATAAAACATTGAATTGTGTAAATGTTGTCTTTTTCTGCCCGATGCCAATTTCTGGTTTACCTTTAGGTCTGACCTGCCAAGTTTTTTTTTTTTTTGTTTTTTTTTCCCCGTTTATATTCATATATTCTAAAATCAATAACACTTAAGAGAAAACATTTACTGCCCATTCTTTGATGAAGTTAATGATTCTGAATCCAACAGAAAATGAATAAATTCCCCTTTTATGCCTCAAACTACATACTATTATTCATGATGTGATGGATCAAATATGGTAGGACATCTTAGTTGATGCAGTGGAGGAACTGAAAAAGAATTCAGATTTTATGGTTTTTGATCTGCTAATCGATCTCTGGTCAATCGATTGGTTAGTCTCTAGTTATTAATTTAAACTGCCAAGACGGGGGGAAAATGATGAGTGTGAGTACAGCAGTAATTCTCTGTTTTGAGACATCAGGTCAATTAGATGTCTGCACAAATATTAAAGGGAAATGAACAAACAGAAAAAAAAAGATCTTCAAGCATTTGACTTATTGATCACCAGTCAGATGCAGTCAAGCAAAGATTGGCAATTTTGTTGCACCCTGGCTGAGTGGTGCATCAATAACAATTATGTTCAAAGAAAAACTGAAAACCAAAACTGTGAATGTAAAACGTGAGCTAATTTCTTTTAGTCTAAAACACCTGAAACATCTGGTCTGACTGTGGCCGTTTTCATTTTGATAGAGCCACTAGACCATTTAACGACTCTTTTAAAGGCTGAATCCTATTTTACCACTTCCATTATGTTTAGTCCTTAGCCTTAGGTTTCGAAGCAGTGGGGCATCACAAAACTTCCTGTGGGGTTGAAGAAGGGCAAATAGAAACAGTTTCTACACTTGTAAACAAAGGGGTAGGAACTAAGCTTAAAAATATGCTCTGAAATGTAAATATTATATCAGTGCATTTTTAATAGCACAATATTTTTAATGGCACAATAACCACTCTGGCATCCATCTCGAAACCCAGGTGGGTTGTGGCAGATGGCCTCTCATACCAAACCTGATGGAGAGTTTCCCTTTCTACTTTTGACACACACGTTTGTATAGTAAACACGAGATTAACAAAATGTCTGTACACCCCTTCTAAAATATATCATTTCAAGAACAACAAAATTAAGTTGTGTTGGTAAAAACATATACTATATTTGGCATGAAAAAAACAATATACACGTCTACAAACTCACATAAAAAAGAGATTTACCATGTATTTAGAAATGTCAGAACAATTGTACATGAAATTTGCAGAAGCAATAGATATTACAATAATTACGTACTCCTCTTCACAAACCACCGCAGCCTTGTGATCACACTTACATAATAACCTCCCCTGTATGCATTTGCATTTCCTGTAGTATAACAGCTTGCAAATGTGTCAGTGCATTCTTGAATGCATGTCACAAAAAGGAAGCAGCAAAATGAACGCAAACGCGGTTTAAAATGTCACCAAATAACACAAAAAGCTACACAATTATTTTATGGGCTTACCATCACCAGACTACATTATAAGCTATGACATAGTTCATTGACATAATTTAGCCTTTTATCGAAAACGTTGCTATCAATCTATAGCATATAACATCAAACAGATTTAGTCTACTTCACACTCATAACCTTTACTTACAGATTTAGCGTCGGCCAAGAAGCTGATAAAGATATTCCCTCTAATTTTCCACTGTGAGGAACTAATGAGCTCTGCTAATGGGGCTTACTGAACTGGAATGCACCAGCATGGACATGATGGAGGAGCAGGTAATGTTCGACTATGAGTCAGTTATTCTGATATATGATGTCAGAGACATTCTTCAACTATTCATGGACGTGATCTCTACTCATTCAAGCTGTACAGCAACAGTTTTCCCTCATCATGGGCAAATATTATTACTGAAACCCAGCGCACCGGGAGCATTTAGAGGCAATGCACAGTCACTTCCCCCGACGGTATGAGTGTAACAGGTTTGTCATCATGCTTTGCTAATCAGCATAAAAAAACATAGCTGATGTGAACAATCAGCTAAGGTTGCTGAGCAGGAAGCAATGTTGGTCCACAAATCAATAAAGCTCTGAGAGGAAACCTAAGTTTCCTTCATTTTTTTTATAAATTATCTAAATAGTTTTTTTTGTAAAGCTTTAAAAAATAACTTGTATTTTCAAAATCAAAAAAAAAAAAATTCCAATGGAAAAATGCTTACACAACACAACCACAATCTAGATCCCTGTTGCTAATAAATAAGTTTATTTTATGTGAGTCTAAACTGATATTTTCATAAGAATATACGACATAGAAACTAAATTTTACAGAAATATGTTCTTTTGACAGTTTAAACAAAAATAATATTTAAGCTAGTTTAAAACAACATATATAAATGCAAAGAATTTGACAAACTAGTAACTTTGTATTTTTTTTTTTTAAAAGAAAAGTTCTGTATTATTTAGTAATCGGGAAACAAAACATCTGAAAGAGTCAGCAGAGTGTGAGATGTTCTGAAATAATTTTGTTTATTGCAGTGGAATATTTTCACACTGGAAAAAGTTTCAACTCTGTAGACATATTTCTTTTCCTTTACATTTTCTTTCTTAATATACCTAATGAAATGTACATATATGGAGTACTTCCAGACTCAGAAAAGTTTTATAAATTTGACCAGAATAAATGACATGTTCTCCAGTCTTTCCCAATTTGAAGACACTCAAAAATATCTAAGACTCCATGCTCCAAAAATCAGGAAGAGTGTGTTAACATCAGAAAAATTATTTTTTAATGTTGGATGTGCTTTTTCAATAAATAAACACGCCTAAATTGATGACAATGTTTTTCTATATTTTTGAGTTTTGCAACTACAATAAACATTGTTTTTTTTAACAAATTTGATCCATTTTTACCAGCCGTGTCAATAAATATGCAGGTACTGCTGTATTTTCTGGTAACATAACTCCTTTCGGTTTTAGCAGTGGACCGCTTTTGAGTAATTTTAACAGAGCTGAATTAAAAAAATCTTACCTGTGCTGGTCATCAGGTTATCAAAACATCATGGCTGACTCCTGGCTTTGGCATCAGTTTTGTTCAACCAGCTTGATTACACGAGTCTGTCCGGTAGCACAGCACTTCTGCACGGTTCCTCTGTTACTCCAAAACAAAGTAATGGAAAGCAGAAACCAGGCGTCGGACCCAAACTGGTATCATTCCATCTCTTTTGGTCCTTGTGAGTCCTCAAAGTTCCACAATTGTCAGAGTAAAAATGGTTCAGATTCTTTGCCTCGTGTTTAAAAAGGTCCTTCACTGGGACAAGCATCAGCTACGTTTGGTCCAGAGCTGCAGCACCTCTTCTGCTTAACTGCGCGCCATCGCAGTTTTGTTCCTGATCAGCTCGAGTCTGGGTGACAAATGCTGTCCTGCTTTTAGGTCTTCAGTCACAGTTGTTGCCTTAGCCTGGAAAAGTATAAGACAAAACCTTTAGAGAAAATTTGACAATTGTAAACAACTAAGACCTTTAATTTATTTCATTCTGACATTGATTATAAAGAAAACATTTAAGACCTAGAAATGTAGTAACTTCAGTTTAGAAAGAATTTTTATTATTTAAATGACACAATGTGAATTTACTTAAGTGTAGCTATATAAATGGAAAGGGAATGTTCCAGCAAATACACTAATTACATGAACAATCAGGTAAAGCACTTTGGAATTAAAACAACATTTAGTATAGAGAGTGGTGCAGAAAAATTGATGAGGGACGAAACAAAGCCTGCAGCAGCATTCAGTCGCAACAGGATCCAGTGTCTCACTTTCTCTACGACTATTACCAACTCCATTTCAATATTGATTGTTCCATGAGTCTGAACAAGGAGGTCATTAATGAGTAATTTCCTGGGATTTCCATATCAAATTTCCAGTGGCCGTGACCGCTGACAATTACATTTCCTTTATTCTATAATTCTAGCATTAAAAACAGAGACTCTTCAATTCTCGGCTCCCCTCTTTTGTTGCCCCAACCGCAAAAAGAAAAAAATCATCCCACCCTGTCTGTTTGCACCACTCCCCTCTCTTTTCTCCTCACAGTCCCACCTCACTCTTTGGCGCCTGCTGGTTTCCATCCATTCAGCTTCAATCATCAGCCAAATATTTTTTGGACTTTTGGAGATAGCGTGTGTAAAAGGTCTGCATCGTTCAGTTACCACCACAAATAAAACTCTAAAAACATGGATACTGAGTGTGTGTGTGTATACCAATCTTGCCATAAAAAAATCCTTTGGATTTACATCAGGACTTTGACTAGGACATTCACAATGAATATACCTGAATATACTTTGAATTAAGCTAATGCACTGTAGCTCTTGCAGTATGGTTAAGATCCCACTGTTAAAAGAACTGGCCTCAGAGCTGCAGACTCAATGATTTCCTTCTAGTATCAGCATCCTGCTGAAGGTAAGCATGGTGCTGCCACCACCAGTAGGGGTAGTGTGTGAGGGTGATCTGCATTGTTTTTGGTTTGGCATTTTAACATCACCTGGCCAGATTTCAGCTTTTTACTTGCAAACTCTTTCTTCAAGGCCAGATTTTTCTGCTTCTCTAATTAGTAGTCTCTGGTTTAGGAGGATGGCCATTGTCCTGGCAGGTTTACAGCTCTGTTATACTATTTTTAATTTCAAATGTTTGATTGATCTGTGCTTTGTGACATGTCCACGGTTTGAGATAGTCTTTTTCTTAAGAAAAAAAAAAAACCCTACTTTGAACTTATCCAGAACTTTCTCCTTGACCAGTCTGTTGTTTTCCTTGGTCTTTGTGATGCTGTTTGTTCACTAATGTTCCCTAACAATTCACAGAACATCTGCGCTTGATTTTATTCATGTGTATCCAAGTAAAGGGACTACATATTCTTTTCCATCCACTTCACAATTATGCGCTACTTTGGTTTGGTCTAGAGAATAAAAGTCCAATATATTGAAATTTGTGGTTGTAAAATGTTTTACTTTTGCATTGCAGTATACTGAATATCACCAGTGGGTTAGACAAATTTTTAAACATACGCACATGCAGGATTAAAGAGCCTTATCTATTGTTTGAAGCTTACTATACATCAATTATGCAACACTAGATCTGAAAGATATGAAAATGAACAGTGTTCTCATACTGTAAACTCCATTCCCAGAGTTACCTTTGCTCCTTGCCACTTCCACATGTAGCTCTATAACTTTGTTTTTCACCACAAATAGAAAATGAACACACTGAAAATGGACTGTTTTTATGTGAAAAAGGGAAATCTGCACATTATGACTCATAACTGAAATTATGAGTCATTTTTATACACTCCCAACTTAAAACAGTCATATTTTTAAGAGGAGTAAAAAATAGAAAAAAAACATGGTTTTGGAATAAATAAAAATTTCTTTAAATGTCCTGCGTCCTCGGATAACCTTTAAGCAATTTAAACAAATCAAACATCAGCTTATTATAAATACAAAATTACAACCACAAAGGATTACATTCTGCTGATTTCATCAGGCTGTAACATCCTGACTCTGAAGCTACACATGCACACATACATGCTTCCTGTTGTTTCAAGTCTGACCACATTATAGTATTAGCTATTAGAGCTGCGAGAAAGTAAGAATGTTTTTTTTTTTTTTTTGGGCTGTGAGGGAAAGCAGAGAGAGCGAGAGAGAAGAAAACAGGCCAGCTACTTACTGATTAGTAGAACAACAGAAAAAGAGAGGAGAGAGAAAGGTTTTCTTTATTGGAAGGAGGGAGCGTAACTAAATATTTTTCCTTGCGGAGTTCTGACTCAATCGAGCTCCTGCTTAGTCATTTGATTTAATCACTGTCATTCGCTGCCTCACTGTGCTTTATTCTACATTGTGTGTTTTCTTTCTTTTCTCCACAAAGACTTATCTCGCTTTTTTTTTTTTCATACCCAGCTTCTTTAACCTCCATCCCAGTGCAATTCCTACTTCCCTGTCTCAGTTTACCACTCAAGCCGTCTGTCCAATCAATCCATCAGCGGAGCTCCCTGTCATTTTCAAATGCTTCTTCTGTCTGCTTTCCCAACTGTCACTGCGGCTAAGACTCGCCCCCACCACCCACCAGCTCCACCTCCAACTCCCCCCCCCCCCTTGAAGGACGTGTGTGGTCCGGCCTGACTATAGAACATTACATTGTTCCAGACAGGTTGGACTGCGCCACTAGCCAGCAGACGGAGGCAGGCGGGGGAAGGTGGAGAGCAGGGGTTCCTAGGGAATGTTTGTTTTTCTGTTTCCAATTTGGTCCAGCCCAAGGAACTCCACACTCCGCTCTGTCTCAAACACACCATTCATGACGGCCTGACGTAGATGATTACACACAAACACCCACTCAGCAAGTCTCGGCTAGCTCACAGCGCACACACACACACGCACACACAGATGTGTATATAAGCACATACCTACACATGCTGAGCTACTTCGCTGCCCATGAAATACACATATGTACATATATGAGAATTGAGAACAATACACACATGGCTTAGATTCGTTCTCAGTCGCTTTAACCATGAAACGTAATACATTTAATTTATCTTTGTTCTCATCTTTTATTGTTTTCTGATTTGTTATTGCTAATGCCATTTCAAATGACATGGTGGTCAAACTAATTATGCTTGTTTTTTTCCTCGTCTTTCCGATCCCCCCTCCACTCTGTACTTGGGAAAATGATCGTTTCTGAAAGGGCTTTTTGATGTGTCTTGCTGAGTTTTTAGATGTTATGTAGACAAAGTTTAAGCTCCATGTTCCACCAATTAAAGCACAGAGGGCACATTGTTTCATACTCAACTATTCCATCTGAAACGGATTACTTTAGTAATTTCCTTGTTTGGATTTGCTTTTATTTATTTTTTTCTCTTTATCGAGTTTATTTGTAAGGAAGGAGCTCAGATCAGCTCTGGCAGCTGGAAAAAGTAGCAGATGTACCATACTTGTCTTCATAGCTCAAATGTATTTAAAAAGCAACTTCCTTAATGAGATCTGAGGGATCAAGAAGTCTTGCTAAAGATTAAAAACATTCCATATACACATCAATCTGCCAGCCAACAGGTGTAATACTAGCACCTGTTTTTCAGCTAATTTGGCTGGAGGAGAAGCTATTTCAGTCAGAGACACACAGAGAAATCAACTGTTAAATACAACAATTCAAAGTTGTAACAAACTGACCAGTGACCAGGCAACCTGAAACTCAAAATTCCAATATTTTTCTGGTCAATGAATACACCATACCAAAGCAATGACAAATCAGACTACCATACTTTTCAGTGAGATTGTTTCTAAAGGAAAAAGGGCCTACGGTCACACAAACACACTGGCTGTTTGCAATTACTAATGCTAAAATACATATTTTTAATATGAGATTATGTAAGCAGTTTAATATCAATGTCTTACTCATTGGTCTTGTTTAAATATAATATCAAAACCCTGTTTTACAGTAGTCCTTCCCCCACACAGTAAAATGGTGATCATTGTCAGGAAAGGTAAGATCAAAATATTTTGAACGGTTTTATTTATAGTTCTTAAAGAGAAATTGAGAAAGCTTTGCAAACTCAGGAAAAAATTCTGATGGTAAGTGAGTAGGTTAAAATTATTTTTTTTAAAACAACTAAAAAAATAACATAATGGTTAGATCGTAATGTATCTCAGACTTTGTCTGGCATCTCATTAAAAACACTTGAAACAATTTACCAGACAAATTTTAGAGTGACTCGAGTTTTCCGCGGCTGTACGAATCACGGAGTAAAACAATACTTTTCTCCTTGTTGTTGCTGAGCACTGCAGGCGAGCTGGCTGATAGGTGGCTACTGTGCTCCCCAAGCTTGTAAGAAAAATGCATTTGGATGTTTTGAAAATCTTTTTGATAGCCGACTGCCATTTGGCTACTGGAGCAGGTAGCCCAGCTAATTAACCAGCAAATATTAGATTGTTATAATCCACAGATCAAAAAGCTACATCATTCTGCATTACAAACATATTTACTTAAACTACTACTAAATTTAGTGAGTGTCTAATATTTTTGTACAAGTCAGAATAGCAGCAATAACCAGGATGGTCTGTTTTAAATAAAAGTGATAACCACATACCTTTAATACAGTTATAAGTACTAAATATTGTGAAACTGTTCAAACTCAACAAATGGATCTCATACCATGACAATCTAAAAATGTTCTATGACTATTTCACAAGGGCTAAAAGCGCCTCGTAAATACAATAAAAAACTTAAATAAATTTCCTAAATTGCATGTCAATGCCTCCTTCAATTTTTTCAATAACCGAACAATTTGGAATAACAGGAGACAAATGAGGCACTCTTAAAAAAGAAAGTTAAATGAAAATCTGTCCCAATGTCTGCTCATCAAAAAGTGAATGCATATTTATCAAACTAACCAAACTTCTCATCTGCATCTACCTTGCCATGTTTGATGCCAATCTGAATATACAAGTGAAAACTCAATTAAAGCAATTTCCTGTCAGATACATTGATGGAAGAGGAAAAGAATGAAGTAATACGGTTTTACCTCTGACAGAAAATACAAATGGTTCCCAGAGGATGACATGTCAGAAAAATGGACCCCTCTGAGTATATTTGAAGAGCAGCTGACACTGCTGATGTCCATGTCAAAAACATTTACCACTCACTTTCTTATAAAATGAGCAGAGTAATTTCAATTCCTAGTAGGTTTGTTTCAGCTATGAAATCAAAGTACACCAAAACACCGATAAGGTTACCCAGCTGCTCAAGCATGAGGGATATCAGCTGCTTTAATCAGATAAATGTGAGAGAATTATAGGGGGTTTCCGTCATGCAATAGCAATATTGATAAAGTTACTTGTTTTATTTGAACATAAATTCAAGATAGAATAGCTCCTTCTGAGTAAAAAACAGGCATATCAGCAGAAAATACTACTATAAAAACTAAGAAGCATGACCACAATTTGAAGAAATGTTTTTAAACATAATTATTTAATCTTCACACTGTGCAAACTGGTTTGCTGATAAGGCGCTCCACCTGGTAAAAATCCACTTGCAGAAATAAACAATGGATCAAAGCAAAAACTCCTTTATCATGTTTGTTATGAGAAAAGAAAGCATTGTGTCGGGGCTGCTTTGCTCTTCTATATACGTCTTTCAGCAACCTTGATCAACCAGATCTTTCTGCTGCTTAAGTGAAAGCTGAGGGAGTGGTCTCTATTCACTGCTGCAAGCAACGCCCAGAGCTTTTAAGTGGTGTTCTGACAGTGAGACACGTGCATGTTATGGAGACACTGACTTTTTCCCATAATACGTATCTTCGGAGTGTCTCAAAGTGCTTTACATGAGTTTGCTTTTTCCTGTGGGCTATGACTACAGGGATTATTTTAGGAATGCATTCTTTCAAATACTTGTGAGAACACATATAGTCAAGATATCTTTGAGACTCATCTGAGCAGAATTATTTCACAAAAGCAGAGGTGCCAAGAAAAGAGACAATGAAAAACCTTCAACATGTATTTTAATCAAGAATTTAAATACATTTTATTAATTATATATTTGGCACAGTCGGGTGTCAATGTTACTGATCAAAATGAGCAAAGAACAGTCTCACATTTTCACAAAAACAAAAAAAAAAAAATCTTGATAATCTCCAGGACTTTTGGGTAATTACCTTACCATAGCGCTGTATGTTTCTTGGTAATGCAAATCAGTCCATTTGAGTTGATTCAAATTCAGTGCTATTGTGTACAAGTAACATCAGCAGAAGGTATTTTCTGTTGTTTAAAAATATTGCCTTTTAGAAGCATAAAATGTATTGTGACAAACATACAGGTGCAAGTCCAATCCTTGTGAAGCCCCATAATCAATTCTGATGTGTGAGCAGGACTGATTTACAGGGGCATTTGAAAGACAAATCTGACTTCATCCTGAACAAGTTTTTTTTTTTTCAATGAAGAAAAATTATTTAAAAATGTTAGTTCCTCATTTACCGTTAAGTATTTGCTGCCAGAACATATTTGCGCAGCAGGGAACAGAATTAAACTTGCTGTCACAATCACTAAAATGAGAAACGAAATTCTTTGAGAATGTGTTCACTGAAACATGTTGCACACACACACACGAGCATTAATCGAAGATTTACAGTTTGTAACCTACAAATGGGAGGTATTGACGCTGCTTGCCAAAAGTTGCTGCTACACTTCAGGAGTCACTGAAAGACAATAACCAACTCATTACGGTTGCTGTGGCTGGTAGAGGGGACAAACTCACCAACCACAGTCAAAAGAGTAGCCACTTTTGCCTTGTGAACAGTGTTAATATCCTGCCCTGATGTACGATAGCAGTAGGGAACCAAGAACTGCATAAATCAACTCTTGACTGTTGATTCTGACCTTGCGCTACACAGCTAAGGCTCTCATACATCAAAAATAATGGAGAACAAACTCTGCTTCCGTGGTGGTGGTAGGCGTAATGGAAAGAACTAGTAGCTGCATAAATCAACATGTTGATTGTTGACTCTTGCTTTGCTTGTCTTTTCCTCCCCAAAAGAAACGGAAAACGAACTGAGACACACATCAAACCAGCTGCCAGAAATCACTGATGATTTTCAGGACACATGCACACAACACTGTACGTGTGTGAGTGTGTATTTGTCACAGTGTGGTTTGTCAATGTCTGGGTAAGCTCAAACATTACGTCAGTCAATGACGAGCACACACACACACACAAGCATGCACACAAGTGGACATTCACACATTCTAACAGATTTATACACCAAAACAGGCTCTAACCTTACTGACCAACACAGAAGTTCCACTCCTTATAGCAAAGACGTTTCCTGCAAGAGCAAGGCCCTACGGGAAAATAGTCTGGACAAACTTCAGATGCACATACACACCTGCAGACAAACACACACACGCACAACGGAACATTTCAAACCCACAATGTTGACATTATGCTGCTTTCCAAAGCCGGTCTATCTGCACGCCGGCCAAGGGAAGCACCATCGGGAATCAACATGGAGAAAGTTGTCGGACTTTGTACAAAAACTGGATTTGAATCAAAATTTAAAGCCAAATATGATCATATTTTCAGGGTGACTCACCTTAAGTTTTAACGAAGCATTTTATAGCCTGAAAGCAGAGGGAATTACTGATACCATACTCCTTTAACATGTATACTTTTAATAAATGTATGCAGTGCCTTTTATAGTCAGTTTCTCACAGTTCATAAATCAGTTCACAATCATTAATAAATTGAGTTGCTTCTGCTAGTAAATCAGTGACACCATCCAAACTATAATACAATTCTAGTAGAGGTAAACTGATGATAATAATTGTGTTAGCATTATTTTTTGACTCTGGTATCATTTTCTGCATTACATTTACCATAATTTCAAAGACCTATTTCAAGCATCATTTGTACTATTCTATGTAAGAGCAAACCCATAGACAAAACATTAATAGCAACAAGAGTTAACATTTCACTTTAGTTTAGGAGTAAGAGTGAGAAATATTACTAAAACTGCAGTTTGTATGTAATTCTAAGAGAATGAAAAATTTTCTGATTTCCAAAACAGAGGCTGAAAGCTTGCAAGGACAAAACAGAGCAACTTTGTTATTTGCCCTTTCGCCTTTCAGTTACCTGCAAAAAGTCTTGCTCACTCTTGTTCCTTCGTACCATTAATAAACAGCAAATATATCTTGTCATGCAGGAAGCGGATAAGTTTTAAATGGCTTCTTACAGTTCTGTCCTTCTTCTAAGTTAATTTGATGCACCTGACACTAAAAATAGTCAACTTTGGATTGTCTTCCCTCTGTAGCAACATCCATACTGAAGAGTGTTGCTGTGAGAACAACTTGGTACCGGATTTTAAGCTTCTGAAGATCCAGTGTTTGGTCAATACTGGTCAAGTAAAATTCGGCCTATTCCGGTCACCAGATGATTTTTCTGAACACTTCTAAAGACAATGGTGAACATCAGGCACATTGTGAGCTGTAAGTGACTGTTACATGGAGTACATCACAGTGCTAAACTAAAGATAATCGACATGATTATCTCTAGTGAGTTTGCATACAATTGCAGAAGCTTGTATTATTGTATAATCAATGGTTTCAGGTCAGCTAACTTCCTCCACATTTCATGGCACCCACAGTCTTAGTATTTTTCAAGATAATGTTTAGATTCTATAAAACTCTTAACTCCTGCTTTATAACTTTATGTATTTTTAAGAGAAATTGTTGTTCCGTACCGCTGTTGTCAATTATTATTTTAGTAATGAAGTAATGAGTAATCAAATAAAAAAAGATAAAATATTAGTATTAAAATAGTGGTAATACTATTAGTAGATATTTACATATTTAGAAATTTCCTTATCTGTTCATCCTTAGCAATTACTCTTCTTTTATAAATTAATATGTAACAATAATAGCTCATGTTTTAAGTCAACCTGGACAAAAAATAAACAAAAGCCTGGAGTGATATTTATAGTGTTCGTGTCCATGTAAGAGAAGAAATCTTTGTCACCTCTTTCATACACAGAAACACTGTGAGGTGAGCTATGTACACCCCACAGTGTATTCGCCACCCATGTGTTGCGACTGGGATGTTGGAAAATTAATTTTACGTTTTGTTCATAAAGCTACACCTGCGCTAAGCATCAGCAACAGTGCTAGAATGCAGCCCGCTGTGTTCCATTTCTGTGTCTCCGCTTCACTTGTGTACATACACCCGCCACGCACTTTTCCACCATTCACTCAAAAACACCCACTAGGCAGGCGCTCTGGGAGAATGGCTCTTGTTTTCCATTCATTCTGAATCAATTTAAAGATCCATTTTGTTCCCTTCAAAAATGATAAAACCCTGGAAATTTTTATCAAATCAGTGAAATCCATTTGGATGCCTTGAACAGAACGTGGAAAGTGGATAAGTTCAGGGAAAAGGGGACGTTTGATCACCCTACGTTATGCCAATAGCACGTAGCAGTTGTCAACTCTAGCGGAAGTGAGAGCGTTGCGCAACACAAATAATTATCTGGCGGGAACACTGTGTGCTAACTAGTAAAACTAAATTTAATAGATCCTCAAGGCAGATAATTTGCCTCAAGGAATTTTAATAATTGATGTACTTGAATCATTTGATGAATCGTTAAAGATATATATACTGTCATACAACTGTAGTGTAATTCAATTTAAAAAAAAGTTCAAGAACATTTTAATTCTGCTTAAATTTAAACTAAATTTAAGCAGCTTCCTTGTGAAATAATTTTGATAATTTTACTACAAGAAAAACTACTCCTGAAGATGTCCTTAAAAACAAAACAAAGAATGCTTTTATCAATCTATGCAATGTATATTTTCCTGAACCTCTACAATCTCAAAATGTTTTATGACTTTCTAGAAAACCGTGAGCATAGTCTAACAAAAGTTCATTCACTTTGCTTAACCTAATCTAAAATAAGAGAGAGAAAACTCTTCATATTAGATTAAATCAGCCTCTAAATAAAGGGAAGAAGACATTGTGTGTGTAAAGCAATAAAAAAGCCCAAAAGCCATGTTGTTGAACAAATGCCATGCCCCCCATTGGGCTTTCTCACCCAGTGCAACACACACTCCCACACACCCACACACACAGAATTGAGGTAAATTTAACTGTCAGCCGTAAAGTTTTCAACCATAGCAAGTGATCTTTTGCTCCCTTTTCTCGCCCCACTTTCCCTCCTCCTCCTCCTCTTTATGCAAATAGGTGTATCCTTCTGTTGCGCATCCATCGTTCCAGCCATTATTTTCTCACCCTATTTCCACTCTGATTTTCCTTCACATGTAATCCATCCTCATGTCCATTCCAGCTTCTTGTTTCACTTAATGCGCTTTCGTACCATTTTCTTTTTCCGCACTCAATCGGTTCCTCCATTCCTCGCAGCCGTACGCTGACCCAGAATCCCTCTGGAGGCTTTTTTTTTTCTTATCTCCGCCTTTCTACCTTCCAAGAGATGAAAAGATATTCTTTCCTCTTCTGTCTATCTGTCCATTTGTCCCCCACCAATACCCTCCCAAATAATCCACACACACTTCTGACTGTGGGCCTCTGACACCCACCTCTTAGTCTCTTGCCACAAAGGTCTGAAAGACCCCCAGATGTGTGTCCCCCTTCAATTTCCATTTCAAAAAAAAAGAACCACCTCTCTTCCCCCATCATCCATCTATTCCTGCATCCACTTTTTTTCACACACACACACACACACACAAAGGGAAAACGATTAAAACGTGCAGTTAGTAACTTATTGGGAAAAACACTATTACATTTTCTCAAAAAACATATGAATAACACTCACAAGGTCCAATGAATGAGAGTGCTGCAGTGTTAAGCAATTGTACTATTTATGATGGAGGAAAACTTCCTCTTTACAATTTTATTCTCTAAAAAAAAAAAACATGCTGACCATCAAAATCTTTCATATCTCACAAGAGGAAACATGCTGATGCAAACACATTTCACTGATCTCTAAAAGTCTCAGATGTTCCTTGAATGAATTCTGATGAATCAGCTGCATCAAAGTACTTTTTAAAGAGAATTGTAGATAAATAAGGCAGGAGTAAATCTCTATAGTTAAAGGTTGAACAAAGCTGTAACATTCAGACTTTTACAGGACTATTTAATAAACACAAATCTAAACAGTTTGAGCATATTGCCACTACTATTACAAAATAAAAAGTAGTGGAAAATATTAGCTCTGATGCATGTAATGATTCCAGTATTTACTCTGTGAATTACCGATCAGAGCCAAACAACAAAATTTGCTATTGGTGCTACTCGTAAGCACAGTCTCCATATGTTCAACAGCAACTCTGGTTGTTCGAGCAATTTATTATTTAGAAAACCAGAATTTTATTTTCTCAAGTTCATTTCTATACGTTTTCTCTTTTTTCATATTCTCTGGTCCATGAAAACACGAAGCCGCTTCCGACTTTTCAAAACTAGTAATTCTTCAACGAAGGAAAATCTACTTTATACGTTTTGGATTTTCTTTTTTTTTTTTCCTAGACTGGCTACAATTAACTGATCAGAAGATGAAAATCCTATCTCTTGTCATAGAAGTAAACCTCCCATATTGAAGTACTAAAAGGTCTCCCTGACAGGACTTATTTTTGTGGAAGTTTTATTGAAGGGTCTACTTACTCTACTGCGAAGACAAACAAAAGCCGATGCTTACATATAGTAATAAATTAATAAAACAGCATATCTGAGATTCTCACAAATATTACAATTTGTAAAGCAATTATTTTGAAAAATTATTTTACAAACAAAATCTAATAAATACCTATGATGTATGCTGTAATAAAGCAACACTCCTTAGAAATCAAAAGTGGCTAAAATTGATATTGGCAAGCCAAGACAGTGGTGGCTTTGAAACAAAATGCAAAGTCTTGAGAAAAAAAAATAAAAAATCAGACAAAAAAGTCTCACTGACTATATTTGAGACAAAAAGAAGTCTATTCAAAAGTCTTGAGGCTGAGTAGATTGAAATTGTTATCCATTTTCCATAAATGTGGTCGTGTATGTAGCACATTTATGGCACCATACTCGTTTCCTGGTTCTCTGAAGATTTAATTTGAAAATAAATTATCTTTAAAATTCCTTAATGTTATTTCAATCAAGACTTTTCAATGCAAGCACAATTCCTGACATTCATTTTATTTTCTCTGACCCAATGTTTTGTTCTGCTTGAGCAACATTAAAAAAATAAAGCTATAAACATTAAGTTTTCAAGCATGAAGCCTCAAAAAGACGGCTACGCCATTAAAATTTAAAATAAAATAAAAATATTTTCACTGATGATTTACAAATGATGAGCTAGCACAAATCTGTTTTAGTTTAGTGTCAAAGCATAAACAACAAATAACTTCCAATGACTTTTACCAACTATAGTTAAAAACCTTTTCCTTTTCATCATTTAAACAACACAGCACTAATACCCACAGTGGTAGTCCAATGATGGCAGCTTAACGCACAAAGAACTCTATACCGCTCTAACAGAAGACGAGTCCAGGCCCTTTTAAAGTTTGTGTGGTTTGAAGTGAAGCCCTAAGGGCATCAGTTCAAACTGTCTTCAGGGCGGCAGCCCCTTTAGCCCAAAGCTGCTCCTGCAGAATTATTTTGCAGTATCAAAAAGGAAAAAAAACTAAGCCATCCCAGCGTCATCCTGCAGAGCACAGGTGAAAGAGTCCGCTGTGCTTTTGCACTTGGGTAAAGCTGTCTCGCTGACTCCTTCAGATTTGGGTAATAATGTCAGTCAAGAGCACAGCCAACTTAAAAAGGTGTCATATCTCCCTGTGCTTTCTTCTTTTTATTCCTCCTGGTTATAGAGCAGCCAGCAAAGGCTACATGAAATGAATAACATAAACAACAATCCAGTCTGGCTATTTGACTATACTGAACTTTTTTTTTTTTTATGCAATGCATGCAGACAGAAGCAGACACAAAAATACGTTAAAAAGCAGAGACAACAGTGGTTAGTTTCTTAAAGGAAGAAAAAAGAAATGGCTTGAATCAAAGTATTAATTTGTCGGGGCAGAATAAAGCACACACACAATAACACACACCCACACACAGAGGAAACCACACTTTGACAGACAGATGCGTGCTCAGACTGAGGACAAAGACTACTTTGAAAAGTTACTCAGCCACCAGATGTTTCAGCCTGATCCCAGACTACAATACTAATAGGGCTGCAGCTACGTGTGTGTGTGCAGGGGTGACCATGTGTGTGTAGGCTAAAGTTTTAAAAAGCTCCAAAAAAAATTAGACCCTTTCTAAAAGAAATGTGGTTATGACAAAATTGCTTCTGTACTCTTAATGCAACAGCATGCTGAAGATTCTTGTACTGAACACATTCCAGCAGTTCAACGATAACTGATCGTCTACTGTTTGACGATTCTTTTGACCTACAGATTCAGATTTTGTCCAATTTCATTTTTTTCTAAGAATAGAAAAAGAAAAACTATAGTACAATTGAAAGCTAACTTTGGGTGTGGAAACGTACAGAGTTCTGCATCACTGGAACTCAAATATTTTTCTCCATCTTGTGCACAATGATGTGCAAATTAAATCAAACTGAAAAAGAAGTGCAAAATTTCCTCTTCATCAGCCACAAAGACCTTAGTGGTAAGAGATGAGGTGTCAGAGGGCCTCTTATAATCTTTTTCATGCACAGATTAAAATCCAATAGTGGATAACATGATTTTTGTTTCTGTGAGATGTAAATTTAAAAGCAATTACAACTGTGTTATACTGCCATTGGATGCATGAAGCATAGGCCCAAATAAGTCTCAGTATATTCTCAGTACAAATACCATAATTTTATGGTGTATGCATTATAGTTTTAAACAAAACACCCACAGGATTAATGATTTTAAAACCATTGTTTTATTTCTTTGAGGATAGAAACATTTTCAAACAGGTGAACTAGTTTTTCTAGTAAGCCGAAAAAGTAGTAACCTTATTTTAGCCAGCTGACCAGTAGTGGTGTTGTAATGGCGCAGCTTTTTGAATCAACAAACTGAAAGTCACAGATCAAGCTGATAAAGCTGAAAACCTTCCAGTTTCAGACCCAGTAAGTGAATTGACAAAGAATAGTGGGAATGTGTCAGTATTAAAGTGTACCAACGTTTTGAAAAAGTCAAAACGTTTGGTTTTTTTCCCCTTACTTTTCCAGTGATTTAAAGTGTTTTTCATATGATGTCAAAGAAAGTGCCAGAGTGACCAGAGTTTTCTGCAGATAAATGGATCATAAAAGTGACTCAGTGCTGCCCCTCCCACGCTAGTTGCTAGGCAGATTGAAAGAAAGCTCTTAGCCTTTGACCTGCCTTACAACAAAGACGACTGTTTAGAAATATTTCTGGTTGTGAAAAACACAGGCAGTCATGATGTTGGGGAAAAAAAAAAAAAAAAAAGTGTGCCCCCCCCACATCACTTTTACTGAGGCAACTGTTTTAAAACTACAGCTGCCAACCTCAGAGTGGCATGTCTGATAAGCAGCAGACTGCAGGCTAGTTGCCTGAGCAGAGAGCCTCTAATTAACTGGGGACATCAGCTTGTTGTTCTTGTGTTGCCCATTAAAGATAAGAGCAGCAAAGTATCATAGCGTACCATGGAACATGGAAAAAACACTACTGCTAATTTTAGAAGTTGTTTTTTTAGGTCGTTTTGCCTACTAATTTAACAAAAAATAGATATTTAAAATAACATTATCATAACTGTCAAAATAAATGTTAGAGTTGTGCCAATTAAACAGCTAGAATAAGGTTAATCTGTTGAAAATGTATGATCAAAATGCTCATTTCTATTCGCAGCTGCAGAAACAACCATTTGTTTCTCTACTGTACATCAAAGCAACTGGTTCATTTTTATTTTATTTTTTGTTTAAAATCTTTGTGAAGGTAATTATTTTATTACACTCTCATTCCTAATTATTATTTCTAAGTGAATACAGTGCGTGTGTGGGTGCACGTGCAATATCATCTCTCACATAGCAAACAAAAGCTATAAAATAAAAATAAAAAAATCCATAAAAATTGTTTTAGCCACCAACAATGCATCACAGTTGTATGGCCTGCCCAGAATAAAATGCGTGATTGCTGGAAAATTGTGCCACATCACCACTGGAGAAAACATGTTCGTGACTGAGAAAGAGCACAATAGCAAACAAATGTCTGCAACTATTTACACTCAAAATTAAAGTTAAATGCAATCTTGGAGCAAGTCAACTCCCTTTTCTAGCAGTGATTACAGGACAGTTAAGGGTATATGACACTCCAAAAAAAACAAAAAATAGGAGAAAGAAAAAGGAAGCCAGAAATGTTAATGCAAAGATTCAGAACATTTGAGTACACAAAGGAAAAAGTGAAGCAGAAGCAGAGAATTGTCTGATAAGAAATCTGAGTGTGTGCAGAGGAGGTAGTTAACCTTCAGTTCAGAAATAAACCATCAGCAAGTCTATTTGTTCAAAACCAAACTGTAAATGAGATAGATTTGAAGTCAGCAGCTGCAGATAAAAAGCATCCGACTCTTAGAATAACTGATTGGAATCTATCAACAAAGCTGAACCGTCTGGAGATAAACGTTGACTAATACTGCTACCGCTAAGCATGTGATGTTGGGTGAAGATATGCAATAGTAGCAGATGCCAAATAATGAAATAGGCAGGGGCAGAGGGGAGAGAAATCACCTGTGTTCAGGCGACTGGCCACATCAAAAATACCCAGCGGAAAACTCTAATGTAGGTAAACCGAAAGCTGATGTTAGGCAAGCTGCAGTCGGTTACGCACTAATCTGCTGCACAGATCTTAGTAAATGAGACAAACGACAAGTGGATTTCTTGATTCACAGCTGTTGTTTCCAAAAAAAACAGTAAATCAGATGGAAATTACCAGTTTGGATCCAGACTACATTTTCCAAGCTGAATCACTATTAAAAATAAAAAGAAACTTTGTGAAAAATACTAAAGAAAGCACAGCTTTACCTGAAAGAATAAGAAAACTCTACACGTGTGTGTGGGGTTTTTTTTTGTATGGCACCAATTATAAAAGCAGGGAGGATGACATCACATTCATGCCACTCACATTATTTTTATTTTACGTTTACCAACAGGTGTGAAAAATGAACTTGAGAAGTCAGAAAAGAAATTAACGTTAGTTCAGTCTGGCAGTGTGTAATAAATGCCAAAGTATTTCAGACCATTTAAAAACTATGAACTGCAGTAATATAAAAATAACAAACCAAATTTATTAGGACACATTGGCAACTAGCAAAATGGGGACAGGAAGCAAGATCTCATTCTAAATCTTTTTTTAGACAAATACAACCTTTAATTTGATTAGATTTATTGAAAATGGAACAATTTTCCTGCTGGAAAATAATTCTATTCATAAAACAACCAACGCCGTAATTACTGAAATCCACCCAGATAAAGGAATAAAACTTTTTAAATTTGAAGTCTGACTTTCAATTAATTCGGCTGACTTTCTGTGTTTTTTTGGGGGGGAGGGTACAAATATGATTTGACATTTTTTTTTAGGTTTATTTCTCCTAACCACTTTTCAAAATAGGTAAGCCGAGTGAACATGCCATATTTAGTAGAGCAGATGTGTCCTGGTCTTTACGAGTCAGGAAGTGACAAAAGAAGATTATGTACTCACCAAAAAAAATAAAAAATAAAAATAAAAATCACTCATCTACAGTAAGAGCAATAATTAAATGCTTTAAATGGGACAAAAAAAAAAAAAACAGGTGTTACATCTTTGCCATCTGTGCCAACAAACATGTAAGGTGCTGTATGTTACAGGTGCAGGCCCAAATTATAGTTAGATTACACAAACTCTGAATACTTAAGAATCAACAAATAAAATCCCTCAAACTTTGAAGACCATCTATAGCTATAGTTCGAAATTAAAACTTAATGCATTATAAAAACACAAAACAGGCATCTTAAGTACAAAATAAATACTCTGCAAGATTTGCGCTAAAGGACTTCATTGTTAAACAGTTAAAAAAATAACATAAATAAATAAGCACCACATCAGTTCATTATCAATTAACCGGGAGCTCCTTTTGTAATTATATTTTGACAAATTTCATCAAGCTCACAGCTGGAACTTCACCTCAGGTGTTTTACACAAGGTCAAAATTCATCTGAGGCGTGATTGATAACTGAAGGTCTGGGTGCACAGGAAGCATCAAACCTGCTCGTACCGCTGAGTCAAAGCAGCCGGGACTTCAAAACTCAGAGCGCTGACATCAGAAGCCAGCAGGTTTCATTTACCAGCTGCCTCACGAGCCAAAGCTGCAAAAGGCTGTGAATAAATTCCTAATTATTTTGACATTGTGAAACTCAGATGCACATGTCTGCAACGGGGGCTATCTGTTGCATGGTTTTTTTGGGGGTTTTTTTTTAGAGCTTTAACTGGCAGTCTTACAAAGAAAAGTATGAGTAGTAACCAGGTCTGAACATTACAAACTTTCGGTAATAGAACAGACCACAAGGCTGTACTGCTGCCTGCACCACCCCACTTTTTTTGTACCCATTTAAATCAGCTCAACCACCGCCTATCAGTTTCCACTGTGTCATGACAGAAAGATTTTTACCCTCTCGCATTAAAGAAAATCTCCCATATTTAGGATTTCTCATAAAAACAGTAAAAAAAAAAAAAAAAAAAAGACTCATCTCACCCTAAACCAAGAACATGTGCTCGTTATCTGAAGACAGACTTTTAAGTCTAAAAAAGAACAAAGACATTAAAAGACAAACTTGAGCCTAAACAAGGCAGCACAGACCACAGACGCAGTGGGGATGACAACTTTTGGGGGGCGCCTTTGTAGCAGAGACCGACTTGAAGCAAGAAGCAAGAAGAATAAAAGATCAAAATCCGTGCACTGTCACCAACTACGGCCAACTAATACAAAGTCACGATATACCAGGACAGTAAAAAGTAGAAGAAAAAAAAAAAAACAAGCTATAAAGATTGCGTCCTTGAGATATGAGCAAAAACAGGGCATCGGGTAGTAAAACAAAGGTGCGATCAGAGTCGCGAGCCAGCCAGGAGCCTTGAAAAAAGTTTTTTTTTTGCTTCAAATAAACTATCCGTGACAAATGGGTGTTTTCCTTTATCTGAACTGCAGGCAGGGCTGGGATGAATAACAGCTGATTGCACTAATAGATGCAATCTTTTTCCTGCTTATTAGAAACAATGAGTTAAAGCGATCACAAATGTAAATGAAAGTGATTAGAAATTAAATAAATGGATACTGTGATGCCAGATGAAAGAAATGTTCTTTAAATCTGCCTTTGGAACATGTCGGCAGACAGAAGGACACGGCAGTGTTGTACTGACACGCTCGACAAGCGTTAGCTGAGCACACTTATGAGAAACAGCTCCGGAAAGGTTTCCCAAATTTCTAATTATTTAACATATAATGTTACACAAAAGCAAAGGGTAAAAGTAAAAATATAACTTAAAGAAATATGTTATTTTATCATATGTGGTATAAATACATATTTGTACTACTTCTCAAGGGAGAGAGACTTTGGTTTGTAGATCTGGTCTTAGTCTAATATAAAAAAAGCAGCATAAGCCTGAACTACAAGCTGAATTGAAGAGCTCAAACTTCACATGGAATCTCATGTATAAAGGTAAACAAAGAACTAGTGCAAACTTTTGTCAGTAATGACTTGGTACTAGTGTTTCTGTCATGCTGTTTCTGTGGTTTAAACTCATTTTAACGAGGATCTGCAGAAAATAACCTGAATTTCCTTTGACTGTTTAGTAATCAGCTCTGGCCTTTGCCTCCGTTTTGCTGTGCACTGCCAGTCAGCTGTGTGAGAGAAGGTTCTTTCCTTTCTTACAAGAACCCATCTGTTTGTAAATATTCCAAATCATAAAGAACACAAACAGCCATGGCGTAAAAACTAAAGGACTGCAACCAACGACTTCTGTTGTTTTGAAACTATATTGTCTGACAGCCTCAAGCAGTACGTCTGTTTAGCAGTCAACTGCAAGTGGGATATGGAGCAGATAGTCTGACTAATTAACCAGCTAGTACCAGCTTGTTTTACTCCAAGATTCACTTTTTTAGAGAACAAACTGGCAAACAAAAAATAAAATTCTGCACATTGAGAACTACTAAATACAACAGGGGATTATTCTATTTTTCTGCACCAGATTATTTCTCAAAATAACAATAAAACAAGTTGTTATTCAAGCTGTTACATTGTTTTAATAGTAGTAAAAATGGTTGTTTATTTTTTCTGATTTAAATAACCACAATTTGCAATTGTTTAAATACAATAATGGGTAAAGTACCGTGGGAATCTGATACCAGATGATGCCTAGATGCATGTGGTGTAAAATATAGTGTGCTCTCTTTGTACTCAAAAGTTGAAATTTAACAAGATCGTCCCCTGAAGTCAGGATTCCGACAGGGAAGTCCAGCATTCAAAGACCTGGCTCAAAATTAGCATGCTAGAATACAAAATTTATTATATCTTGCAGGAATAGACTATTATTAGCCCTTCTGATGGTTTGCATATTACTCAGCCATTGGCTCTGATAGGGTTATATTTCTTTAAGTGAACATGTTGCTTTAGTGTTTGACCACAAAAATATATCACCAGTTTCTTTTGCTACTAATTAGCACCACGGCGATTACCAAATTGTACTGGCTTTCAAATTCGGCAGTGACACCATTCCCAAATCTGAGCTACGACTTCCAAGACAAATCAAACATAGCAGTAGTACAACCCCTGCCCAAACTGTTGCGCCACAGAGTCAGCTAGCTAGATGAGTAAAGCAATGTCTCCTAAACTGATACCATTATTTTAAGAAATGTTGAAGTTTTGACTCATTTCCAGTTGCAAAAAAATAAGGGAAGTTTGGATTCAGGCAAAGCACCAAACCAAGTTTCTTTTTTTGTTGCTGTTGCTTTAAAAAGCAAATGTTTGAAATAAGCTGCTAGCTACTGTGACTACCAAAGGGATAAACAATCTACTGCAGTAGGGACAATAGTCACTTTCTATTAAAAAAAAAAAAAAGACCCTTTGACCATGGTAGGTATTTTTGGTTTTAATTTTTGTGTTAATATCATGTTGTTGTTAAACATAAGTTTTAATCTCATTCCGGCCCATGCCTAATCCTGTAAACTTGTTTGAGATTTTGTCCATCTTTGAGTTTTGTCCAACAGGACCCGATCCAAGTCATTGTGTGCCCGTTCTTTAATCCTTACAGGCAACCAGGCAAAAATTGTGTCTCTGAGGGTGGAATCGCTGCTACTTTCCCCCAAAAGCTACTCAGACTGGCCTCGACTTTTTACGCTCCGTCTCAAACCGACCTTTCCTCCCCCCTCGAAGCAATGTAAGGGTGCTCCGAAACAAGCAGATACAAATAACGTGGCAGCCCGCAAAATCACTACAGTTGTTCCTCATGTCTTCCAGTACATCAAACCATCAATAAAACACAGGAGATGCATTCCAGCTATAGTCGAGCGGGACATTCCTGACTTTCCCTCACTCCGTGCATTCCCTTTGCAGAACTCTCTCTCTCTCTCTCTCTCTCAAAACTTTCTCTCCTCCGAGTTTCACCACAAGAGCGGCTTCACATATTGCAGCCATATGAGTGAGCCATGGTTGTCTCCGCTGCCCATACAGACACATACAGAAAAGGGAATAAGCGCTTTGCTGTCTCCCACTCTCGCACATACATCCACAAATGAGTTTTACAAGCAATAGGCTCGCTTTAGGAAGTTGTCAACTGTTTTGACGTTTAATAGCTGCTATGAACAAGCCCGTAAGAAACAATGGTATCCAGTGTCCTGAAAGAAAGTTTTTTTTTTCTTTACAGCAGTAAATCTACACACTTTGGGTGACTTTAGTAATTTAAAAGAGATTTGTTCAAGTTGTAAAACTTTGACAGGCCTTATTATAAAAGTGATTAGAATTTATTTAATCTAGTTAAAGCTGAAACGTTGAAGACGGTGACGGGCAACATTAATTACAAGTTTTATGAGATTTGGAAGTTGATTAAAAGTACATGATTTTCATTTAACTCAAGCCTTAAGAGTAACCGCGCTCATCCGTGTCAGATTTTATTTTAAAAAAGAATTACAAGAAAAGAGACATGGAGATTTGAGGAACTGTTAAGAAATTTGTCATTATTACATGTGCAGACCACTGGAAAGCAGATGTGAAAACAGTCAAAGAAAAAAATCTAAATAGGGAGCTGAATTTTTATTACAAACTTTACGCGGGAGTAAATAAGAAGTTCTGTAATTTGACTTTGCTGTAAGAACATGCCGTAAAGTCTTTCGGTCATAAAGTATAAAAGAAGAACAAAATTAAATGTGATTTAAAAAAAAAATCTGAAGCTTTACATTTAGGCAGGAAAGCTAATGCTTTAAGTTACAGCCGTCATCTTTCATTTCTATGGGAGTTAAACTCTGGATTGACGGACGCCGCAGGAATCTTCCCAACTTTCTTTGACTCCATTTCTTTGCTTAGGGAGCACTTCATAAGTCGGAATTTAAACTGTTTAAATCTAACGTTGCAAATTTTCTAATGATTTTTAGAGTGCAATCTAAATTAACTTTGAAACTAAATGTATATCTTTGTTGGATGAATTTTTATAATTAATTAATTTATGTTATTAATTTATTTCTTACTCATTGGGGAGGATTAAAGAAAGACTAAACAGGCCTGAGATTTGTTTTAAAATACAAAACTGAAGGTTATCTGCTGAAAAGAAGCAAAGCAAGTTGTTGTTAGGCTTTTGGGGGAGGCTCTGATTTGAAGAGATCTTGTGAAGGACTGAGATGAAAAGAAATAAATAAGGTGTCTATGCAGCACCTCTAATGACATCAAAAAGCCAACCTGAGACTGACTCTAAAAGTGTTATCCAACTTACTTTCACAGGGAACACTAAACTGAATCAATGTGAATTAAACAAGAAGAAGAGATTCTAAGTGTGTCACATGAAGTGAAGGTTATGTGGATAGCAAAGCTGAGTAACAACTCAGCTGCATTAAAGGGAGTTATAATGTATACGTTGTTAAACACTAATCTTAGAGTGGGCTTACGTACAATTCAACGTTTTAAAATACAAAAAGTCCTTTCTCTTTAATAATCTCTGTACTTAATAGTTTGACAAAGTTTCTATACAAAATGTGACTGACTTGCCTCCTCTCTTACTGAAGAATCTTTCCTGTAAATATACTGCACACTGTAACCTTTCTATATGAACTGCAAAAGCCAATAATAATAATAATAAAAGCTTTCTCCTTCCAAGTCACCTAATTAGAGTTAATGCGGGCAGTTCCTAAACCAGGTGTTTGCCCGATAAATCTTTTTATGATATTAGAAAGTTTTCATCATCAGCAGTGCCTCCTCCAGGCTCTATCTTGGTTACCCTTGGGTTTTGTTTTGGAGATATCTCTGAGGTAGCTTTCTGAGTCAGAGAAAAAAAAAAAAAAAAAACATTAGGGAAAATTTGACAGTCAAAGCCTAACATTTTAAGATGCAAAAATGCATATTTTACAGTATATTTGGAGCGCATTACAAGTTTAACATGAATTGTTAATTTAAAAACTATTTACAATTTAGATGTCCTGAAGGAAAAGCATGGAATCTTGTACAGTTTTACTGTACATATACAAAATTACACCTCAGATGCAGATTTAAATATATATCTATATCACAAAAAGTTTTGCCAAACTTCCCCGTTTCGGTAAAGAAACATTATCACTCACTAGGTTCAAAAAGCCTCACCTTAAAACTTTACATGCATCTTAAGTAATTTATAAATACGCAAAGGACAGATTAATGGACGGTTAAATAGTACTGAATTGCCTAAAATAAAAACTAAATCACCTCAAGCAAATTTGCAATTTGGATAAAACTATTTTATCTCATTTTCAGCTGCCACTCTCACTCTCAATAATTGTAGGCATTTTCTTCAGAATATAAGCACTGATATTAACTTTTAAACAAGTGAGAATAATTGTTTGGGGTAGCTTAAACAGAAGCTTAACAGGGCTGCATTGCTTTTTAAATACATTACTGCTGGTTATCTGCTTAATAAAAGCAAGGCACGTTGTTTTGTGGAGTTTTAGGGGGGCTCCGATTTGGAAAACTCTGGTGGAGGACTGTGTTAAAAAAGCTTCCTTGCCTCATTGTGCTGCCTTCACATACCCTGCTGTCCCCACAGAGTTGTCATGCCTACCCAGCACCCTTATCTCAAAGGAACATCACAGTTTGTTACGACGAGAGAAGGGGAGGTGGAAGGGAGAAGGGGAGGGGGGGGGACTTACTAAAAGTTGAGTAAAATGCAACTCAGAACATGAAGCGCTCAGCCAAAACAAAACTAAAAACACTAAATAAGTACATAAGAGTTGAGTTTAGCTCGCGTGCACTTGTTTGCTTTAAGGTTGATAAGGGAGGATGTGTCGACAACTCAACATCCACCACGCCGCTCTTCAACAATGAAAACAGCGCCATATCGAATAAACAACGCTTCTTTGATGTGTAAATCTAACTTTTTGTCGCTTTTTAGCTCCAATAAGCATCAAGGAACAGAAGAGGGACGTTCTCTGTTTGTTTTTATTTAGCTTGTAACACTTTCTGTTTAATTCCGCGACGTGCGTCAGAAATCTGAACTTGAGTATCAAGTTTGCAGCGTGAAAAGTTATCAATGAAACAACAAACACAGCAGACTCGTAGTCACACGGGAGCTCTTTTTCCGTAATAGAAAGCACTCCGGAGTTAAGCTGACTGCAATCAGAATCAATCAGGACGCCACTTATCGCAAACTTACAACCCAAGACTAAAAAAAAAAAAAAAAAAAGAGGAAAGCACAAACCTACTTGAGGCGACTCCACGTTCCCCCCCTTTGCTTGCTTTCTGCTTGTTGTTGGCTTCAAACTTAAATCAAAGCAGTAGCTTGTCCCCGGTAGCAGCAGCAGCAGTTACAGCAGAAACAGCCCCCCCACAATTCGCATTAGTGTGGCGTTTGGGTGTCCTAAGCTAAATGTAAATTGCCATGTGAATTCAAAGCGGTGCTCCCTCCTCTCTTCTTCATTCAGCAGCAGATTTCCCCCCCTCCGTCCCCCTTTCTCTCTCTCTCTCTCTTTCTCCCTCTCTCTCTTCTCCTCACACCGACGCTGCTGCTGCTACTCAGGCCGTTAGTTACATAAGACGCAAACCGACCGCTGCCCGTCGTAAAACTACAAACGGCTACATTTTGTCTCCCCCTTCAAAATCGCTTCCTTTTCGGACGAACACATCTCATCGCCTGACTCGTCTGAGAAGCACATCTCTCGCCGTCTACGACTCCAAACCTGCATCGCTTGGTTTATATATTTAAATAATTGTAATTTAATAAAAAAGGAGAAGGTCTTGCAGAGATAGTTGTATGTATGGAAGCTTACCTGTTGATCAAAATAAGCATTAGGTTCTTTTCTCTCTCAGATTGTGTCTCTTTCAGCAGCCTGTAAAGATGGTGGCTGGCTGGATGGTTGCCTGGCTGGTTCGTCTCTTTGTGGGCTTTTTTTTTTTTGTTTGTTGATGATGTCGGACGGGGTGACTGTGTCTTGGCTGTCTCTTTTTTTCTTTTTGGTCAGAGAGGGGGGGGAGCGAGATAGTTTAAGGCTTCGCGGCAGCACATAAACTAGGCTAATACCGACTGATTAGTGGGTGAGTTTGGCTCTGGTGTTGATATATTCCCGACGCTATAGTTAGTTTGTTATTCATGGAGTTGGTGGTCACAGCAAACCAAAGCAGGTCAGCTCGTTATCTTTCCTTTTTTCTTTTCTTTTCTTTTAGACTAGTGTTATCGCTTTGCTGTGACAGGACCTCTCCGCTTGTCTCTGTAGTCATTACGTCAGAGGAGGAAGACACAGCGGCTCTATTAATATCAAGAAGCCACCCGAAGACTCACTCTTAAAGTGACATACACTGTTATCTCTCTGATTTAAACAGGTAATGAAGAACTGAATCAAAAACTAAGAATGAAGTTAGAAGTTATCTGAGCAAAGTAACCACTCAGCCAAACAAGACGGACTGCAGCTGCACTTTAAATAAGAGTGAGGGAACCAGTACGACACATAAATAAACGCTTATCTCTTATTCACCAACATGTGGTGAATGGTTATCTAACTCATTTTTTTTCTGTTATACAGTATGATTTTTTTTTCATTGTTAACATTACCCTATTAGTTCTTCTTATCTTGGGTTGCATTTTCCCAACTTTCTTACAACAAAATTAGTCATGCGGCTAGCAGATTAATATTTGGAGTTTAGTCAATAAATCACAATCTCTCTCTGTCAAAAAGTCTTAAGTTAACTCATGCATTGTATAATATTTTGATTTTAACCATCTGTTAAGTACAAGCATGTTTTTCTTATAGGTCTTCCTCTCTTATGGATGTGCTCCAAACATAAAAAAACTGGATTAGACTTGGCTAAACTATAGATTTCATAAATGTTCTTAGCATTCAGGGTGAATTTGTATAACAGTCCTGTCCTCTTTTTGAACAATTCATATTTTTCTATTCACACAATTGGAATTTCTTGTAAAATTTTATGTTTTTTGTTTTTCTTTTTGCCATTTGCTGTTTAACAGTAATAGGAGTGGGAAGTTAACAGTATTTTTTTTTTTTTTTTTTGTCAAAATTTGATCAGGAGTCTTAAAAAGTCCAAAAATATATCTTGGATATATTTCTAGCAATGTTTTTTTGGGAATCTGAAAAACAAGCCATTTCAAAAAGTTCAGATTATTATGTCACAATTTGGGATGCTGCCATTACCTAGCAACGGCAAAGTAGCTAGAACTGAGCAGGTGAAGTTATCTAAGAATGATTTTTGAAAAAAAATAAAAAATTAATAAACATGTTTTGTATAGCCCACAGAATTATCCTAACCTGTTCAAAGAAGCATAATTGGTCCCCTCTAAAATTCCTACCATCTTCTCACTACAGATCTTTTTTATTGAATTAGTTGTAAATGCTACTTTAAAATATAAGGCTAGATTGTCAAACATTTTCCCTGTTGTAACAGTTCTGTAACATTAAAGGGCTTCATGTTACATGACTTAATGCTACATGACTGTAACAGCTTATGCATTACTCAGTCTAAATGCTACTCTATAGCGCACCCTCTGTTGAAAACAGGGACATTACATCTACCTGTTGAAAGAATTAATCAGATATAAGATTAAGATTTATCAAGGTAGACACAGTGAATCAGAATTTTATTTATTTTTATTTATTTACTTATTTATGAAATTATGTCAATAATGTAGAGGTGTTTCAGGAAGCACTATAAATAATTGAATCTGACCTTGTAAGCTCTCTGGAAAAACCAACCTGTCTGTTTTCCAGTGAGCTTTCCTTCATTCCCATCAAAAGCTTCCTCACCTCATTTCTCCCTGAAGGAGGAAGCTCCAGTGAACTTTTTAGTTTTTTTCCTCTACACGCCGGCCTTCAGAAGTCAAAGGTAAGAGTGTTTTCTTTTTTTTGCCAACAGAGAAGGTTCTGCACTCTGCAGGCATATATGCAGCTACTGCAGGTGGATCCAACACTATGAAAGCAAAGAAGGTTCTACAAATCCCAAAGGGAAAAATTTAAATAAGAAGAAAAGTCCCTCTGGAGAAATATAGCACCCATATGCGGCTGCAGGTCTGCTAGATACCTATATGAAATTTTCAATTTTGTCTTTTCTTTACCCTTTGCTGTTTTGTTGAGGCTACTGTTTCACTTTAAGTAAAATATCATGTATTCCTGCCATTTTTTTTCCATTCTTCAGAAGTACACCGGCAAATAAATCAAATTCATGGATATGACACATCAGAGTGGTTTGCTTTGTTTATTATATTTTGGCAATTTTTTATAACCTATTTTGAGTTTGAGGGATGCTGTCATGTTTTTTATGACAAACTTCACTCCTCTTTACCAAGCACATTTGGAGTTTAATATAAATTCTGACATTTACTAGATTATCGGTTCTTAAAAGATATTGCTCACTTTTTTATTTACAATTTATTCTCTAGATCTGCAAATGAGATCGAGACACCACAAAGGTTTGCTGCTTGAATTGAAGCCAAGTCTTGATTGCACAAAGTATCGAATGAGAAGTTCAACACTATTTTTTAGAATAAAACTTGGATTATTTTCCTTAACTTTCATCATTCTATGCTCTTTGGTGTTGGTCTACTAAAGAGGCATTTAATGTCAATGAAATGTAACGCAACAAACTGAAACTGAAAAGTTAAAGTCTCATGAATACTTTTCCAAGATGCTGAAAGCCTTTTGTCCATTTTAATTTTTATAGCAGCAGCTTGCAGATTTATTCCAGTATGTCACTGACTGGCTGCTCTGTAGGGTTTTGTTCTCTGGAGACTGCCTGGTGATCTGGATTGTTTTGGAAACCACTTTCCTGCATTTCTCATTTGAAAATTATTTCGCAATTGAAAGTTATTAAACATGTTCTGCTGTTACAGAATTGCTGGAGGAAAAAATGACACTTTCAAAGCTTTTTGGTTTCTGAAAGGCCCAGCACCTTAACTCTGAGTCACCAATGAGTTCCACCCTGCTTTTTATGCTTTACATAATAGAATTTTTATTCTTGAAAGTTTTAAAAGTCCTTCATAATAGTGCTTTCCAAAATAAATTACATTTTCACCTCAGAATACAATTTCTTCATACCCATAGCCCTCATGTTTCTAAAAGCATAAAATAACTCATTCAAAATTATTTGATTTACTAATGAACCCATTACTACACAGTCTAAACTCGGAAATACCAGATAACTCAATAATGTATACTAAAAACATAATGAAAATTTTATGTAGCTGAATAATAATCTGTCATTTATTCACAACAAACACAGTCTGAATCTATCCAATTTAGCATAAATTTGTCACAAAAGTCACATCAAGAAAGTTTATAAGACAAACAAGTCAAATTTGTGTCCAAATGTACTGAATCCAACTGGGCAAAATTTGCTTCTAACAACACAATTTGTTAAACTATGATCCTGTCCAATCCAAATACATATAATCTGATCCAACCCAAATAATGATGCAAAACAATCCATTTCAGAAAGTTAGTTCATGCCAGTTGGAAAACTATGTTTATTCTGCCTCATTTATCTAATCAGTCTCAAATCTATCAATGATCAATTAGAGGGAATACATTATTTTTTCAGAAACAAACAGAGCAAAGTGGAGACTCAAGGGAACTGAATAGGAAAGATTAGGCTATGACCAGCCCATTTCAGATCTAATCTTATTGAAAGTATTTTGAAGTTCGAAATACATAACTTGATTCTACAGAAGAAAATTGAGAATTCAAAAGAATAATAGTGTTTTGAGTTACCACAGGTTCTGATGGAATTAAAAACAGTCTTAAATATATGAGGGTAGTGATATTCCTCACTTTTGGCTTCAGTCTGGTTTCACTTTCAGTTGCCTTGTTGCTGAAAATGTGCCATATGAATAAAATTACCTTACCTTACCTCTGCACTTGTGGATTTGAGTATCCGATTTCTTAGCTCAGTGGCAGAATCCCAGCAAAGCTGTTGGTTGCAACTAAATCTTGATCAAGTTGATCAGAACTGGTTAATCAGTTTGGGCCAAATCTCTTCAATTCTGTTTCTCAAGTCACCCTGTTGAGATTTTCCTACCCTATTGTTTATGTTTTCAGAGAGAGAGAGAGGGAGAGACAGTTCCAGATTTCTAGATCTGTCTAGATGTCACATTTGGTGTAGAAGCTATCTTATAGTTTTAAAATATCTAATCATACTTTACAGAGTATGATTGGACAGAGTTTGACATACTGATATGTCCATAAATAATGTTTTATAATAACATAGGAAGGTCAGCAAAGATGATGTCTTGCATGTTTCAAGAACATCATCTGTGGGGATTATTATTTCAGCCAAATTAAATATCACGATGGAGTTCTGATGCTAACAAGTTGATCAGAGTGTGAAATATACAAAAGTCAGTTTTCTGATTCATTTCAGTCATTACAATAATATATGACATTATACAGAGTAACACCCATAAATTTTCAAGGCTTTCTCTACTATCTTTGGCCTTATTGGGAGATATTTGTCTTGCTGTCAACTAACTGTAAGAAAAGAATGGCCTTTTTCATAAAATTTCTCACTTAAGTCAAGTAAGTCTTCAACAAATGTAGTCGTGGAAACCTTTTCACAACTATGACTCTTGTTCAGATGATTAACATGAAATGTGGATTAAAAAATGCTTACAAAATGGTAAGCTGTTGTTTTGGCAGTCAGTCATTAAGACTCCTCATTGTAAGATGACTCAATCATGCAGTTTAGTTTTCCATAAAATGTTCATGCTAATAACTCAGAGTGATTTCTTTGAAAAGCTCTTAATGATGGTATAGCACGTGATGTGCATTAATGTATGCAGGTTAGATCGTTGAATAAGAAAGCATTGAAAGGAACTGGTGTAAATTACCTCCAGAAGCCTTGAGAAAATTTAAAACATAATGCTGCTTCATTAATTCCTCTTGTTTGAGACAAATTGTAAAGAAAATGAACAGTTTCTGAAGAACTTCATTCATCACTAATTCATGGAGAAATAGATCTGATCCAAGGACAGCAGGTTAGGTTCTTTACCTGACCTCATTCTCACTGAAAATACAAGAGCAACTTTTAAAAAAGGCGTAGTTTTGAGCCACCTATTTGTCCATTTTAACCAAGAATAAATAACTGTCAACTGCTAGCTTTTTTTTTTTTATTTTTTTATTTAATATCTGTAGCTTCAGTAGACAGTTGGGTTTCTAAAATCTTTCTGGACAATTTAAATTCTTAATTACATCATCTCAATGGAGCAACCAATTAAAAGTCAAAGTGGATTAGCTTACTGTCTGAGTGATATTTCTGTCTGTTTACACTGTTGTGCCAAACATAAAGCTACACATATTTTTTAACCAAAACTCTACTGTCCACCCTTTTCTTGACAGCTAATGCACTATGTCGCTCCTGGAACACGTCAGAGTAATATCTTCACTTTTTATAAAAGCCTAAAAGTTTTGAAAACCACCTTTTAAATTCTCATCCAATATGAAACAAAGAGTCTTTCAGTGAGTGTTTCTGCGCTTCAATTCTATACAAGGGCTTTAGAGACAGCAAAAGAGAGAGGTGGGGATTCTAGAGCAAAAATGGAGAAAAAAAGGCAGAAAGGCTGTTGATTTGTACACCGAAGTCAGTATGTACAATCTATAAATGCCGAACTGACATATGGAAGGACCAGCGGCCAGGCAGCATGTAAACCGAAACCAGATTTACTCTTCACAAGTCATGCTTTCCATTAAACAGTATCTCACATTCGTTCCCCTGGCCTCCTTTCCCTCTTAAATGAAATCTACCCCTTTAAAAAATCTCAAGGCAACTCAGAAATATAAATTCATTTTATGGAAATTGTTCCATTCTCAATTTCAGTGATATGATTTAAAAACTTTTGATTTTACTTCAGGTGAGCAGAGATTCAGATATTACGATCCTCTGGGGGGATGGCTTTTATTTGATCGAGCTGTTCATGATGGATGACATTGAACATGAAGCCTCTTACCATGAAGAGCCAGCAGGAAATTTATCAAGAAAGATGTAATATGTGAATAAAATCTCCATTATACTTTCATGATTTCATAGACTACAGTTCTGTTCCAGACACTGGGATTTTATATTAATGACAATAATTTTCATCATCATGACACTGACTTCTTTTTCCATATTCATGTGGACTTTTGATGGGTTTTAAGTGTTTCGTGATGGATTCATTTGTTTTTATTTCTCAAAGTTAATTTAGACTTATTAAAGTTTTATAAAATGTTTCATATGTAAGAAAGCATTAGAATACTAAAAAGAGTGCCCCAGGTTGCTGTCTATCCACTTGACTTTCCTCCCTCAAAATATGATGATCAAAAAGCATCTAAAAGCTGTTTGTCTGCATAGTGAATAAATACCACTGTGGTAAAAATGTTATCTTTATAAATGCCCTAAATTTGATTTATGTAACTTCAATAACTCCACTGAGAATGAACATTAAGAACAAGTTATGTTATAATTTCAAGCAAAGAAACTTTCTAAATACATTTGTGTATTAAGAATGTTCTTTTGCAGGTGTCACAAACATAATGTCACATATAAACAAAGCTCTAAAGATTATTGGTGAATGCACATTTAAGTTCATGTTGTCATGTCAAAGTATTAATAGCTGTCCAATAACAATGTGAACAGTGCTGCAACAAATGAAAATATCACAAATATTTTTAGCAGTATGCACAAGAGCTGTCCACGATCTCACATAAATTCAACACTTAAATAGTAGTTAAGGTCTGAACATTTGAACAGCTTACTTGATGCACATATTCATTCCTCTTAAATTCTTGGTCACTTTCTTTAAGTTAGATGCCGATGCAAATTACTGAGAACTCAAAGTTTAAGTTGGTCATTCATTTCTGTAAAAACAAATTTTAACAGCAAGAAAGGCCTCTAAGAACTCATAACTGGATTACAGATTAGTTTTGAGTTCTTAAAGGCTACACAACAGAGGACTGGTAGAGACAGTCCTTATAAGGGGCATTTCACTACTGACTGCTAAACACTATGTCAGTCTTCCTCCAGAGCAAGAAGAGGACTGCAGTTATCAATCTGAGCGATTGGAGATCACAAATGGAGTTTTTCTAGGTTAGGGGTCTTCAAATCCAGAGCTCAGCACACCTGAATCAACCCCTCAATAGAAGTCAATTTCTCCAGAATTATGCCAATGAGCTCCTTACTAGAGTCAAGTGTGTTGAAGCAGAGACACGTCTAAAAGTTACAGGACATGTGACCTCAAAGCTCAGATTTGAAGACCTCATGCTCCAGGCAGTGTTTCCTAAACCTGGTACTCAATGCATGATGCCCTGCATGTTTTATATGTCTTCTTTCTTTAACACACCTGATGCAGATGAATGCTGTTTATCAAAAGGCTGTTAATCAGCCATCAATTGAAGTCAGGTGTGATGAAGCAGGGAGACAGTGCAGTGGACCAACAGGGCCAGGCTGGGGAAACATGCTATATATGTCAAATATGACTTAAAATAAATTGCACTTCCTGATTTAACTCCTTGAAATTGGGCCTCTGTCTCTTTAAAACCTCCTGCTCTTTCTGAAACTCGGCCTTCAGAAAGTCATCACAACATTACTTCTCTATTAACCCTTTAACAATGTTTTAACCAACATTTCACTGATAAGTAGCTTGTATATTGAGCTCAGCTGTTGCGCAGTTCGACCTGGTGTTTGCTAATTGCTGCTGGCTAGTCTGACGGAGCTGAAGGAGGAGATGCGGGGGAGGGCTGTTCTGTGATGCTGAGGTTTGAAAGTTTGGAAACTGCAGCTGCAAGGAATAGCTGCATCTTGAAGGTGGTGCGAGGTCCACCTTCAAGATGCATTGTGGCAATGGTCGCCACGGGAGCCTAAAGGATTTCTCAAATATACATAAAAGAATCCAAGAGTTAAGGTAGGTGAGGTATGGAATAACATTATAACATGGTGTAAAGTTCAAAAAAGTTGATTTTACATTATAGTTCCCCTTTAAGGAGTTAGAACTGCCTCCAGCTTAATGTTAAAAAGGTACAGGACATTATTTCTTGCTCCCCCACCCCAAAATAAAAAAAAAAACAATCAAAATATTCTTCATTTCTTCTGAAATAGGTTTATTGATCTTATTCTGACTTTATAAAGAGTCATAGAATCCGCTCAAGGTAGAGCAGGTAACTCTTTAATCAAACCAACCAACATGAATTGTTTTACTAGATTTAATATGTTTCTTGGTTGTTGTATAAACCCATTCACGCTGTCAAAATTCAAAAACTTTGTGTATTGGTTCCGATTAAGCAGACATGAGTCAGCAGTTGGTATTTCCTGCTTTAAAAATGAAAATCCAACTTCTGAATACCAATGGAGTGCATCATTATAAGACAGCTCCAAAAATGGAGTTATTTTTCAATCCAATGGTCACACCTGTATGGTTTACACACATACTGCCTAAAACTGCTTTTTTTCTGTGACTCCTATAGTCGTTCAGAGTCAATATTTACACATTTAGTATATTGAATATTGTGACATAGTTACAGCTACAGTGGAGCATGGATTCTTAAATGTAATTGAAATAAAAAGGATAGAAGTGCAACATGTTCTGCTCCAAAATGTAAAACCATGATGTCCATCAACTTAGATTTAGGTGTGTCCCTTGTAGCCAGACATAGTTTCCAGACATAGTTCCTCACATTTTCCAATCTTTTGCAGTTGGCATCTTCTTGGCATTTTTGTGCTTTCTGCTTTGGAAAGTTAAGAAGTGAAAGAGCATTTATTTAGACAGGGGCCGCCTCTTGTATATTTCCTCTCCAGAATCAGTCAACTTTTCCAAATCTGTAATCATTTTTCTTACTTTCTTTTCTCTTTGTTGCACCAAGTACAATTTGTTCACAAAAACGTTGACACAAACATTAAATTACAAAAGGAAAACGCTTTGTTTAAAATAAAAAACACAATTGTAGTTTTTGTAAAAATGTGTTTGACAATTGATTCACAATATAAAAGGAAACATTCCAAATGGGTAAAAACATCTAAATAGCTTTTTGTCATTTTCCCAATTCTGTGACGCTCCATGTGTGTTTATTGTTCTGGACCTGCTTAAGTTAAAGCATATTGTGTAAATAATCACTCACAGCTTGTTTGATTGTGTTTTATCTGGCCTGTGGCTTCATTTATAAAAGTGTTACTAAACAATTTTAATCAAACCAATGCACATACAGTGCATCAAAAACTTCTTGCTAACATCAGTTTTGTTGTTTCTGTGGAATGGATCCAAAATCCCAGTTCATTTGAAGCTAAGTAAAAAAGAAGAGGAGAGGCAAGAATGAAACAATTGAGAACTTTGAGAAAGTGAAATGATCACACTAATGTAATCTAGTGGGAAGATGATTTAGAAGTGATCAGGATCCCTGAATATGCATATATTCTTATAATACTTATATACTTATAAACGTCTTTGCTTTGTAAATCCCCACTTTCCTGTTGAAACATTGTTATCAAAGGCCATAAAATCTAATCTTAAATGTAAGTGTATATGGGCTGAAAATATTTATACCCCAGATAGGATTAAGGGAATCTTTTGATTCGACCAACATGTGGTATGTTCTGACTGAAAGTAACATTTGAAATTCAAATATAATATGTGAAGGAAGTTATTTTGTGTGTTACTTTAACACAAGTAAGTAAAACCTTTCATAAGTGCTACATGTGTTAATTTATAGCAGCAGTGAAGGCTCAGAAAGTTCCAAAGCTTGACCTTTTAAAAGAAAACTCTTTAAAAGGTAATTTTGTGTTCTATTCTTGATAATGTTAGGAATGCATTTTGCAGCTCACTGGTGGATTACTGAATTAGCATTAAGCACATCTGCAGAATGGCAGGTTTTTCCACTGTTGCTCTAGGCTTGCTTGTTTTTCTGAATTGCAACACACATACAAAGTGCAGTAGATTGTCTGGACAACACCCTTTGTGAAAAATTGTTTTTAATTAGGTTATATTTCCTTTAATATGCGTTTTCATATTGAATGGGACTGAAATATTCTACATCAAGTCAGGCTCTGTTTACCTTAAAATTAAGAACTCTCAGTGCACAGAGTTAAGAGAGGTGAATCAGATCATCTTGTGTTACATCTATTTATTTAAAATGCATGGGACAGAAGGCTGTGCTGGGCTTGGTATACTGTTGTCTTGCAGCAAGAACCTGTTTGGACATAGGTTCAGATCGCACCCTGGGGTCGATCTGGATGGAGACTGGATGTTCTGCTGCATGTGTCCATCAGTTCTTTCCAAGTACTCTGGCTTCCTTTCACTGCTGGTAAAAGTTACAGTGGGTTGGTCTCTCTAAGTTGTCCTTAGATATGTGTGTATGCATGTGTGCGTGGGTGGGAGTGGGGGTGTGCGTTTGATTCTAATACCTTGTGGGGACCATTTTCCTGACACATACTATGTTGGGGGTACACACTGCTCTTTGTGGGGACTGAAGCCTGGTCCCCACAAGGGGAAACGCTGCTTTTGGGTCAGGGGTCAGATTTAGGACTAAGGTGTGAATTGAGTTTTGGGTATGGTTAGGTATGTAATGGTTAGGGTTAGGGAAAAGGTAAGGGTAAGGTTTAAGCTGTAGAAATGAATGGAAGTAAATGGAAAGTCCCCACAAAGATAGCCGGACAAACATGTGTGTGTGTGGGTGCGTGTGCGTGTGTGTGTGTGTCTCTGTGTTACCCTGGGATGGACCACCAACCAGTCCAGTGTGTACTTCACCTCTCGCCCAATGCTCCCCTGAGAACCTGAAAGGATGTGATGCTATGGACAATGGATAAATAGATGAACTGGATAGTTGGCAGGTTATCGAGGCACATATTGGATCAATCATAGACCAGATATGCACAATCCAAACAGACACTTTAACAATGATTTCTAAGCAGCAGGAACTAATAAAGCAAATTATGTTTGGAGTGAAATCATTTTAATGTTTCTGAATGTGTGCTGCAAATAAAGTCTTTCAGTTGTCATCTCCTTTTGATATTAAAACTTGAATTTCTGTGAAAATTGTCACAGATTGTGAAAAAAAAAAAATCAGACTATGATTAATGGGTGTCATGTCACGTCGTAATTTAAGCTTTTTTTGTCCCTGGAAGTAACACTGCCAGGGAAGTAACACTGACTTCTGTGTCAAAGTAGTTCTAAACATGTTTAGTTCTGAACATTTTCAGTTTGTCCTTTTCCCTCTTAGTGAATGAAGTGGAGTTACAGGGTGTAATCAATATGGAAGAAGGGCTTTAACCTCCATCCACATGGCTTTATGAAAAGACCATCATCTCATAATAAGCTCTCCAAGCTACAGTCGATGAAGCAAAGCAACATTTTGATTACCATTTCCTCCACATTATGTGATCCAAAAAGTCCATCAAACAAATACACAGGCAGATTAATAAATCCAGACCTCCCAAGACATGAATGTATACATTCAGAGCATCAGGTTAAAGTGAACCTTCTGTAAACCAAGTTGATGAGGGGAACAGCGGCATAATTCTTCATTGTGAACACTTACACACTCACACACAGTCATGTGTACACCATCACTACATGTAATGCCTCGACCCTTCCTGAAGACACACGGTCACACGTGAATGCAAATTCATCTAAACACGGTCTAATGCAGATCCGCAAACTATGGAAAATGCATGTACGGAACAAATTTGATTCAGAAATGGGAAGGTCTCCCTTTGAATTTTCACCCTCTCATTTCTAATTGGCTGCGAACACACTTTAGCCTGTAGGACTTTAGAGGAAAAAGAAGTATAAGTGAGGGCTGAGATCACCATTCAAAGTGATTTGAACAATAGTTGGTGTGTGGAACTCCAAGAATGGCAGCGAAAGTATGAGGAACGAGTCAGCAAGAAAAAATTTACACATGGTTAAGTTTCTTTTCACACATACTTGTTCGTAGATACACATTTAAGATTTTGTTTCTTTGGCTTTGTGACTATCAGAGTATGTATAAAAAAACACTTTCATAAGATTAGCCTTTGTTGACTTTTGATCTTAGTCTTGATAGCAAATGCATTACACTAAGCAGAATCAAGTTGAAGTCATACTTTTCTTCGGTATGAACATTTAGCCTGAAGTCAGCGATTTTCAGTATCAGTAAGGTGTTTAAAATGAAAAAGAAAGACGGAATTAGTTGTGTCAAAGGAAACTAATTTCTATGACATGTTCAGACAGTGACAGGAAGACTGAGAAGAGCACAGCAAAGTTTCTCTGTTTTATACTTTGGAGAAAAGTGTTAGCTGGTAACGTCTTGCATACATTGTAAACTAGATTAAGTAGAAAAGGTCAATTTAAAGGCAGAACAGAATATGAAAAATGCATTTTGACTAATATTTAATATTGGGACAATCTGAGCAGAAGTAGCACAACTGGTTGTACTGTTTTTTTGTTGTTGTTTTTTTTTTAAATATGTATACCTAAATATCGTATACTTTATTCGCATGCAAAGTAAATCTAAGAAGTTTATAGAAAAAAGGAAACAAACTTAAAGTAAACATCCTTAAAAAGTTAAGATGTCTGCATGTTCTTGATGATGGTCAGGACTCTGGTAGCAGCATTTGAGATCCACCTGCACCTGCAATGTCACTATTGCAATAATCTGACCTAATACTGAAAGAACCAGTTTTTGCCTAACCTTCTTGAATCCTCAATTTTAATTTCATTGAGTTTTGTGTGGTGCTGATCTGAAAGACCTTTTTCTTTTCTTCATTGTTTGGGATAAAGTTGGCTTGAAGAACAGAAGGAGTTTCTTAAATTTTGTCTTAAAGACAAAAACAAATGGGATGCAATCTTTGAACATTATATTTGAACCTTACATTAGATTCTAAGCAACCAAAGGGCTGGAATAATCACATGAACAGTTACTTTACTCTACAAGATATGTAACAAATCATTTTGTTACCAAAGATAATTCAATCTCTACTGCAAGATAGATGTGCTGGTAAAATTCTTGATTATTTAGCAGTTTGCAACAATGAAATTACACCAAAACAGTTTTTTTTTTAAAACAGAATAAAACTAGTGTTATTACATTCAAAATCAGCACAAAATTCTATTTTCAATGACAACTATTTTTTCAAAATTTTCCAAATCCCTGAATAGTATTCATCATAACAGCACACATTACTAATTAGATATGTGGCACCCAGACCGCTTGGGACAAAACATTTCAATTTCCTTCAGTGATGACCTGTTTACTGTAAAAAAACAACAAAAAAAACCCAAAAAAAAAAACAAGCAATAGACAGAGAAAATGATCAAAGACCATAAATATGCCAAGAGATGCAGTTGAAAGATTATCTTGCATGTTTATAGATACAACAACAGTAACTACACTACCTGGATGTGACAGAGGAAACTATCATGGCTGACCTGAGATCCCATTGGATCAAAAATTCTCCACTGACTACAAAAAACCTTGCAGTAAAACTTACTTAACGCAGCCACTGAGGTTTCCGTTTCCACGAGAAGGCACATGCTAAATGTTGATGAGCTTCCTGACTGAACTCCAAAATACAGCACCACTGTTCTAAAAATCACAGGACAATTTACTGTCAATAAGCCAAAGAGTTGTTGGGATTCTTTTCTGAAGACCGACGAAGCAAAAGTAAAACCTTTTCCCTCCGACCTGAATTCTATATTATCTTTCTGAGCTTTTTTCTCTATTCTTACAATTCTTCTCTCCAAATCCTAAAATCCAATATTGCACATTTTTACTTAAATAAACTACTTAAACCTTTATCTAGCCTCTTGTCAGTGTTTTAAAAAACTGGATCACTCTGAAAACATGGAATGCTCTAGCACTGCAATCGATAATTCCTGGAAACATTTTTTTGCCAACAGCAGCAAGGTCAATATATTCTCTCCAATAAACCCAATTTCCACTGGTGGCAACATAATTTTAGGTGTATCTATTCATAAGGCTATTTTTTTATGGATACTGGTGGGTCTCATGAAATTCAAACAAATAAGTAAAAATTAAAAGTTTGGGATTCAGAGAAACACTATTTCTCAAAGTAAACACTGAACAGGATCGCCCTGTGTTCTTTCCTTTTTTCCCTTTAGGTGTGGCTCGACAGACAGAAAACAGTCCCCTCTGCTTTTAAGCTGGGGCCTTACAAAGAACGTTCATGTACTGCATATGTCCAAATTTGAGTGTGCGCATCAGTGTACTGTACCCACTGTCCACTGTACACTTCTTTACACACTTATCAGTAAGTAAACAAAATGCTTTTTGTTTCCCCAGTCGTGAGTCACATCCAGTTAACAATTCTGAAAAGTTTACTTATTTAATACCTGCAAAAAAAAAAACTCAAAGTGGAATGAAAATAAGCTTCCCGAGTCACTACCGGTCTGGTAAAGCAGAAGAGCCCACCTATTTCCCCTGAAATGTATATTAACACACAAAGCACAAATGTTTTACTCTGTTATGTTTCTTCATCTTTTTTCTGTTTGTGCGTACATTTGTCCAGAAGGACGTCAAAGTGGTCAGTTCATCTCGGCTGCGTTGCCAAGGGCTGGACCACTGTGGTTTCATTCGAGCTTAGTGCCAGTATGCACTGCATGTGTGCGTGTGTGTGCGTGTGTGTTGACTTGTCCTTAGGCTAAAATGGGCACTGACCACAACAGACAAACAGATTGACTGATAGACAAAAAGAAGAGGAGAAGCTGAGAGACTGACCACAGAGAGGAGCGAGGGCCTCGCAGTAAAATTTAGCTTCCAAACACAACAACTCTTACACTGGCCTTTTGAACACAGAGGCCTCGGACCTCCACCGGTCTTTTGCTATGCACCTCTGAGGAGATTCGAAACTGTTGTGTTATTATTCTTTGAACACAAATAGGCTGTAGAGAAAGTTAAACATGTCGATCTGAATTTGCCCAACTTTGCCTCACAACGGTTACAGTACCTTGCAGAAGAGTTTATGTCCAAATATATTTAGATATAAATACTTTCATGCTTACATGGCAACCATAAATGTTAATGAACCTTATTACATGAAGAAGCAGCGCTGTTGTATAAAATAAAAAAAGACATGGCTCTGTGGAAAACTGTGACATGCAACCAATTCCTTTCATTTTTACTTAATTACTGTCGTAAACAGACTACACTTGCGTGTAACCTAATCTTAGTATAAATACTGTGTTCCGTAAAGGCCTCAGGCCCCTTAATTAGAGAACAATAGCATTGGAAGGACCAAAGAACAAAGTAGACAGGTCTGGGAGACAATTAAACTTATGTTTTTTGACAATATCTTAAGATCTGAACTTATAACAAAACACTGTTCAAACCATCATCTGAAAAATGGAAAGCATCTGTCTGTTTGGGGAATAATGCTGTCCCCAAACAGACAGCATTATTCAGAAAAACAGTCAAGAGGACTACAGCACAAATTAAAACCAAAATACCTCAGGACCATGAGCAGCTTACTGGATTACACATTCATATTTTTGTGTTGCAAATGAAAACAGAAGATCGACACCTGAACTGGTCATTGATTTGAGGTAAATATTCAGCAGCTGATGTAATGAGTTATAATGTATTTGAGGCCCAACATGTCGCCTTTAATTGTTTATTGACTTGTGACATTAGTAGGCAAAGCTAAATCATTACCCTTTACAAGGCAATTAGTTACTTAAACAAAAAAATATAAAATCAATTCCCAAAACTGATTTCATTGGGGGTGGGGGGCCTATTATATTCTCTTACAATCGTGCATCCTCAGTTTCTGACTCCTAAATATTATCCTATTGTGAAAATATCTCAGAGAAAAATATCCCTGCCCCACCTGGAAAGTGGTTCCAACCAGCCCAAAAGAAAGTGAGGTTAACATGTAACTGGGGTCAGGTCCATTATTGTCACTTTTGCAGTGAAGGACTTAGATTATTTTCCTTTTCAGTCCTTAAAAACAGCTAGCTGCCATCACAGCTTGTGGTTTTAGAACTGTCCAGCCACAGGACCAAAACCCAAAAAGGCCTCTGTACTGTTAAAGACATTATCTCTTAGAATAACCCTGCAGCAAGTGAGCCCAACTGCATGAAAGAACGAATGGTTGTGTGTGTGTTTATGTATGTGCAGTTGTTTTGACCTGTAGTTAAAGGACTGAACATGCAATCGGCTTTTCTGTGGTGAAGTCTCTGCTTTTTCTCTTTAGGTTTTGGTGTTGTTTTCAAGCATGACCATCAACCAGGCCTCCACCCCGTCCTCCCTTCCTCTGTCTGATTCGGGTTTTTTTCTTTGTCTCTTCATAAAACTGTTTTTGTACCTAATTTCTGTCCTTTTGATGAGGTTTTGTCCACTGTTTTTCTCTCTTTCTTCTCGAGCTCTCATTGTCCTAACCCTCAACCTCTGTGACCTTGTAGACGGGCCCTCTTTTATTGGGACACCATTCAGCCTAAAGGGAGGACAGCTTCTGCATCTAGAAGAGCTGCTTATATCAGCGACGCTCTGGTTCAACTAGGTCAACCGAAGTGGGGCCAAACAATGCCCACTTTCAGTTAATGTTAGTTCAAAACAAGGTCTCATTAAGTTTTCTGTAAGAGACGTTCTTAGGATTTGTTGTACTTCCTTGACAATTCAGAACAGTACTCAACTTTAAATACAGTGCTACATGTCTAAATCTGTATTTTTGCCTAGCATCAGAGGATAGTTTATGGGAGGCTACAGACTCACAGAGAACATAAAAAATGTGTTCAGTGTAAGGGAACATTTTTTTCTGTGGCGCTGTAAGCCTATGGTACTTGCTTCAAAAGGACCATTTGGGTGTTTTTTCATGAACTAGCAATGTGTCTACATGTTCTCAGTGAAGAGTATAAATCCCAGCTTTTGCTTTTGGTTGTATAACGATTGGTTTCTTTTTTGAATAAATAAACATGAACATTAAATGAACTTTACATGTAATAATATAACTATATCTTCTACTTTCTGACCTTCAAAAAAAGACTCATCTCCCCGTTGAGCCCCCGGTAACAAGCAGGGGTGCAATACACATGACTAGAAATAACAGAAAACCAGTTTTACTGAAAGCTTGTATTTCTATGATATGGTGCTTGTGCATCCCACTTTCAAATGCCACCCTGGGCAACTGGACATTTCAAAAACGTCCCTGATTGCATGTGCCCTTATTTCTCATTAACAATACTGGTTCTCAGATTGTGTTAATCACTTGGGATTCCTTTAGGGGATAAACTGTGGCATACTGCTTAAAACCTTTCCACCCATATGTTCCTAACAGGTTCCTGAGCTCTTGGGCTCGGGGTGAGATGGTTTTACCACATAAGGGGCCGAAAACTAAAGGCGACAGATGGTCTGAGGAATTTGGAACTCACATTAAGGTCGGGGACTCTGGAGCCACCAAAACCACTAAAATCCATCTTTTAAAAATGATTTTGCTGAATTATGCAAATGTGTAATGTTTTGAGGTGGAATTCTTTTTTTGGAAAGCGGCCTTATACCTGAAAGGAGATATATATAATAAATTTAACAAAATATCCATAAAATATTACTAATGTTTTTTAACTTTATTGTTAGCAGGTTAAATTTGATCTTTGTTGTTGTGTGGTGGCTGACAGTGAATAAATAACAACCGTTGGAGGCTATTCTGCTAACACATTGTTACAAAGGAAAACATCAACTTAATTGTGTAGCAGTTTCAAGTTGCAAAACCAGTTAGATTAGTTAAATAATGTGCTCAATGACCATGTGAACTGCTATTTGAAATACAAGCTTAAACAATGTATTTCTCTGCCTTTAATACACTCAATCATTGTCACTAAAATAAGTTGCAGAGTGTGTGAAAGATTAAAAGAGACTGCTAGAAATTCTATTTTTTACTGTTGCTCAGTAACTTGTGCATGAAGGGCAGGCATGTTGGATTTGTACGTTGGTTAACAACCTCTGACTTATCGACTTTAAGTTCCAACTTCTATAAAATTTTCTGTCATTCTTTTCATCTTCAGGCTGCAAAAATTCAACATATTTGTTAACCTGGAAAAAACACCATACTCCTAACCAACCAACCAACTAACAGCAATAGACAAGACTTTTTTTCCTCCAAGTCATGTTGTATTACTCTTTCAAAGCATCAGTTTGTACTGTGGTACTTGGAAAGTAGCAAGTATTTACTGAGCTAATGCTTTGTATGAAAAGGATGCTGAAATAGGATTAGCTCCATCATTGGTTAACTTTATGTTAACAGAAAATTGACTTTTCTTGCTAATGTAGAAAAATCTCTGTCTGTCTATAAAAACAGACGTTGGGAATTAATAATTAATTTATTTAATGGAGTCCCCAGATAATGTGTGTCCCATGCGAATAGGGATATAGTCAAGATATTCCTGCATCATTAAGCTGCTTAATAAATCCTCTATATATTTTTTTCTGCAAAGGAAATAGTCAAAGTATTTAACAGTGAGCTTGAACACAGAAAGACAAAGTGTGTCTACTTTGTAATTTTGGCTTCATTCATATCTTTTTTATCATTCATCGAACGTGGATGTGTTGCAAAACATTAATCAGAAAATTCCCCACTGTACATTGCTTTTGGGATTGTCACGTGAGCTTCCAAACCCTTGGCAGGTGACAGCGGAGGAATGCTGCACAAAGCGATGAGGGAGAGAGATGAAGTCATGCAGCGGCTAAATGAAAACGGGGATTATTAAGATCATAGTCCCAGAAGTAGATGAGGATGAAGCGGAAAGAAATCAGTGATTACAGATGACTGGATCAAAAATGAAGATGAAAAAACGGTTATGAAAGGCAAAAATGGAAAATCTGGGAAATAGAAAAGAGAGCGTTTCAAGGAAAGAGACGATGAAATAGGCAGAAGCTCACAAATAAAACTCCAAAAAGCTTTGAAATGAAACTTTATTTACGTAAGGAGAATGAGCAGCGCCTGTAAACTGGTGACGTTTGTACAAAAAAGAAGCAACAGCTGGGAAGGAGCCTACAGGGAAATCAGAGCTCTGACTGACATGCACTCAGATGAATTAAAAGCTGTGCATCAATGTGCAGGTAACTTTGTGCAGCTGTGTGTGTGCATATCCTTCTTAGTAAACAGAATGGAAATTAATGGGAAAAAAATACGTTGAACATTAAAATTCATGGTTACACCAGGAAAGCTTTAGATTTCCCGCTGGTTAAGTGGAAGAAAAGATGTTCTGTCTAAATCTCCATGTGTACCACAAGCAAGGGATTGGGATCACAAAGAGAATGTTGTTTACTGTCCCACAAGAAATACAAATTCAAGACTTTCTGCCATAATATATATTCCAAAGTAATGGGAATATAAGAGATGAAAGACAGAGGAACTAAACTAATCTAAGAACTTGTCTTTATTTGCATAGTTCAGATCATGTTTTTTGACTAAAAATTCCCTTGGTGTTGATTGATTTCTTCTGTGACAAAAATTACAAATACCTATTTGATATTTGCTATCTTAGTGGCATGTTTGCGTATTTCAACAATCAGAAACGTTGAGTCTTGCTAAGCTTTATCTCCTGGCCTTCAAGCTCTTGAAAAAGAGACCTGAGGGTACGATGGATCCAAGATGACAATTTTTCTACTAAGGCATAATTTTCCTGACATTAAAAGAAATTCCTAATTAGTTTTTATAATTTTTTTAGTCCTTTTGATATGAAATAACAAAATTGTTAAGAATCCAGAAAATTTGTGTTGCCAATGTTTTCTACTTGTTTCTTTGTCTCTGTCATTTTACTTTACTAATTAATTATCTGCACAAAGGAGCAAATACAAATTTATAGTTAAGAAAGTAAAATCAAAATTATAACAGGTTTAACGGCAATAAAACATGCCCGGTCCAGTAAAAGATGCGTTTAGGTGTTAAATTTTTTAACATTAAATCGGGTTAAAGACACAATGATTCATTTATATGCAGCTCTTTTCAGTTAATTACAATGTTATTGAAAAGTTGATCTAGTTCAGTAAGCAGTTCAATTTACTAAGTGGGAAAAAATTATATTGATTGATTACACAGAGTCTGGAATTCATTGATTATGATGATTTTTCACTGACAGCTAATGAAAACCCGACATTTGAGATCAGAATATTATATCAAACCAAAAAAAAAAAAAAAAAAGAAACATTTTTAATACAGAAATGAGATCCTAATGAAAACAACAACTTCTTATGATACGCACCTGGTCTGACACTGTTTGAATGATAATTGCCACTGGTTGGTGTTTAGGATTTTCTGGTTGTTCCTCGTGGAATGGTTCCTAGCATCATCAATCTAGGATAAATACCTGAATGGCTTTTACAAACATCTGAACTTTTCTTCTTCTCCTCCAACCTTACATATTGTTTTTTTCTTCAAACACTATAGTGTCTATCTGTTGAATAACCTCTCTCTATTCATCTCCACATCTTCTCCGCCCTGTACTGCAGCATAGCATCGTTGCATGAACATCCATTCATTCATCTGTCCATTATTTCCAGCCAGACATATAATCCTTCAAGCCATGGTCGCAGGGTATTTGCTTGTATACAAGTATTCAGAATCTTATTCAGTCACTGCTTGAAGCTCACAAACTTAGGAAGGTTAAGGGCATAGATCAACTGATGAATGAAGATCTTAGCCTTGAGGATCAGCTCTCTCTAACAATGCGGCTGTAGCTTCATCAGTACAGTGTGAGTGCTCAACTTCTCACAATAACATTTAGCAGTACCCGTGATCAAGTTGCACAGAGCTATAAAGGGCTGTTTTGCACATTCAAACTGGGTAGAAGGACATCTCTAATGTGTCTTGTAGGAGGAAGGCAAAGGGCCAAGGCCTTTTAGCCCTTAAAAATGAAATCGTTTAGAAGCAGATTTCTGTCTTAAAGTATTTTTACTGGCACAAAATGTCTTGGTTGAAAGATGCTTCATTTGGCATCACATTAAATTATCCCTAATGCTAATTTACACAAAGCCTGAGAATCACTTATGGCGCGACTACAAATATTATGTTCAATTTCACAAAGATCAGTTGATGCTTGATCCATTTTGCTCACATATATCTATATATATATATATGTAAGGAGGTGGAAACAGCCAAAGATGTCTCTGCCACTATTGAAGAATTACAGTTTACTGTGTTTTATATTTCACCCATTCCTAGAATGGGTTATGGTGGGGGAATGATGACAAAATTCAAGTCACTCTTTTTAGATGTAAAAAAAGAAGTGAAAGCCATATATAAGCTTTCTCTCACTCTAGTATTATGAACTACTTTATAAAATTCCAGCGAAATAAATTAAGTTGGGGGTTGTGATATGGCAAACGTTCAAGGGGAATGACTTCCTTTGTACGACACCCTAGGTGTAGGAGCATGGGTAGCTGAAATACAAGTTTTCCCTCTCAAACTTCACGGGTTCCTTTGCAAGTTGGTTCATCAGCTATAAAAAGATTTTTCACCTTGAATGTTTAAAATCCACAGCCAAGTTGGGCATTTATTTTGGATTTCACTCCTTTTTAATGAAAAATACGCCCACAGTTTATTTACTTTTTGTTCATCCCTTTCACAGTCAGAACTGGAGACTCACTAAACAAACCCATTAATGTGGAAAGCTTAAAAGCCTCTCTGTCACCTGAGAGGCTGCTGAGTTGCTGGCATTGATCATCAACATTTGCAAGTCCCTTGCTCATAAATTAGAGCCACTTTGTACAAAGCCATCAAAATATTACAGATTGCACCTTTAACATTAGCCACCAACCATCATTAGCATGTATGAACCATAAATCCTATCAGCGCAGTACGGGATCATTTAGCACTTTCATATCAGCTAAAGATAGTTTTGCACATTAGAATGAGCTGGGTGGAGAGAGGATGATAAAATAATGACAGAGATTAAGTTTTAGTCACAGTGTGTTTGTACACACAGGGATTTAGTTATTTAGGTTCAGCTGATATGTACACAAATATGCATGTATGTTAATGTCAAAATGTATTCAGCCATTTACAGATTGCTTCTGCTTCTTTTGTGTTTGGGAGTATTTTTCATAAAAAAATAAAAAATTAAAAAATTAAAAAAAAACAAGTGAAATCCAAAATAAATGCCCAACTTCACTTTAGATTTTCAAGACAAAATATCTTTTCATAGCTGATGAACCAGCTGAAATTGTACTGAAAAGATCCATAAAGTCTGGATAGAGAAACTCAGTTCTAGGCTAGATAACCTACATCAAGAAAGTCGTACAAAAGACGTCATAGGCCTGGAACGTTTCTCACACTTACTTGTTTCAGCTCAAACAGATTTTTATTATCAGACAAAGATAACTTGAGTAAATAAACAGAATATTCAAATGACTATATCATGTACAAAAACAAAAATCTTTTCAAATCAACCTGATGCTATGTGAAAACGTATTTGTCCCAAGATTTTAGCCTTTGTGGCAGACAAACCCAGATACGGTTTTGGAAAACAACTGATGCGATTTTAAGGCACTTAATACAAACACACCTAAAAACCTAATTCCAGGTATAATTTTTTTAGAAGATTTGTGTCTCGGTAGATCAGGTGTAAAACTAGCACAGCATTTTAGAAGAAGAACATAATAAATGTCCTGAAATTGTACAGTGATTTATCAAGTCCAGAGGACCTCAAAGTGTTTCACACTACATTCAGTCATTCACACTCACTAACAGTTATCTTTGACATTAAAATTTGTTGGAATATCTAAAACATGCAAATGTGGCAAAAAATAAAAATAAAAATATAAAGCTGAAAAAAAATTGTATATGGGCACAGTCTATGTTCACACATCGTTTGTCAGCCAGTTTCTTTCTTTTTTGTAATTTTCTACAAGACATATCATCAAAAAATGATAATGGCTGGCTCACAGACTGACTATTCGATCAATGATTTCCTCGTACGTTTGCCTGCGTGCATGTCTATAAATTATATGTGATTATGATGATCAGGCAGGCAGAGAAGTGAGCGATGAGAAGGAGGTAGGAACCGAGCACACACAGAACGACAGGTGAAGGAAGGATGGAGGGAACCGGAGCGAAAGAGGGGTACAGTGGCATTACAGAGGTCATATTTCATCGCAACAAACCTCCAGCACTCAGCTGAAAAATGATGACGCTTCAGTAACATTAAGTTACTAATCACTCACCCGCATGGCTTGTATATGTGTCTGCTTGCTTGCATTTGCTTTTAAAGATTGTATAAACATCAAGATCCTAATAACTTATTTCACAGTCGTGTTTGTGTGTGTGTGTGTGGGGGGGAGGTTGTTTCATGAGCTTCATAATGTTTTCATGGTTATGCATTTGCACCCTCATAAATCTACTCCAGAATAAGCAGGTTTGTTTTTCTTTAATTTTACAAAAACTCAGTTTCTGAAAATAAATCATAGCTGCTTTTTATTAGACATATATTAATTGCAAATGTGCAGTTTTGTTGTGTTTTCTTGAATCAACCGATAACACAAACATGTTATCTGAACACGTGGGTCGTGTCACATGTTGGGTCTGCCGGTTTTCTATCACTCCTCTACAAACAACATGTGAAAGATAATTTAATTTTCACCCAAAACAATAGTCATTCTGATTAGTGATGTTGGAGTGCTGCTTTCCTGCTTTGAAGAACTGATATTTTACACTACTTTTGATTCTTGCTTTACTTTTTTCTCTGCAAACAGCCTGTCTTGTAATTTCTTTGTTTTTTAAGCAATTAATTTGAATCTAATGGAAAGGATTTTAAAGCGTTCAATAAAAACAGGAGATTTGCAGCTTAAGTCTGTGAATATTAAGGACATAATCATGGTGTTTGTTGTTAGTGCAGCAGAATACCCATGAAGGTCTTTCAAATATTCCCTCTGAGATTTTGCTATTTTAAAGAAGGAAACTGCTTAGCAAAGACCAAAGAGAGGACCTTTGGAATAAAAGCAACACAGACCCTCCACGTCACTAAACACTGAGAATGAAGTGATTAATCATTTTTGGATTATTTTTGATTTAAGCGAAAGTTTTAGTAAAGGTTAAGTTGTTTTTTGTTTGTTTTTGTTTTTTGTTTTGTATGCCTCCCAAACAACTGGTTGGCAAAGCCCAAAATTTTTTACTTCTTTTAAATTTTGCAGCCATGTTTCTTTTGACTGGAAGTAATATTAAAGCTTTGGAGTCGCTCAGCCAGACATCTGAATCTGTGGAAAGTGCAAAACATTGGGGTGTTGGCAAAAAGACCTTCTGACCTCACCAAATAAATCCTCAAAATACCATTCGAAACATGCAATTTTGGAACTGATTATTTAGAAGGGCATAAACAATGTCCAACATTTCATTTTTAAAATAAAACATAAATCCCCCTAAAAATATAGGTTGTTCAAAACCCATTTTGTAAACCTTGTTGTACATATTTTAAGAGATTCCCATCTCATTTTTGCCAGAGGCACAAAAAATGTTGTGCTTTGATGTGATAGCTTCTAGTGGTTTTTCTGGGGATTTAGAAACCCCAAGTTGCTACTCTTTGCTGTAGTTGTCTAAATGTGAGAGTTTGGGTCCACATCCAGCCTCGTTTGTCACAGTTCCAGTTGTTTAAAGTGTTCTTTTCTTTGAAAATTTATTTTGTTGTAGCCATTTTGTGACGTATGAAGATGGATATACAGGTTTACCTTACCTGAGTTATATGTTCCCTTAACTTTCCCTTTTACAAATGTCTCCAAGAGTAATTGACCACTTTGTCAAGTCATGTTAATACTCCATGGGAATAAAAACCAATAGAATACTGATTAGATGTTCCCAGAAACTCTGACGAACTTACAAAATTCTTCTGTCCAATGAAAAGGCAATTTGCCTGTTGACATTTTAAGATACTACTACCAGGGGTAAAAGCAGATTTGTGTGCTTGGGTTATTATTTTTTGATAACTTGCTCTCACCTTCATCACTGTTGAGCCTCCCCTGGGCCCCCAAACAAAGTTCCTTTTAAATCAACTCCAGCAGATGCTGTCGGTTCCTAATTCCAATGGAGTCTTCCAGTCCACAGCTCCAGGGGAGCGTTTGTGTTGCAGTTGTGCGGCTCACCCTGAGGTTTGACCTTCCTGTTGAGGAGGTAAGGAGTAAGATAAATATGTCCTCTGGGGATCATTAAAGTAAATATGAAACAAAAGCAGGCAAGGTTGTCTGCGTCCAAAAACACAAACCCCCGCAGAACGTGTTCAAGATGCTGCGAGGTGCTACGGGTTACACATTCACACATGCAGACAGGGTTGCATTCTGCAACTTTTTAGCTTTTATATGTTCATCTGCCCAGAACAGTCTGATGACCAAAACTATCTGCTCCAAAGCTGACAAGCATCGATTCCATTATGCTTAAACTCAACGTTTATGTGGATATATGAGTGTGGCTGCGTGTGCAAGTTTGTGTGTTTGAAGTCTACATGCGTGCACTTTGGTGATGACGGCTGCTGATCAGAAACCTGTGTGTTGATTGCAGATTAGGTCTGTGAGAAGGATGTTGATAGTGTGTCTGTGTGGTGATTGCACATCATATATAAGCGTGTGTGTGTAGGTGTGTGTCATTGCATGTGTGTGGCCGCTGATTGCAGAGTAATGCAGATCAGATGAAGCAAGAAATCGGCATTTTGGCTCCATCAATCATCTCTCGGTCCCTCTCCTCTCACCTCCATCTCGCGCTTTCCTTCGTTTCTGGTTCATTCATTCTCTCACCGTTTCATTGCCTATGTTTCTATCTTTCTTTCTCTTTCTCTGAAACACTCTCGTGATCTGCCTTTATGTTTTTCACACATGCTTCGGCTCCTCTTTTGAATTTGCAGGCAGACTGCAGAGATTTCACGGAGCTGCGCCTCACAAGTACAGGTGACATTTTTAACTTTCTCAGCACTTTTTCAGGGAGGAGAAGAGTCCACAACAAACTACACAAAGGTCACTTTTGCAAATATCAGAAGGCTCCAGATATAAAAAGAAGAGAGTGTAATGCACAGATTTAATAATCACTTCAACAAACCTCTAAGTCTAAGAAAAACATGCTGTGAATTTAAATTGTTAAGCAAAAGAATATTTTTAGTTTATCAGTAGAACAAAAGAGAAAATAATAATTCTCTAAGGGTATTTCTCATTTCACCAATAAGTCAACCAAACTTTTACATAATTTACTGACCTTGACTTTAAAGGTTTGATACAAGTATGCAAATTATGTAAAATATAAATCTGAACATGCATGTCTTGTTCTACTTTGATAAATTGCATTTTGACAATTTACTACTTATAAAAATGTTCAATTCTTATCAAAATTTAGCATTTCGATCAAATTTTTGTTCTATTTTCAGTACAAAGTAAATTAAAGCAGTGGTTCTGACGTCTGGTCTTTGGGGCGCACTGTCCTTTTTGTTTTACTTCATACCTGATTTAAATAAACAGGTGATTATCAGGCCTCTGCAACATTTAGTGGTATATTGAGAAGGACATCCCGTCATTTCAATCAGGTTTGCTGAAGCAAAGACATATAAATATGAATGCCTGAGAGTCTATCGCGCCCCAAAAGCCTCATTTTACAAGTTGATGACATAAGTTCATGATTGCAACTTTAGAAAATAATAAACGATATACTTGTTTGGAAGGGTTGCCAGTACAATCTATAAGTGGTATCTGAACAAGGTATCTAGATTAATGTCCCCTCATTAAGTACTGCCCTGATGCACAGCGGCTTGTTTGGCCAAAATCAACTGAAGCATATCTTCACCTTATACCTGCTGTAAGGCATTTGAGTCAAATGAAGGCCATTTGTCTGACAGCTAAAGCTTGACCTAAACTGCATCCTGAAGAAAATGGTCCCAGACACATCAGCAAAGCTACAGCAGGATCAATGAATTAAGGTGTTAAAATGGCCCAGTCAAAGTCTAAACCTCAACTGGATTGATGCCTTGTGGTTGGACTTTAGCTGTGAATAATTAATGCCAACAAAATGCCATGAAATGAAGTGATGTAAAGATATCTGGGTCAATAATAATGACAAACAGCAGCAATGTTCATCTTTTTACACAAGATCGATTTGGTTTTTTTATCCCTCAAAAGCGCTTGCTGTCAAGAATCATAAATTTGAGAAAATTCAGATGCCTCCCTAATGATCTTTTATGTTGGATAACATCTATAAATCAACATTAGCCAAACTTTGGGGTAAAACTGTCACCAGCAAACTGGTGCAAGACACAGAAATGAAAACACATTCTCAAGGGAAGAGAAAGAGACACTTATCGCACACAGAGACACACACATGCACACAAAGGAAAGATAAGGACGGTTATAAAGGCAGATAAACAAGGGCAGGCGGAGTAATTGAAAACATTGCCATTTGGTATTTGGGATGATGATACACGAGTACTGCTGCCTGCTGGCCCTTCCAGTGAGTACTTAGAGGTCAATCCGGAACATTGCAGAACATTCCTCCACACTCTGATGGGAATCCCAGATCTTACCAGCGCAGCTGTCAATTATATCCAGATTTTTTCTACTTTTACTGAGGCCTCCATGCCACATCAATGCAGCAATACCATCCCTTCATCTATCTCTGTCCCGTTCCCTGTCCCTCCTTCTTTTCTTTTTTTTTTCTCCTCTTCCCACTCTGGCACAATAGCAAGAACAATGCCAGGGTGCCACCACATCAAACACCATTGAGGGAGACTATTAGAGGGACAGACAGAGAGCGAGGCAGAGGGAAAGAGAGACAGGGAATTACAGTGCGGGTCGAAATCTGATTGTGCATCAAAGCAGAACTGAGGGGAAAAACTTCCTCCTTAAACTGATTATATATCCATGAGAAGAAAAACCACAATCTCTCTCTCTTTCTCTGTGTGTGTGTGTGTGTGTCACTGTTTTTCTGTGTCTGTCTCATGGTGCCAACTGTCTACACGCCACCAGTGTCTACTTTTGCACGTTGCTATCAAAGCCATTTCTGTGGGATCGAGTGTTGCCGTCCATTCTGTTTTTCCTTCTTTTTTCTTTTTTTAAACACTTTACTGTAAGCTGTCCTTATGAGCAGCTTAATTAGGTTTTCAAAAATGTTCTTTAAGTGTGACTTGACATGTGTTTTTCTTGGCAATTTGAACCATATTTATTGACACAAGCAGTGCCAGTTTATACGGGTGAAGCCATATTTTCCCCAGAAGAACCGTTGGCGAAACAGCAAATTGTATTTCATGGAAAAGTACATTTTCTTTTATTTTCATCAGGGGAATAAGTCATGGACTGCACAGTGGCATAGTTTGTAGAACTATTGACTTACAGTGAGACGGTACTAATCCCAGCCGAGGGTCTTTGTCCATGGAGTTTCCCTCAGTGACTATTATGTAAGTTGGTAACTTCATTGCCAACATCCACCTATTCATCCATCCATGAATCAATTCATCATCACCTTCTTATCTGAGAGGGCCGTAGTAGGTGGAGGTGAAGCAGGACAACAAACCTTGGTTCAGATCCGGTTCTATAAAAAGGCCCAGTCAAAGTCTGGAACTAAACCCAACTGAGAATCTGATGGCATCAAAATCATTGTCTACCGATGGACTCCGTCCTCTTTGATTGAGCAAGTCAGAGATTGACTATTGTGAAACGAATAATTTGGCCCAATTTTTAATCTCTAGAGCTACAAAGCTGGGAGAGACAACGCCCAAAAGACTTGCACTTGTAAATACAAAGGTATAGAGCGAAAGATAAATACATACACCACTTTTCAGAAGGTCATAAGAATTATGCTTTGTCTTGTATCTTTAAGTCATTCACTATTTTGTGTGGATCTGTCACTTAAAATCTTAAATAGTTTTGCAAGTCAAAGAAATACAGATCCCTTCCATGAATTCAAATATTATTCCAGTAACTCAGTTCATGAAGAAAAACTCCTTCTATTAATTATTTCCCTTTATTTCTGTTACTTGCGATGAAATGAAATCATGCATCTAATGAAAACATGACATTTAAGGTTAGAACATCACCCGTAAAAACATTTTAATGGAAAATGTGCTTTATACCTGCTTACAATAACAAATAAAGATAGTTATTTTCAAATGGTACTATTAATCTGATAAACCATCAGGTTTCGTATTCTAATTTAATTAACCTGATCTCCTCAAGTTATTCAGTTCAGTTCACTCATATTGTGCCAGTTCACAGCAATTATTTATTTGTTCACTTGTTTCTGTTAACAAACACCACAAACTGGAAACTGGGTGCCAAATCTAATTCTATCAATTAAACACAAACAGAAAACAAACATATTTAGAAGTTCTCAAACAACAACACAGAAAGTTGTCAGTTTATCACAAACATATGGGAGACATGCAGAGATGGGCTTTTTGTCTGCAAACCTCCCTCATCCATCATCTTAGCTAATCTCATATGGGTAAGCTGTCTATGACGACACATGATGTTCATTTATCATCCGTCTTCAATGCGCTCAGTGTACGCACTCCTTTCTCATCCTTCTTCTTCCTTGTTGATGTGAATCAGTCTTGGCCTCGTCTTTATTCTTTTTTTTTTTTTATCACATTAGAAAGCCGTGTGAAACACACTTTTCATTTGGTAATTACGTGCATTACTCTCGTTTATCTTAGTACTCATGCATATTTGAATAGAAAATTATTTTTATAGCTCTGGCGGAAAAGTTTATCAACAAGACAAATGGACTGATTGATCACAGGAATCAGGAGAGAAGAGGAAAACATATCAAAGAACGCACATGATTCATGCAGAACAAACAAACAGCCCGGTTTAACTAGCATGTGTGTGTCATTTGGATTTCCTGCCCTTACTTTTTTCAACCATCTGAATCAAAGAACTCTTTATTTGTCAATGTTTATGAATGTTAAAACGAAAGACAAACAATTTTAGAGCTGAATAACTAATTTTACCCGTCACTGGAACTTTCCTGCTAAAACGCATATTTTTCTGTCTTTCTTCACTGATCATTTTAATTAATCACAGCTTTTGCTCCTAATTTACACCCGTTGCAAACATTTGCAACTTAAAAACAAATATGTACAAACAGGGGCGGTGATAAAAATCCGTTCTTAGACATTCATCTATAAAACAGTCAGTTTTTCCCTCATTTTCATCAAAATGCTCAAGGCGTTGGCTGATAACATTTTGACACCTTAATGGCCTCCTTCATTGTAATGCTAATGAGATGGCCTTACCATGAGCGCTAAATCTTCAAAATTAGTGCTTTGGTGTCTGACATGAAGAACAAGAAACAAAGTAATTTCTCAGATCTCTTTTAAGTGGCTTGCTCACTGCTTTAGTGTTTTTTTCCTCTCTGACTGAACCATATTTTACTAATTTAGAGGGGGTTTGTTGTTCATGTCATCCCCATCAGCCAAACCCTCCCCATCAAACTCCATCCTCTCTTTTGTGTCTTACAGTCTTTATGTTTGCCATGTCAGACTTATTTCTCTTTCAACCTTTTGGAGTTGTACATATCCTTTTTGAAATGCTTTGAACAGTACAAAAATATAATTACTAGGTGGATATCTTTAAATGTCTATCAAAATAAGTAATTCAAATTAAAAATAGAGTAAAAGAATGGCCCACTTAACAGTGCGGTGCTGGGAATGTATTATTTTTTTGCAACTTTACTGCTGAATTTTCTCCAATTTTTAATAAATACATAAAATGTATCTTGTTTAAAAAGAAATTGTACCAGTTGCGTGCTGTCACTATGTTGTTCACAAAAATGTATTAGAAAAGGAAAACAGTAATTAGAAATTCTGAGCAGCCAGTTAGCGCTGACATTAAGCACGCAAAACAAGGAACGCCTGTATGAAGACATGGCTGATTTACTGATGTTGGTGTCATTTTTGCATATCACTGAAAAACAGACCTTTTAACATCTGTGTTTAGAGTTTTTACATCCACTGAGTGATGATCTCATAGTGCTTCCATTGTCTGGACAGTCCGTGTCTCCTAAAATCAGCTCGGTCTTTAACAGTTGCAGAAACTTTGACAGACTAAACTTTACTCGCAACTCTAAGGTGAGGTTTTTGTATGAAACCTGAAAAATCCCTGCTGTGTATATCCTGCCTTCCTCCCTTTCATCATTATCTCCATTCTTTTGTTTTCTTACCAGCCACCCAACGCTATCATCATCCTCTTTATTGGTCAGAGGAGTGACAGCGATATGCAGTCTGGGTTTGTGCATGTCAATAGAAAGAGTGCTCTATATGTGTGTGTGTGTGTGAGGGAGAAAAGTATGATGATGATGATGAATAAAGCTCCAGAGAGGAGGGAGAGAATTACCTCTGAGCATAAGGGAGTGAAATAAAGACAGGGAGAAAGGCGGAGAAAAGAGAGACATTGAGCTGGGAAGAGAAGAAGTGATAACACAACGTGAGTAGGGCGAGAAGAAAATTAAATAAAAAGCGACAAAAAGAAGGCGAAGAAACAGGGTGGGAGAAACAGGATGCGAGATGGGAAGAAAGAAGTTCTCTGGTCTGAGGTGTGAGCACGTTTCACGATTCCCAAGTTGTTTTGGAATCGTGAGGAGAAAAGAAAAAATTGAAAAATGGTTGGAAAGAGAGATGGATACTCCTTAATCGCATTTTCTGTGGTGTGTGCACGTTTTCTGAATCCCATGTTGCTGTTTGGCTCTGGGCAACAAATTGAGAGTAAAACTAGCAGCCGAGATGAGGAATGAAAAATTTAAGATAATATTCAGAGCTGCTCCCAGTGGAATGCTATTCTGATTCACAGCATATGCAGAAGGAGGGAGGGAGAAAGTAAGTAAAGTACTGGAGAGGACTGATATATTTCTGGTTGGAGAGGGGGTGGAGAAAGTAATGGTCCAATAAAGAACAGGGGAGATATTTTGTTAAAGACCTATGCTATTTCTCAGGGAAAGAGTGAGAATAGTTTAAAAGATGGATGACAGAGATTATAGAGACAAAAACCTCCTTTTGATTCCACTTGTCAAGCTACTAAACACAATTCTTCGGCACAAGCCCACGTCTCATGAATTCTCTCCACCACCCAAGTAAAATTGGTGAAATTTTGCCAGGTGGGATACAAAATGGCTGCCATAAAAATGGCTCCAGATGGAGTTGTGACATCCAGGCCAATATGGTGAGGGACACGTTTCCCCAACTTGAGGGGGTTTACGGGGACCTGGCCAAGTCTCCATTAGACTGTAATGAGCTCCAAAGCCCTCCAGTCTCATAAATAATACATGTGTAGATTGAAGGCTGCTCATGTTCAATTCAGCTTTCACACAGAAACTTTTACATACTAGTGGAAGTATGTAATCATTCTTTTGAGGGGTGGGGGAGGTAAATTATACTTGTATAAATCAACTTGTAGTATATACCAATGGTTGGCAAGCACCTGCTTGTATAAACCTGTTTCATACCTCAATGCTGGCCAAAACTGGTGATAAAGTCTGAACACCACAACACAAGTCCCCAGTCATTGACAGCGTAGTCATTAGGTGATTTTTTTTTTTTTTTTTTTTGCCCATTTGTATTTCCATTTTCCTTTTTATATAGCGTCCTTCATTATTTCTGGTAATCTTGGCAGAAAACAAAAGAGCCTTAAAATCAGTTATTAGGAAGGCGTCCTGAGTCCAACATGTCACTCTGCTGAAGTTGTTAATCAGGAAAGTCTGGGGATTTTTATGTGCATTTCCCTACCATCCTCCTCAATATGCATGATCGAGACATAACCCTGGGTCCTCATTCAGGCTTGTCAATCATGGTGCTGGTTATTTTAATCTTTACTTATTAGTGATCTGACTGGATACCAACAGTTTCAGGCAAGTAGCTACTTTCTTGTAACTGTCGTCTGACATACAAACACCAAAACAAACATGCAAGCACAATTTCTTGTCTTTCCCAAAAAGCTGCTGTGAGATATTAAATTCTGTTTATAAAGTGTCATCAAAAAATATGTGATCCCTCATTCCCAATTCAAATTTATTTCTGAAGAAATTCAAGAACAGATGAGAAACAAAGTCACTGACATGGATTATTGGTGATCTGTCCCAGGAATTACTGGCCTACCAACAATACTCCAAAGGGACATCAGCGATCCATCCAGAAAGTCACAAAAGAACTACAAACAACATTGAATGTGTTTCAGGCTAAACAACCTAAAATGTCAAGAAAAACATAACTTTTTAGTTTGCTTCTTTCAATACATTTATGCCTTACATGTCTTTCTTGAGAGCAACCACAATCAAATTCAGTGTTTTTGTCCACAAACTTTGATTTGTCCATTTTTGTTCTGACACAGGACATTATAGAATCCCTAATTGAAAAGTCCCTACACACTAATTGCTTTGAAAAATCTAAAGTAGTTACATTTTGCACAAAATGTCAGGGGAGAAAATTGATGTGATGCTGATTACATTGTTGAAAGCAATTATTTACGTAAGTGAAGACACATCCTCTGCAGATTCTCCTTTTTTGTCTTGACCTCCTGTAAACAGAGCTTTTAATATAGCCAGTCTGCCTGGTGTTTCTAATCATTTGACAGCATTTAGGAGCGCTGATGCAAATGGGATTTGTGGACTTTGTTTCCAACTTGATAAACACCAGCTGGTGATACTAAAACCCCCACAAAGGTAGTTTAAAAATGCCCAAATTACTTAATGTGCATTTTTTCCCAATTTGTGGGAGTCTGAGTACCTGGTATAAAAAAGGTACACATTTAAGGAGGAACATATGCAAATTTCAAACAAAATAAAGTTTGAACTAACAACCATCTTGTAAGGCAGTAGCAACCACCATAGCACAATAAATCCTAATTTAGCCGATTAGCGGTTTCTACAGTTCCAAAACCAGAAAGACGACACATTTTGAAAACTGGAGAATTTTTCCATTTTTGAAATTATAAAAGCAAATATCTTTAATTGGCTTATTTTATTGCTGTGGAGGACAATGCCTACTGCTCTTTTACAATAACAGATGATTTTTGAGTTTAGACAATTCATTCAGACGGTTTTGTTGATGGATCTGTAATTAATTCATCTACAAGTCAGATGAAAACAGAGAAATTTGTCAGATTTTCCACTTTAAACATGAGCAACTTAATATATCATACAAGTTGCACAATATTTCTAAAGGTTTTGGGCCACTTTCCTTTATAAATGAATTTGAATAACATTTTGCCAATATACACAAATGCTCTAATATTGTGCTAACCCATTTTAAAATGAGCATTTTAAAAGCACATTATGACCAAAATTATTATATTTTATGAGCATATTAACGCCAAAACCTTTGGCACAGAAAACATTAAGGGTTTTGTGTCAGATGGCTAAGTTAAAGTAAATACGAACACAAATATTAGTGTTTTGATGTGTATATTATTGAAATAAATAAAAAACAAAATCAACCATTGTTTATTTTGTTAGTTTTAAGCTTTAACCACATTCAGAGCAAGGACAGCACTAAGCACAGTTTTTGGTTTCCATTGATTAAATAGGTGAAGAAGAGGAATTTCTATGGTTGAGGATGAAGGACAAGCAAGTATTAATAACATTTATCAGCCAGTGCCCCACAGTGGCAGTCGGCTTGTCAAGAGGGATTATCAAATTCAGTGAGAGAAGGAGTTCCTGTGGCCGTGAGATAAAAATGTAAACGTTTCTGTAGAAATGCTAATATGAACCAAGGATTTGTCCAAAGGTCTCCAAATCAGTGATAAATAATCACAAAATGTGTCAAAGTCACATTGATGCTTTGAAGGCAGCCAACCAGAAAGGAATATATTGACATAATGCAGACTCCAAGAGAGATAACGCATCACTAAGGTGCTTTATCAAGGTTTTACTGGAAATTTACATATTAAAGTAACTTTAAACCAGTTTTCATCAGCAGCAGATTATTTTGGAGTGTTTTTTTAATAATCACTTGTCCAGTTCACTCAGTTTTAATGGGGGAAAAAACAGCTTTTACAGGAAAACCACAAAATAAGATGTTTATTAAAATGATTCAGCTAGAAATCAACTTTTGTGCAATACTGAAAGGAGCATTTTCCTAACAACTGATGTGTTGATATGCAATTCACATCCAAGAAATTCAGGCAAATTTTACATTAGTCATAAATTTGGAAAACTTGATTTTTATTTTTTCTTATATATTTCATATCTTTAATCATGTTCCTCCTCATGAAATCTGATTTTTCTCTTTTTATTATACATGGATTTCTTCTCTCACTCCATTATGATTCCACATTCTTCCACATGTTATGTACCTGCCTTAAACATATGATCTATGCATATGCACAATGGCATGCAGCTTAACTTTTTTAAGAAAATTGTAACTTTCTTAAGCATTTATTCAAATGTTCTGGGCCTGCTTATGAGGTGGCTGCTGGTCCTCTTGTCACTTTGCCTATTTTTTTTTTTTTTTTACTTTTGTGGTTTTTGAACATTTCACATCTTTTTCTGGGAGAAAAGGCAGCTGTGTCCCATTATTCATTTTATGCCATCCATGCTCAATTCATATCCACCCCAGGGATTTTTCTACCTCCTTTGATAAATGATTATTTAAAGTAATTTTCTGTAAAATGCTTTTAGTCTTCTTTTCTAGCTCTGCCTCCTGCTTTGAAAAATATCCCTAAAAATATTTCCAAAATCCTCCCATAATTCTTGTCACCGTTCTTTACGTTGACTTGTAATTCCCTTGATTGCTAAAAGCTAACATCGAATTTTCTCTTTTGTAATGAGTGTCACTCTGCGTGACTGAGATCGGATCTCTCCTCTTTATTGGCAGACACAAAGGAGGTCGGAGCAAAAATGACTTTATTCATTCTCAAACATAACAACATTATCTTGTTATTGCCGTAATGTAGTTACAGAGGGAAAGAAGTGGATATGAAAGCTTTGCGGATAGCTCATTTGAACATCTGACCATCTGCTGTGGCACTGGAGACTTCTGCCACATGCCCTCTCGTCTCATATCTTTCCGGCTGCCTTCTGTAAACAATAATTATGAAGTTATATCATGGTTCGAAGTTTAACTGTGCTCAGAGATTATATCTTCAACCCATCAGGAAGAATTGGGGAAAACACTCAGTTGGCTTTGTAAGCAATGTCTGGACTAGGACACAGGTAGCCTGTGGGCCGACAGTGGTGGCATGTGGAGCAGTTTGATCTGCGCTCCACTTGCCTCAGTCTTTGTGTCCTAGGGCAAGATACCCCACCCACCTTGCCTGCTGGTGGTGCCGCTGCTTCAGCAACTTCATTTCTGTCAGACTGCCTCCGGGCAGCTGTAGCTACTACCCAGTATCCTGTCTGCACCAGCATGTGCGTGAATGGGTCCGCAAGACTTAATAAAATGCTATTTAAATCCAAGTCATTTACCATTTATAGATATGAGGCAAGCCTCACGTCTATTACTCTATGTTTATACAAGAAATAATCATTTCGAAATACAGTCTATAGTTACTCTGGTTAACTTTAATATTGAAATTTGCTTGAAGATCTTAAACATTTTGATGTGGCAAAAAAGCAAAACCAAATCAAATCTGCAAACCTGCATCATAGTAGCGGGCAAGTTTCTTTTGTCCGCTAAAGAAAATTGTAACTTTCTTAATGAAAGTCTTTTCATTTTTCTTTCTTTTCAAATGACCTCTTACTTCTGACCACTATATTTAAATCAGTTAATTTTCAAGACCAACTTCAGGATTTGAGACAAATTTGATCAAACTTCCTTCAGGCAGTTTGGTTATAAGCTAATCTCAAGAGCTGGACTGATTGCCCTACAACTTTTGACAGTTGTGCCTCCGGCAATGGCCGTTGCTGCGACAGAACCAGAAAATTAATGAAGACATGGTTAAAAAAAAAAAAAAAAAAAAAAAAAAAAAAAAAGTGAAATTGAGGACGTCAATGATGCGCCACTGAAAACAAATGATGAAAAGTCATTTTCGCATGGCTCCTCTTAAACGTGTCCCATTAGTAGCAGAAATCTAATATTCCAGCCTTTTCCTCTTTCTCTGGGGGTTAACAGGTTCACAAAGAGCATGACTGGGCAATCGAGAGACGAGGATGGAGAAGAGACAGAGAAAGAAAAGATAAGGAAGGCCTGGAGTTAAAATACCTTTATATTACTTCATCTGCCTCGTTACATACATGGTTTACTCATTTCAACACAGTGAATAATGAATTACTCTTGAGACTTCAATTATTAGTGTCCTTAGGAATAACCAGTCAAGTCTCTTGAAAAGAATATGTTTCAGTCAAGCTTGTATTGAAACCTTTTCCCATTTTAGTAAGTGGAGTTCAGATGTTTTGTGTGATGGTTCTGTTATTGTCAGGCAATAACAGAACAAGATTCAGCCACCAACCAACTAAGCCGGTTTAAAATTAGAATAAATTGATCCAATTAAGTTTTTAAGGGGTAAAAACTGAAAAATTTGGTAAATGCACATAATAAATGTTTGTTCTTGTTCTTTGACAATAAACTCAGAGAATATTATCTCTGAAGTCATCTGTTTGTGCTTTTTACTTTTAAAATCATGAAACACATCACATTTTAAATAATGCCTTTCACATGGAAGTAAATTAAAGCCATCAATACGAAGAACTCAATGCTGCCATTGTATTTCAGCCATTACGGGCAATTTTTAGCTATTTCTCCAAAACGGTCAAGAAAGTTACGTCATTTCATTTATTTAACTGCAAGGTGCATAAATTGTGTCTGAATGGGGCAATCTGGACTTTTAACTGCTGGCTGCATGTACATACAGTGCTTTGACATAGCATTCATAAATTCTTAAAATTTATTACATGCTTCAATGTATTTTATTGGAAATTTACGAGATAGGTTGACAAAATGGCGTAAAATTGTCAAGAGGAAGAAAATGGGTGCATGGTTTTGCAAACCAACATCTGAAAACAGGTGGAGTCAAATAAAATGCAGTAACACTGTTGGCTTCAGAAGTCAAGAATTAACAAACAGAGTGATGTTTGCTGTTAGCAAATAGCAAGATAGTCAAGGAACACACCTAACAGGTCATAGTCATCCAGTTGTAAAGAATTTAAAAGCAGGGTTTAGTTGTAAAACAATATTCCAAGCTCAGAGTATTTCCTCAGCCAGCCACCATCTGAATATGGAAAGCATATGGCACAACTACACACCTAAAAAAAAAAAAACCTAAACTGACAAGCTGGGAAAGGAGAGATTGAGAAGCAGCCAAGAGGCCTAGTTTAAGCCAAGTGGTAAAATCTGTCTGCAAGACAACTATTGCTCATGCACTCCACTAATCTGCCCTTTCTGGAAGAGTTGCAAGAAAAGAAGTTGTTGTGGAAAGAAATCCAGAAGGAGTTTAACTTGCGGTTTCCACGTATTGCGTACAGGACACCGCAAACTTGAGACTGGTACAGGACAACCCGTCTCAAGTGGTTGTCCTTCCTTTGGGACATCACCCATCTTAAACTACATACATCAGAGTGGTTTTGTTCAAAGATGCACATCCCCAGTCTTTGCCCTGCAACTTTTCAATGCATCCCTGTTCCATTGAGCCTGAATAAAATTAATGGCACTTTGCCAGTCCTGTGCACAGTTTAATGACACACCAATGGGAGAATTAAGCCATGTGATTCAGGTGTCCCGCAGGCGACATGCTTCTAAAAGTAGTAGGATTGTAACTCTGGAGGATAGGACTTGGACATCCCCAGTTTAGAGCAAAGCATATTCACATCTTTTTTTATTATTATTTTGACTTGTCCAGTCAAAGTAAAACTGGACACAAGTGCCCAGGAATTGAATTTGGAATTTCAATTTCAATTCCAAATTGTACTTTCCAATTTGGAATTGGAAAGTACAATTCCAAAGCTGTGGCCAGATTTGACAAAGGATGCTCAAAGTTTAGCTCCATCCAAGATGAAAGACCTTCATCTAATTGGAAAAGAAGATTGAGCAATGCTTTCCAGTTGTGAAAATTTTGAAATACTTCAACACATTTCTACCAGGTGCAATGAAAATATGCTGGCTAAATTCAAACGTACATCACGTTTTAAGCCATTTGCTAATTTTCTGGCCTTTCAGAATTGTGCACTACATTTGGATGGTGTATCCCATAAAATTGTAGTAAAATTGCCAGGGTGAACACCACCTGTCCCACAATGATGGCTGGAGATAAGCCCCCACCCTCACAACCCTACAAGATAGTTATTCTGCCTCACCCTAGAGGATAGCCTATGATAAACAAATTATGTTGTACCAATTCAGTTATTGTTTCATGCCATCTAGAGAAAACATCTCGTCTCAAAATAAATCCAATAAATCAAACTGCAAAATAGATCTTCACTTCCTCTGAACTTTATTTAGAGCTGAGATCATATTTTATGCAACACAATTTATAACCATTGGTTCATTTAAACCATTTAACCATTCCTGTTGAAAATTCCACCTCCATTTAAAAAAATAAAATAAAAAATTAAACATTTCATAAAATGACTTTATCAGAACCAATGAATCTGAGAACATCAGTGAATTTATATTCATAATTAGTGTGAGTGCCTGCAGACCACAAATGGATTCTCAATGGAAGTTTCTCTAAGTGCAGCAAAGAGCAGAATCCTAATGTTTGTGTGCACGTGATTTGTCTGACTGCTGCACACTCAACAGTAACTGGAGAGCTAAATGTATTGAACTAGGCAGAGTGCAGAGACGGAGTGAAAGAGAGATGCTCTAATTGCAGAATGCAGTTGTTCATCCTAAATGACTGGAACATCCTAATCACTTATCACTGATTACACTTCTCCCTCTCTGTCTGACTAGTTGATGGTAATTCTTTTTTCTTCTTTCTGGCTGATGTCTCAAACTGGTAATTTACTATTAGCTTGCTGGCGAGCTGCTTGGCCCTCAGTTTTGCTGCCTGACTGACCACTGGGCCACATAACGAATCTGCTCGGTGGCCAACTTTATAAGCAGCTGCTCACCGGTTTGATTAAAAGCATATTTATGGAGTGCAAAGGGGAATCTTAACCTGAATTGTATTACCTTTCTTCTGAGTGAGGGGGAGTGAATCACCAGGCTAACATTTTCATTTTGACTGGATGGAAGTGAGGGGTATAATGGCTGTAATAATGAGAAGAAATGCAACAGGAAAATGAAAATGGAAGATCTGATTACTTGCTTTGGCAACTGAGAATGGCATAATGTGTGTAATAACATCAGAGGGTCTAACAGCAATGACGGTGAGGTAATGCAGGTTAGTACACTGGCTAAAAGGTGCAATTAGAATAAAAGGACAGATGCTAAAATATATTAATTTCTGGCGACCGTTGATGTGAAAACCAGCAAAATATCACACTACTTAGAGTCACTTGATAGTTTAGACTGGTAGACAGATCAGAAGATCTGGGAAAGATCTATCAACAAAATGTAAAAATAAGAACTATAAATGACGGGGTTTATGCGGTCTTGAAAAGTTTGTAACTTCTTTTTACCTATTTTCCAGTTCTGGGTAACTATACAAGAAGAAAATATAGCCATAAAAATATAAAATTTTCCCAGACATTATGTCTTGCTCCATTTAAAAAAAAATTTTTATTCTTATTTGCTAAACTGCAAATAAGGAAACCTCCTAGTAAAAACCCTCAAGGGGAAAAAGGTGGTTTTCTTTCCGTTTTGTTATCTAAACTACAACAACAAAACTGCATATTTACTGACAGAAATAAGTTATTAAAATTTACCAACTGTGCTTTGATGGATATGCATGTAGTGTAGGATAAGTAATAGTAATCCAACATGTAAAAAGTTGCTTATTGGCTCTTTGCCATTCTGTCAAATCAGTAGCCAACTTCAGGTAATGGATAATTTCCGTGATCTGAATTCAATACAAACATGAACAGACTGTTCAAGTCACAGCAAAGTATTTCTATGACATTAGGTTTTTGACCATGTAAACGCACACCATTGTGAGATCTGACTGTCAGATCTAGCCAGAAGTGCTTCTTTCTAACACTTTTTGCTAGACAGAAGCAGCAGCAGGAGTTAAGGTCCCCTTCACATCCTAGAGAAGAGCAGTGAATTCTGATCCAAATTGTTTATATAGGAAACAATGCTTGGAAGTCAAAAATGACTTTACTTCAGAGACTTGGTGTTTTTGCATTTAAACCTCCCATGCAAAAAGAGCCACATTTCAGACATGGTACCCCTGGCAGATTAGGACAATAGTACGAGTGGTTAGGAAGCTGCAGGGGAAACATCCTGCTTGACAAGAACTAAAAATGTAGTTAGATTTTGATTGCATTGACTTTACATTTTGATTTGCTATACTTGCCCTGAACCAACAGTGTTTGAATTGCGTTGGAGGTTCTGGGGACTATACAACAGATACAACAGTGCCTTATGCTGCAAAACGCCACTGTTTGGTGGACTTTTTTTTTTTTTTTTTTTTAAACAGTAAGTGGTGCTACATTTTTGCCTCACCACATAAAATGAGAACAATAAACTGTCAGAAATTAAATTCAGAGGAGCAACAAGAAATAATGTCAGCAAGTTCCTGATGTCCAGAAAGCTACTCCTCACGTTGAGACATGGAGACATGATTAGTTTGTAAGGCTTCTTTTTTAACACTGCCCAGAGCATATTCTGTTCCACATAAAGAGGTAGGATCTGTGTTTGATGCACAAAAACAAACTGTTGCATGCTAGGCACTACAAAGACTTCTTGCTGTGACTTCAGCCCAGCAAATGTTGTGGTCATCCAGTAAATTATAAATCAAATGTTTCATTCTCGGCCTACGTGTCAAACAGGAACACATGTAAAGATGTCTGACCACAGCTTGAGCATGTATGCAGCAAGTACTGAAATATAAGGTTAAATTAACATGGTACGATCAGTGGACAATTCAAACAAACTGTCATAAAGCATGCAGGCAGAATGTCCAGTGATATTAATAATACATCACATGTACAGTATACTACACACTCAGTAAGAAAATGAGGGAGGAACTGATTTCGAGGAAATTGATTGATGCCGTTTGAAGAGGTCCAGATGGTGTGTGTGTGTGCATGGGTGTGTGAGTGTGCGTGGGTGTGTGAGTGTGTATTAAACAACACTCTCTACAGAGAAGCACAAACACAACTGTACACCACACACACACACAACACATCCAAAAAATAAACATTATCCTTCATCTTTGTTGAGCTCACTGTAAATTGGTTCCTCAAGGACACTGTTCAGATGTTTTGTTAAACTGTGCTTTCCAAGAAATCTTATAAAAAATAAAAACCTCGTATTGCTTTTGTTGCTGGCATCAGCACATTACGATCAAATGGAAAAACATAAAAACAAGTGAAATGAAGTAATTTACTTAAGTCTTGATATTTCAGACAATGTAAATTTAGAACAGAAAAATAAAATATATAAACATATAACGAGAAACAAGTGCCCATGCACATGCTTGTTGTTTTTTTTTTTTTTTTTTTATCTTAACTGGAGTAAAGAAATATTCTCACAGCTGAAGACAGTGATTCAACTCACTCACAGCTTATTGTTAGTCAGGAATACCGTTTCATTAAAACTGTAAAAATTGTGACTTACTAGTTGTGGATCTAACTGACCTCCTTTGCTTTACTGGCAGTGAGACTGGTGCCCAGCTTTGCTTGAGATTTAAAAGAATTCAATAGAATCTTAATGTACAACTCTTTAATTAAACTCACTGATGAATTACCGTAAGTAAACATGTCAATGAGTCAAATCAACGTGTTTTTCCACTGGTATCCAACTATGTTGGGAGAGACACAGAAGCTAGTGATAAATAAGTGTTAAATGGTTAATAGGATAGAATACAGCTCCTGCATAGTATACCAAATTATGTACACAATGTATATAATTACATGCACAAATTAATTTGTCACTTTGCATGCATTTTCTATATCACTAATTAATCCTTTCTTCACTCTAATGCTTCACTTATTCCTGTTTGAAAAAGAGTAAAAATCGAGCTGCCTGCAGCATTAAGCTGGTGCCCACGGCCCTCCAGCTGTGTGTGGCTGTTTTTTTTTCTTCTTAAATATGCAGACTGCATGTCAGTCTCCTGCTGAGGAGCTCCGTCTCTGTCTGACAGTACAAGTTATGCCTTTTAGCAAAGCAGAATTGGCCTCAATTTTGTGCTCATTCCTCTGATTTAGCGGGTTTTTAAAAGTACAAATTAGCCAGTTAGGAATCATGAGCGCACGTTTTTCCAAGAAGGAACATGGAGTGATTAAATAAAAGGAGAATAAAAAAAATAAATAAATAAAAAGGTTGCATGGAGGGGTTTCTCGTCATTGCTTTATAGCTTTTAATGAGAATCTGAGGTTTGTTAAGATGATTCATCAGTGTTTTAGAAAGTTCTCAGATCACAGGACTAATGCATGCAGATGTCAACTTCATTTTCAAACCCTTTAAACATCAATTATGAAATAAAAGTGTGCAAAAACAACAATACTTTATGAAGCCATAAAATTACACCAAGATAAACCAGTTTGATTTTAAAAATTGTGAATTTATTTTACAATTTTTATAAATCTAAAAGGGAGCATATATGGTCAACATTACTCACTTTAATATCCCTAAAAAAAGGAAGCAAATAACCTGATTTTGTATAATTTTGGGCCAAGAAAAAAAATCCCCAAACATTAAGCATCACACATTCCAAAGACTCATCCTCTGAAAATGGAGGTTGGCAGAACAGCAAGCCTAGTCGGGTACAGTTGTCCACCTAAACTGAACGCTAGTCAAGAGTCCTGGTAACGATGGATGAGCCGCACAGCTCAGGTGGCAGAATGCATCATAAGGATATCTACTGACTGCACACTTCTTAAAACTGCCTTATAGAGAGAAACATGGTGGAGGCATGATTCTTTTTCCTGCAGGGTCAGGGAAGCTGGTTACAGTTGATGAGAAAATAAATGGAGGGATGTTAAAAAGAAAAACAAAGAATTGAGCAGATGTTCACCTACGAGCAGGACAACAACCCTAAAGATGCACCTAGAAATACAATGGTTTAGCTGAAATCATATTCATTTATCAATTCAAATCAAACAAAAAAAAAAGGAATCTTAATTGATCCTAAAAGTAAATGGCTGAGTCAAAGTTGCAGATGCTCCTCATCCAATGTGACTGAAATTGACCTATTTTGCAAATAACAGAGAAATAAATCAATCGGTGTATTTGCACAGATGCATATCTGGAACACATTTAAAATTTTGCAACAAATTATTTTATTATACTGATAACCTAATCTAAATTTGTATGATCTGGATACAACGGATGTTTCTAATTATCTAGTAAGAGTCTTTCTGGTTACATTTTGTGTGGAAGAAGATCAAACACGTACAAAGTAATAATCAGTGCAAGTTGAAAAGGGGTCACATCATGTTGAGCATTTTTCAACATGCAGCAGACGCAGACATTAGCCTTTTTTTTTCCCACAAATTTTTCCTCCATGTCAGTCTCACACAACCATGTTTGATTTATTAAACACAACATCCATATTGCTCATTTAAAAGTAGCGCTGCCCACACACACTTTCCTGTGTGTGCCTGCCTGCATTCACCTGTTCCTTATAAAGCTAATTTAGTGCAGTTCTCACTTAGCTGTATCAAATCGGCTTGTGTGTGTTCCTAATTTGTTAAAATACATAGCTGTGAGCAACGCAAACTTATAAACATGGGCCCACCGGAGACCGTTTTATTGAGTTCAACAGAAAAACTTTCCGACAGCGAAGGATCGCACAACATAAACAGCAAAATGAAAACAAATACATGTCTGCAACTAGATACCAAACAACCAGCCTACTATTTTCTGTCTCTGTGTTTCACATTCGAAGTAATGCAATAAAGATTTTGTTTTTAAACTGCCCTAAAGCTCAGGGAAAAATATGTTTTGAACCAAGAACTAAACTAATGGTGTGCAGAAGTTATTATTCGTTCTTGTGGACTCACTATTACACAAATTAGTAAATTTTGATAAGTTTTCAACTATACCACAGTTAATTTCAATATAGTGCATAAGATGCATCATATCAAGTCTTGAAAATTAGTTCTGGGTCTTAAAGTGAATCAGTATTAATATTCTGCTGTCGTCGGTTCAGATTTAGCACACAAAAAGATGCGACTGTTTTCAATTAATCCTGGTCCCAAAAACAAGAAGGTCTTCACAAAAACACACACGAGAAGTTTGCCGGTTCAGAATAAACTTGCTGGTGTTGTAAAGCAAAACAAAGAAAAAAATAACTCCTGTGGAGGTGAAATAAAAACGGAAGCTGGATAATAACCTCAACTTTCAATCATGTGGAAGAGAAAAGGTAAAGAAGTTCTGATGCGAATTCGGACTGTCGCAGAAAGATAAAAATGAGAAAAAGTGTGTCTTTGGTTTTGTTAAATTGGAAAACATGAGATATTGTCTGACATGCCGAGCGGGCTCTGATATTGAGGATTTGCAGCTTGTTCTGTTCAAGTATGAACAGGGAGCCGGGGACAAACAGCTGCAGCTGCTGGTTCAGCTGCTGTTCCGTCACATTTTTCCTTCTGTATGTTACTTCTTATTGAACCGTTTGTTGCTGATGGAGCCCACCCTAAAACATTCACAGATAGGCAAAAACATCTCCTCTTTATCAGTTAAGCAAAAACAAATGAAGCGGAAATCTTTCTGCAGTTTGTATTATTTTTATTAACTTTGGACTTTTTTTGCCTTTAACTTTCTGATGCATAAATCTTTGGGGAGTGAAACTGGAAAGTTTACATTAATCTAAAACGTAACTTAACCTTGGTTCCTCACAAAAATATGCATTCAGTTTTTATTTCTTATTGTGAAATAAAAAATGACTGAAAATGTGTGACTTTTAGATAACTTCAATCATTAACCTGAGAGCATTTTAGTAAAATTAAATAATTTATCTTATCAATTAATTCATAAACACGTCACACATTTAAAAAAAATAATTTGATAAATTTATAATAGCTTAATTTTTAGCCTAGTTTAGTTAAAAACTCCCAGGTTTAACCATGAGAGATATGACTCTCTACCCAGGGTGCCATTTTTTAATGAAGCTGTAGAAGCACTTGACAAAAAAGCTTAAAATGTTATCTTCATTTGGTGCCAAAGCCACATTTTCTGTTTATTTTTTGTACACCCAATCAATGTGGAGTCATGTTGTGCAAAATGCAATACCAATCACGTGTTAAATAACTTTGGTTCTGGTAAAGTGATATTTTCCACTCTCGACACTAAAAATTAACATCGCTGCAGCTGTTTTAACTGATACCTTCCCTTTTATCCTTAGATTTTAAACAAATATCCGATGCTAAGTATTTATTGTTATTTTCTACAAAGTTTGTATTTTGTTTGTCCATCCATTTCTGATCAGTAGCAATGGAAAGACTTTTCCCTCTAACAGAAAAATAAAAAAAACTTTACTGAACAAAAAAGTGACTGTATAGGTCATTAAGTTAAACCACATTCTCACATACACACACACACACCTTGGAGCAGGCCAGTTACTGCTCGTTAGTTGAGGTAATGTTTACATAGCATTATCCCGTCCCCCACACACACATCCATACACGCTGTTATACATGGCTCCAACATGGGCACTCAAAAGTAAAAAAACAGAGCCATGGAAGGAGGGGAGCGAGCAGAGATCGAGATGTAAAGTTATATTTGAGTCAGATGTAATAGCTGTAATTATATTGGCGATATGGAAGGCCTGAGTCTGGGTCTGCAATGTGCATGGGTGTGTGCGTGCGTGTGTGTCTGCATTTGAACAAAGGGCCGCTTGTGTCAGGGGCCTGCTCACTGCAGCTCTTACCGTAATGATATTCCAACGCTTGCCGTTAGCATGCGTGCATATGCGTGTGTGTGTGTGTGTGTATCTGCATGATGTTGAGTCTAGAAGGGAAATGACTACCATGCCTTGCCAGAACCCCCAATCCCTCCTCCTCACTCCCTGAACCACACACACATATATGCACACGCACGCACACCACCACACCCCACGGTCCAGTCTTACACACTCACACACACAGGGGATTAGTTGTACCTGCATTATGCAGTTTGATATTTATGTATGAGGGGAAAAAGATGGGGGTGGTCATTTCCAGACTGATTAGGTGTGTGCGTAAAAGTAAGACACAGAGAACTTGCTGTCATCTTCCACTTCTGTCATCTGTTTTCCTTTCCATCTCTTTCTTTCTCTCATATCATTTCGCTTTCCCTTCTTTTTGAATGGTTCTTGATCTTGTTTCCTCCCTCCCTTTTGGTTCAGTCGGTTTCTTTTTATTTATAAAACAAAACGGGTCTCTGCACCGAGTGTGACTCTGCGCATCTGTGACGTCATTAGGTATGTGCACGATCCAGATGGATTTTCCACAGATGATCTCCACGAAGGGTGGATTGAAGAAGTAGCCGAGGTAGCATGCCAACTTGCTCTCTTTCTCACACACACGCCTGTGCTCACACACACATATTGCTGTTATTTTATCCACAGTCATATGAATCCTTTCACAGTGCATTAAGTCCAGGGGAAATATTTCTTCTCTCCCTCTGCCCTATCTATCTGTCTCTTAAGCTTCTTAAAGAGGTTCTTCTGCATTTGCACCAACAATCTCGAAACCATTTGTTTGAATAAAAAAGTAACAGTGATATTTAGCCTATTAAAGAAACATTTGTATATTTTTAGAGCCCATGTAGCACCAAAGCGCTGTACATATAACAATAAGAACAACAAAAATCTACAATAAAACCAAATATGCAAACATTTCAACATCTAAAAGCAATGTATAAAATCTTAAGCTGAAATCAGATGACTACAAAATAACTTTGCAGATACAATTAGTTACCCAATATAGTGACCACAACTGAAAAGGAATCAAAGAAATTCACTGGTCTCTTAACAGCTGTTCAATTTTAGCACAATCGATGCATCAGCCAATCACATTGCAGCAACTCACCACATTTAAATTTCTAAACAACGGTGACAACAACTTGGTTAACAACCGAATGGAGAAGAAAGGGAATGCGAGTGACTTAGAATGTGGCATCATTGTTGGTGCCAGATGGGCTTCTCTGACTATTTTAGAACCTGCTGATCTACTGGGATTTATGTTGGCACGACAGAGAACTGTTGAGAAAAACACACACAAAAAAATAATAATAAAAATACAGCTAGCAGTGTTCCTGTGGACCAAAATGCTTTGTTGACATTAGAAGACAATGTGCAAATTTCAGACGATAGAAAGGCAATGCCATCTCTTCAGCAACCAAAATTGTCACCAATTTCTAATAATGAAAAATTCTGACATTATTTCCTGATGTGAAGTTTCTATGAATTTGTCAGTTGGAATTTGCAAAGTACTAAAGGGTATTCTTAGAAATATTTATAAATGTACATTTAAGCTTTGCAAAACAAGTGCATCATTTTAAAACAAATGTTACAAACCTTTTATTTTCCCCTCAATTTTTTGATCCAGCCAGAAAAGCTCCAAGGCAAATCCTTCCACCAGCACAAAATCTATAATCATTAACATAAGTGCAATAAATAAGGAGAGGTGGACTTGATGTGAGTTTAGATAAGATCAAACGCAACAAGGAATTTAAGGAGGCCGCTAAAAAGCGACAGAAGGGCACACAAAGAAAAAAAATGAAGTAACAGAATGCACCGAGATTGAAAAACAAGAAAAAAACAAACAAACAAACAAAAAAAACGAGCACAATGTAGTAAGATAAATTTTGAATCCTAATGCTTTCTTTTACCGCAAAAAGATGTTTTTCTCTGTGGTTGCTACGTATTGTCAATATTCTGTTTCCAGTTTAAATGGTTTCAATTCTCTTTGGCAACAAGATGTGACTCAGAGTTGCAGTGGGGAAATTACAGAAAACACAAATGGATACAGTGTGAGGATAAATTATGCACTACATAAATTCAGCCAAGACTTGCAGTTCTTTATCATGGTTTGGATTCTTATCGATTGTTTTTACAGCATCTTGGTGTAGCCGAGCAGATTGTGTCAAATGACAGAAGTCACAGGCTTATTTGGGGTTTTAATTCAATTAGTTGGTGAAGCTCAACTCCAATTACACTAAATACACTCCATGTTTAAGGAAAGCACAGTCACACAAATGGTATAACTCTGGAGAAGTTGCTTTTGTGGTGCTTTTCTGTTCATTAGCTAGAATTCACCAAAACTTTTATAGATATGTAGAGTCAGCTGAATGATACAGCTATCATTGTTTTACCTGTCTGACATGGCCCACAAGGATCCAGTTTATGTCATGGATTTAAAAAATTTTTTCGACCCACTTGCAACAGACTGGCGACCTGTCTAAGGTGTATCCTGCCTCTCGCCCGGAGCGTCAGCTGGAAATTGGCACAAGCACCTCCCAACCCCACTAGGGACAAGGGTGTAAGAAACTGGATGGATAGATGGATTTCGATCCACATGCATTGACTCTGAGGGCATTTAAGAAAGCAGAATAAATTAAAATTCAGAGTAGGTTCAGGCTAAGAATGTGGATATCATGGGTCTCGGTTTCAGAAGGACAGGTAGCCAATGTCCTAAGTCAAGTTACTTCCACAACTTCCTCTGTAAACCAACCCTGTTACCAGGATTGTTTGAGTAAATCCTGAGTCTCACCAACTGTTTTGCTGAGACCTGGCACAAGAAAAGTGTCAGAAAGGCCACATCCTCTTCTAGAGGAGCCTGTAGATGTTGGAGAGCAATACTCTGTCAAAATATCTGTCAGGAGACAGTGATCAGACTGCGATTAGATGTCTTATCATTCCTGGTTTAATACTTTTGGTTGTAATGGTTTTTTGCAATAGTCAATTTATCTCAATATAATTTCAGCCTGCACATCACTCATATGACACAATGAAGACTAATTCTTTGTGTTGCACTTTGCTTTTGTGCCAGCAGCATGTTGTCAGAAAAGTTTGTACCTGAAGTGTTGTTGTACAGCAGAGGTGCCCATCAGGATGACCGCAATCTTCAGGTCGATTCAGAGAGTGTGATGAAGTCCAGTTTCCCATGTGAGGGGAGTGTGTGTCTCTGCCCATTACTTAGGACACCAGGGGTCAGTCCCTAGCAGGTGTTGTGTAAAGCTATTCTTTACTTTCATCTAGTACAAATAGTTTAGTTTAAGGTTTGGTTTTCAGACAGGAGCACTCCCACTGTAGGGAGGTAAATCATTGTGACTTAGATAGCTATTGTCCAAGTAGTGGCAATCTAAAAATTATGCTGTACAGTTTTGTATTGTTCCTTATACAAATCAACAAGACAAATAAAAGAAGAACTCCACAGGTGTCAGGGGAGCAGTAATGTAGTCTGTATCACATTTTGAGACTTTAAGCATCATATATTCATGTCTTTGTGGGTGTCCAGGCATAACTGGCTGCAGAGATGGTTCATTTGCAAAATACAGGGGATTATGTTTTATTTTAAATGACAGTTTTTCATCTGCTCAACAAGAATTTACACCAATCCTCTCATCAGTGTTATCTGCACATCATTTAATTAATCTAAATACATCTTTTGATTACTGCTGTGTTCAAAAATAAATGTAATTTCATTCATTCTATCCTATTCTGCATCAGAATACACTTAAACCAATACAAACGTAGTTGACATAGTAGCTAATTGTAGTTTTGTACTGTGAAGGTCATATGTGATGCAGTCTGCACTATCTGCAATGTGGAAGTCAAGTGGCATGGCTCTGAGCTCTAAAACTAGATTAAATATGGTAGTCTTTTCATTTTATAGAGTGTTCTCTACTGTCTACATCAATGATATTTTGTTCAAATAAAAATCATCTACTTTATATAACTTTAATTCTCTCTCAAATCACTTTCACACATTGACTTGGCATTGTGTTTTTGTGAAATATTTTTTGATATTCTCCTTATGGCATAATTAAGACTTCCAATTCCATTGGCCAGAAATGCACACTTTGAGGCTTGTTTATTTCAGTTCATATGGTGATCATGTTATCTATTTTCCATTGGTGAGCGCTTGTTAAGCCCGCTTTCTAAAAACAGGGCCCAGGAGGCAGACGAAACTTTTTAAAAGTTTATAAAGAAGAATACAAATAACAGTCCAATCCGGTCCATAATTTTGTCCAGTGTATATGAGGAATTAGAACACTGAAGGGGAAAACAGATTACAGGTGACCTGTGGATGTCTGTGCGGGAGATTTGATATGTTTACTATAGCTCGGGTTGTACTCTGCCAGGGAAGGATGGCTTTGGAGATGGTCCATGAGATGGTGCAATGCCTGCAGGCTGTAGAAGCTAACAAACGCAGGAAGAATGGAGTAGTGAAGCATTGGATGGCAGACAGATGATGTTGGGGGAGATAGGAGGTGCTTCAATGGTTGTAGGAAATGAACCAGAAGCTTTTGTTGGATTGGTCCTGGTATCAGAGAACAAGGAAACAGAGCCAAGTAACAGATCCGAGGTACATCACAAAGGTAACTTTAAAACAGATGAAATCAGATCAGCACACACGTAAACAAGGAAAAGAGTTACCACAATGGTGAACAGTCAGGGATCGAGCAATAATAACCAGCTCCTTTTAACTTCCAGATATCGAGGCAGATTGATTGCAGGTGTGCAGCCACACTCCTGCCCTCTGGTGGAACAGAGAATGCTGCTCCGTTGCTCCCTCTGGTGGCAGGTTGCAAATACACAAATACAACTCTCCTGACATCCTGCCACTTTATACATGTCGGTAGTAGATATAGACACTGGAGAAGAGTATACTCTATTTTTTTGAGTCATGGTCTCAAACAGAAAGCCACACACATCTTAATAATTACAGATGCACCTCATTCAAAAATTACAGATATATTTTTCAGTCCTTCTTTGAATTTGGACCAACACCAGTTAATTCTGTGCCTCACTTATCTTCATCCAGACTCTCCCTGATTTTCGTATCAAATGCATTTTTTCACCAGGCCCAGGAAAGGAGCTCCTGGCATTGTCTTTGACTCAGGGGTGGTTAAACACAAGGAATGCGACAGTTGTAGCCCATGTCCTGGTTATATCCGTTTGTGTTGGCTCTTGAAGTGCTGACTCCAGCTGCTGTCAACCTTTTGTGAGTCTTCTCCAAACTCATGAATGGGCTTTCCTTCACTAGCCTCTGAAGGCAAAAGTTTGCCTAGAGTACCTTATTTTACCACTCTGTTAACTTTCACTCAACTTTCCATTATTGTTTTTGAATAAGGTATTCAGCAATCAGATTCTTTAGCAGCCAGCTTGTATGAATTATCCTCATTGCATTTTGTCACCGACTGTCAGACAACAATAGAGTCAGCAGCTTTTCAAAATTTTGTAAGGGCCCGTCATACCATTTCTGGATTTCAAATTGTTTTTATTGTTCAAATATATGGATGGAATCTTTCAGAGAAAATATTTAAGATTTTCATTAGCTACACCCTATAATGCCTAAAGGGATCCATGATTGATTATAACAATAGATTTTGAGAAACATTTATTTTAGATGTAAAAACTATATTCTAAAAATACTGTTGACTGTTTTATATATTTAAATTAAATTATTGTCACACAGAAGTCAACATGTTGTTTACTCTTCAATGCAGCCTGGGTAGTTGGCATAAGCACAATGCAGAAAACCCAGAACAGGACATTTTTTGCACTGAGTAAAGTTCAACCATTTCGATTTGAACTGGGTTGCGGTGTAATAAAAGGCAATGTAGAAATGAATAGGACCAAACGAATGCAGAGGAGAAAGTTGACTGAAAAGGCCGTGTCGTAACTGTTGCTGCTTGGAAATGCTAACACAACACTGAAGTTTGCATCTGATTAAGGAAATTGCCAAAAAATAAATAAAGAAAGAACATATCTGGTTCCAAATACTGCAGAATAATCTCGAAAAAAAAATTTCAGCTTTCAAAGTAGAGCACATTAAATATCCTGACAGTAGTGAAAAAATAGTAGCCAATTCAGCCATTTCCCCAAATAAAACTCTACAATCTAAAGCCAACTTCCGTGTTGTAATGCATACCCGAAAGAACAGCACAGCTGCAAAAACATCAAAACAGCGTTTTTCAGAAGCAGATATGTGACAGAGGAGCCGTCACGAGCTGGGAAGTAGTTCTACAGTAAAGTCCGTGACAACATGCAAGCACATCCACGCCCACGCAAACATATGTAGCCTATCACACCACTTACTTTTTGGTTTCAGCATAGACTGGCGCGGTTCGTCGTGGGTGCACACGCGGGTAACCTGTCTCAGTTGTTATATCCATCCCAGCTTGCAATATCCAGTGTCAAACACTTTCCCGGCCCAGAAATTCAAACAAAACTATTTCCAGATTACAGCGCGCCAATAAGGAGTCATGTGATGACGCAATGACGTCAGCGGGACGTTTAATTAATTGAGCGTTTTCTATTAAATTTAGTATTTGTTTTTCTGGACACGTGAAATGGCCACTTTCAAAAAACGCGTGAACATGCCCACAGAGAAACGTCTCCAGAAATTTGTTATCAAATTTAGCAAGTATTTATAGCCTTATTTTATTTTATTTTTCCTTTCTTTCTTTTTAGCCCTTCATGTAGAGCTACATAAAAAAATAAACTAGAATATTGACGGGGGAAAATAAATATCATGATGTGTTATTACTCTGTCATGAATATTTCAGTTTTGCACGAATATTCACATATGTTTTCTTTAATAAATTAATTTCAAGCAATATCACAATGTATTGAAATGCAATATATTCTTGTGACAACTGGTTTAATATAGAAAAATTTTGTTTTGCCTCTGGCATACAAAATACAAATTATCTCAAGTTGTATTGGGATTTAGACATAGGAGAAACAAATGCTACAAAAGTAATCACCCAGTTTATAAACAAACAATATCAAACTAATAAAAATGTTGTACAAATGTTTTACCCTTTCAGAAGATTCCTAACCTCTCCAAAGATAGATTTAATTTTTCTAATTTTTAAAAAGTCAGCTCTAATTATGTTGGCCCACCAGAAAACTATTTCAGTGGTATATATTTTTTTCCTCCCTCCACATTTCAAGTGCATATTTCTTATTTTTCCCACATTTCTGCAGTGCACTTCAGCTTAATGAGGTCAACATATAACCAGTGTCCTGTTTACTCGATTATTGCAATGCTCATCATTTTTAAAAATATAACCAAAATGTTATGTAGACAAACAACATTTTCTATAATGGCAAAAACTTTATTTTGTTTATTCATAGTAAATATATATATATATATATATATATATATATATATATATATAAAATTCCCTTCTCACCCACCGCGGGTGGTGATTCTTCTTCCTCTTAGCTCGGGTCCTCTACCAGAGGCCTGGGAGCTTGAGGGTTCTGCGCAGTATCTTGGCTGTGCCTAGGACTGCACATTTCTGGACTGAGATGTCTGATGTTGTTCCTGGGATCTGTTGTAGCCACTGTTCCAGTTTGGGGGTGACTGCCCCGAGGGTCCCGATGACCACAGGCACCACTGTGGTCTTCACCTTCCAGGCCCTCTCCAGTTCCTCCCTTAGGCCCTGGTATTTCTCTAGTTTTTCATGCTCCTTTTTCCTGATGTTGCAGTCACTTGGTATTGCCACATCCACCACAACGGCTTTCCTCTGTTGTTTATCCACCACGACTATGTCTGGTTGGTTCGCCCTCACCATTTTGTCTGTCTGGATCTGGAAGTCCCACAGGATCTTAGCTCGGTCATTCTCCACTACCTTCGGGGGTGTATCCCACTTTGATCTTGGGGGTTCCAGTCCATATTCTGCACAGATGTTTCTGTACACTATGCCTGCCACTTGGTTGTGTCGTTCCATGCAGTGACGTGCGGTCAGGGGAGGCAGGTGAGGCAGTGCCTCACCAGCCATCATGGAAAGAAAGAAAATATATAATCATAAAGTAATTTAAATTGTTTTATTCATCCGGTGGTTTGTACTAAAAAATATTTATTTTTCATGTAGCTTCACCAATTTCGATTTTTATTTGTTCAAAATCGCTGAATTTTCTTATTTTCCCATTCAAATGCTTGGAAGCGATGCCGGTGAGGCAGCAGCGAGCTCTGCCTCACCTTGGATTGCGCAACCCCTGGCTCTGCGCTGGCTGCTAAGCGGAGAGAGCATGTTGCTGTACGGCGTCAATAAAATGGTTTAAACAAATTTAATATGTGAACTTATTTCCAATAATTTAGCTTATGTATATAATGTACAGTGCTTTTTGTCACCAACTGTGTTTGTGTAACGTGTTTCGTGTAATGAGCGATTATAAACGGCAGAGAACAGGTTCGAGGTGAGGCAGGCAGTTCTCTTGCCTCATGGCAGGGGGCGCTCAAGATCCCAGACGTTCGTCTTGTTCACTCCTCAACTGCCGAGTAAGTGACAGCGAGCTAGGCTAAACGATTCGGGAAGCAAGTCAAGTGCAGCGATAGATTATAATAGAGATAGTGATTTTTTTCCTCTCACTTATCCCGACTTTCGACATGGATCATCCATGTAAGACATGTAAGACAGTAATAACATTTATTTTGTTTTGTTTTTTAAGGAAATGTGTGTTTTGTGAGCTACAGTTTGTATGTGTAAGGATGCAGAAGTGAAACATAACCTGTAAACTGCTGTCAATCTATGCATCTATTTGCAAATCTGATTCTGATGACGTCAGTGCCTCACCAGGTATGAACCTCACCGCACGTCACTGGTTCCATGTATTCTTTCCCTGCCAGTACCTTGCACCCTGCTGTTATGTGTTGGACTGTCTCAAGGGCCTCCTTGCACAACCTACACCTTGGGTCTTGTCTGGTGTGGTAGATCTGGGCCTCAATTGCTCTGGTGTTTAGGGCCTGTTCCTGGGCGGCCATGATGAGGGCCTCTGTGCTGTCCTTCAGTCCAGCTTTTTCCAGCCATTGGTAGGACTTTCTGATGTCAGCCACTTGTTATTTGCGGTGGTACATCCCATGCAGGGGCTTGTCCTCCCATGATGGTTCCTCCGGCACCTCAGCTTCTGTTCCCCATTGTTTGAGACATTCACTGAGCACATTGTCTGTTGAGGCTTTGTCCCTGATGTATCTATGGATCTTGGATGTCTCGTCTTGGATAGTGGTTCTCACACTCACTAGTCCTCTGCCTCCTTCTTTGCGGTTCGTGTATAATATATATATAGCATATATATATATATATATATATATATATATATAGCATATATATATATATATATATATATATATATATATATATATATATATATATATATATATATAAAATTCCCTTCTCACCCACCGCGGGTGGTGATTCTTCTTCCTCTTAGCTCGGGTCCTCTACCAGAGGCCTGGGAGCTTGAGGGTTCTGCGCAGTATCTTGGCTGTGCCTAGGACTGCACATTTCTGGACTGAGATGTCTGATGTTGTTCCTGGGATCTGTTGTAGCCACTGTTCCAGTTTGGGGGTGACTGCCCCGAGGGTCCCGATGACCACAGGCACCACTGTGGTCTTCACCTTCCAGGCCCTCTCCAGTTCCTCCCTTAGGCCCTGGTATTTCTCTAGTTTCTCATGCTCCTTTTTCCTGATGTTGCAGTCACTTGGTATTGCCACATCCACCACAACGGCTTTCCTCTGTTGTTTATCCACCACGACTATGTCTGGTTGGTTCGCCCTCAACAATATATATATATATATATATATATATATATATATATATATATATATATACATATACATATATGCCATTTTGTGGAATTGAGGCTTACCATGACCAAGTTACAAGATTACTATTGAATGACCCCACAGTATGATCCATTTTCACTCCAAAGGCACCTGTTTCCATTCTCAGGTTGGCCTGTTGACAGGAAGCTCTCTGAAAATCAGTCTGAGGTTGCACTTCTGCAGTATCCATCACAACTGAACAGAGAGCTAAATTTTTCTTGTCTTTGTCTTCTTTTCTCCTTTACTGTGTATCTTCCTCCTGTTTTCCTTCTTAATCCGTCTTTGATTATTTTGCCCTATGTCTGTTTTGATTTTCCTTTTACCCGTTTTGCCACTTTATGAGGGGGAAAAAAAAAGACACAGTGGCACCAGAACTGGAGACAAATCTAAATTTTCATTGAACACCAAAGAAAGACTTTAAATATTCATAGAGCAGCATGGTTGCACATTCTGAGTTGGACCAATATGTTTCTTTTCATTATGTTTTGTTCCCATTTTAAGAGGGCTCAAGCAGTTCTACTCCCTTTTGATGCAAAAAATTGCATAACAAAACCTAGTAAAACTTCTTTTGATAATTGCAATTATTATGAGCTAAACAATAAAAAAATTGCAGCATACAAGAAATTCAGATCAAAGGATCTAAAGAAATGATCTAGATTCAGAATTAACTTTTTAACTTGTAATTTGTCTTTGAGTTTAATGTGGTCCTGTTTGTTGTAATTGTATAATAATGGACTCCACGAGGACATGTTTCACAGGGTTTATTACTTAATTTATAAATGTACAATTTCTGACCAACAGGAGAATCTTTCATTTGACACAAAACGCCCTTTTCACTGAGTTTCTCTAAGAAAACTGACGACTTCTTCCGTGTTTAAACTCTTTATTTAAAAAAAATATAAGAAATACTTGCAGCAAAGGATGTGCCAGTCTTAAACTGTGGTTCCACAAGTGCTGCTTCTTTCTTGATAAGGAAAGAGTGATACAGAGCAACATTTATTTGTTAATCAAGATGTTCTGCCCCCAGAAAGGCATAGCTGGAGGTGGAACAAGCAGAACCAAGACCTTGCAGAGGGCTTCCATTTTACGCTTTCTGTCAGGTGAAGATTATGGATCAGACTTGATGTCTGTGACATCAAGACTGGTTAGACTTCATCTGACGGTTTGAATATCAGCACACTTGATACTAGAAACTGCATTTAAAGGTTGGAACATTGATGATGCGCAGAGGTTTCTATACAGAAGTTCAGTTGGACATGTGGGATCTTCACAAATAAGACCTGCGCTGAAATGGCAAAAAAATTCCTCTCAAAATGTACAATAAACTGTTGAATTGTTTACTTTAGCTTCTTTTGTGTCTCCTGCTTTTGGGTCACAAACTTAACAGAACATATTCTGTTAAGCCTACTAGTACTATAGTCTTATTTTTTTCAGTAGTTTTAATCTTTCACCAGCTGTGATGTGAACTTTGCCTGTGAATGTGGAGAGAAAAGAAAACCGGTGGACATTGCCTCTTTAGCGTAGAACAAAAATTGAAATCTATTTATTTTGAGAAATAAATATGTCTTTCTTTTCTCTTTAAAGTTCTGAGTTCTGAGACTATTTATTTTGAGAAATAAATATGTCTTTCTTTTCTCTTTAAAGTTCTGAGTGTCCCATGGCTCTAAGTAAGGTTGCTGCCCGGACATGTTTTTCAGCCAACCTTTTCCTCTAAATTCTGTAACTGAAGACAGCCAAGCCAGAGGCCAAATGGTTGCAATGTCCTTCACTGACTGACGGGCTGGGTTCTTGGCAACATACAGACTGAAGGTCTTTAAAAGAAAAATATATTTACCCACTGGGCCCATATCTGAGAGAGATTCTTATGTCACATTTAGAGTAATAATAGAGTTTAATGCACAGGTTGTTATGACCCAAAACGATGTTTGACAAACAAAAATGAACTATTTTCTTTAATTCTTCCTAAAAAAAAAAAAAAAAAAGATCTCAAGGACGTAAAAGTATAAAACACAGAAAATCCAAAATTAAAAATCCCAACTCTGTCTCAAGGCATAACAAATGTATCCCAAAAAGTACTAATATTAAACATGTATAATGGAACATTAAGGAACCAAACACAACCAGAACCTTTAATGATGACCACAATTTATTAAAGACTCATGTTATGCCTAATTTAAATCTGGCATTTAAAAAAAATAATAATAATTAAATTCATCAGTTTGAATTTAAACTAAATTCAAATGAATGGCTCAATACCAGGCCTCTTCTGAGCTGATTCAGAGGGAATTCAACCATTTGGGGAAGGATGTGTCTAGAAGCTCACGACTGTACTAGGCCAACCCTGCTTCAAGTATTGCTCTTTGAACAGGTGAAACAATAACATTATTTAGACACTAGAAGAGAGGACATGTTTGGCCCAAACCAAATATTGCATTCAAAGACGAAGAACCTCACGGTAACAATTTTGAAGCACAGAGCTGGAGGCAATGGTTTGCTACAGCAGGACCTGACCAATTGTACAGGCAGCATGTAAGAAACCCTTCAAACATCTCACATTTGAAAATGAGTAGACAGACTGAAAACAGGCTACAATATGCTTAGTTTCTTATATTTAGTAAGTAAAAAAAGCTTACTTTTTGGTATTTATATTTAAGTCATTTTAACATTTTTTTGTATGGCTTGGTATGCCTAAAAATATAGACCTGTCATTCAGTAATTTCTGCTAGGACAAAATGTCTCTGACAAGAAAAGTTTATCCCACAGGGTGCAGAACATTAATTACAGAGGAGCGTAAACGGCACAGATTTTAACAAAACATCCAAAATTAGTTTTTAAATTTGGCATAATTTTGCCCCCCACTTTCATGAGACCTGATTAAAGTTCTGCTGGGAACATCTCCATTTTAAACAAGAGGTGAATCACATCTAAATGGGAACCCAGAATCATCGACACCCTTTGTTTGCAATCCCATCCAAAAAGAGCTTTTGTCCCTGTCTTTGTCTTCTTCTCTGCTCAGTCAAAACGACAAAATTGTCAGTAGAGTCAAGAAGAATTATGTTCACGTCGCAATGTCACTGCAATGGAAAATCGCTGATTATAATCACTCTAACTCTTAGCTCCAGGGCAAATGTGTGTGTCCTGTGCGGATATTTCTACTGTCGGAAATGAGGATTTAACATCCAGGAGACACGATAGGTGGACAAGGCAGTGAAGGAGAGATAGGGTGGATTGAGCGGTATGAAGTCCAGAGGGGGGAACAAAAGAGATTTAGGGTGAGAGTTCAAGATTAAGAGACATAGACGTGGTGAACAAGAGAATAAAAGAGTGAAAAACAGGAAGGGAATGAGAGAATGAGACAGAGTTGTCCAGCACTCTATCACAGCAAACAAGAGTAATGTTAAGGCCTTAAGGGTCTTTCACACACTTGATGGATGGTATTGTGCGTGTCCAGGGATGTGTGCGTGTGTGTAGGCGTGTGTGTGCGTGTGTGGGTGTGCGTGTGTGGGTGTGTGTGTATATTTAGTCCTGCATGTGTGTGTGGGTTTGAGGGATAGAGTGAGGAGGAGGGTCCAAATGTGAGCAACTGCTGCCTCAAGTGGCGGAAGGTGGTGATGCCTGCAGTGCTGTGCACAAATGAAAACCACAGAAAACACATTCAATGTATCTTTTACATTTACTGAATGTTTTTCAGTTCTTTTAGACTTTGCAGCAACTGCTTCCTCGTCATAATCTAAATATGCTTTCCGTGGTGACATAGCTTTCTGCAACATAAAATCCTCCCACACAGCAGGATAACATCAGCCTTAATTATATTCTGTAATCATCAAGTTAAACTCGTTGAAAATAGAAAGAATTTATATGCAAATAGAAAGAAATTATAGGTTTGATTAAAGTGTGAAACAAGAAAAAGCATTTTTCATTTACAGAAAAATTTAATTGAAGTCCCCCGGGTCAGAACAGACTGAAATAACCACAACACTTAGCCTTAGTTTGACTTAATTCTCCAGGAAAATATCTTACAAATGTGTCTTTTTTAATAGGTCTCTTTTTTTTTTTTTTTTTTGCTTTTCCACTTTGTTCATTAAGTACTTTTTCCTTTTTTTCAGTTGATTCTGCTTGTCTCAAAGTACATTTAAGACTTCTGTGTCCTGTCTTTGCCACTCACCCTCTCTTTGAGCTGTGACAGAAATTTGTAATTATTTTGTCTTCAAAACTCACATAACATATTCATCTTTACACAAACGAGGATCGACGCCCCCCATACACATACACACACATGCCCACACACACCCAGTCACACATATAAGTCTTGTCCTGTTTGTAATTATCTATTCATTTGGGAATTTGAGGATTTTATCTGTTAAAGTTAAAGGGGTTGTTTTTCTGTTCAACAAAACCACATCAGAAAACAAGGACACACAAAGCCATGACGACGCACTTACACAAACAATTCTTTGCCATCGTATGCTCTCGCACGCAGATGCACACAAACAGGCGCCACAAGAATCTCCAAGGAGAGGAAGCCACATTGTTTGAAGATAAGGAATTTTCTCCTCTTCCTCATCTTCTTCAGTGGCTTTTTTCCCTGGTTGCGTGCAAAGTCTTGAGCATTTTATGACAGATGAAGTTTTGAGAACTTAATGTTATGTGACAGATTTGTAAAAACTGAGGCATTGCAAAACCTCATTAGTTACTTAAGATTTCAACATGCTTTCATTGCCTGCATATGCAAAACCAGTGACACTTTCCCATTACTCACACAGGGATTGTTCACCACATTCTTTAATTCTTCAGTCTATAATTTCAAACTTTAATCCAACTTGTGGTTTCGCTGGTTTGCTTGCACTTTATTCTAATGTGAATTTATACAATTTTTATTTGATTTATATGAGGAATGTATTATATCTTATGTCTTATATGGATCTGTAATGTCATATCTTTTGTACCTTTTAATTAACTTGATAAGTGAAAGCCATCAAACGTCCATCAACAAAACAGTTGAGAGGCTAAAGAGAAAGCATCTCTGCAAGCTGAAACAAGAAAAAAAGCAAAAGTTAGGCTATGACTTAAAAAACAAGCTGGAGACGCAAAGGTGGTCTTCTGCTTATCAGGGGTCAGGTTGTTGTGTCAATAGCTGAAGTAGAGAGGCCCAGGCTTCCCTCTCCCCAGCCAGTTGGGCCAGAATCTCAAGGTGCTCCCAGGCCAGCCAACTAATTTTGACCACTTATATCCGCAATCTTGTTCTTTCTGTCACAATCTAGAGATGGTGACCAAAGCTGAAGGTAAAAACGTGAATCAAGTGAATCATCACGTTTTGACTCTGCTCTCTCTTCACCACGACAGACTGGTACAACGCCAGCATCACTCAGACGCAGCTCCAGTCCTCCTATCAATCTCCCACTCCATATTCCCCTATTTATGACCAAAACTCCAAGATGCTCAGACACATGCACTTTGGACAGTGCCTCTTCCCCATACCAGTGAAGACACTCCACCCTTTTCCACCTCAAGACAATAGCCTCCGATTTGGAGGAACTGATCCTCATCCTGGCTTCTTCCCATTGAGTTGTAAACTGCTCCAGCAAAGGCACATGAGCTTGTGAAACTAAAAGCACCACATTTTCATGATTCTAAAACCACCAAAACGAATCCCCTCAACACCTTGGCTGCTTGTAGAAATTCTGTCCATATATGTTATGAAGTGAATTTGTGACAAAGAGCAACTCTCATCGGAAACAAACATGACTTGTTGCCTACAATACAGACTGGTACCTGGTACCATATACTCCTGGAGTACCCCAAATAGGGTTCCCCAAGGCACATGGTTAAATGCCTTCTCCAAGTCTACAAAACACTTCCAGACTGACTGGGCGAACTCCCATTAGCTCTCCAGGACCCTGCTGAGGGTGTAGACCACAACAAAAACCGCAGTCCTCTTCCCGAATCTGAGATTCAACTGTCCGGCAGACCGTCCCTTCTAGAACCCAGGGAAGCTTACGAGTATGATCCCCCTGTAGTTGGAGAACAACATTGGGGTCCTCCTTTTTGGAAAGGAGAATCACCTCCCCAGTCTGCCAGTTCAGAACTAGTTCCTTGCATGCAACTAGTTCCATAGTTGCATGCAAGGAAACATTTGCCCATAGTTCCTTCTTTAAGAAACTATGGGTAAATCTCACCCACCCTTGGGACCTTGCCACCAAGGAGCTTTTTAATCACTTTGGTGACCACAACATCAGAGACTGTAGAGCCTTACCCACAGTCTTGTGGCTCTGCTTCCTCGCCAGAAAATGCGCTGGTCAGACTGAGGAGATCTTTGAAGGATTCTGCCCATCTACCCATGACACTGAACCAAGGTCAGGAGCATGTCATCCCCACCATAAACAGTGTTGGTGGCTCAATTCCCTGTGATATACGTCTATCATTTTTACACTTTAAACTCCAGACAGTGCCTGCCAAAGCTTCTATTTGATTGTATGAAAAATACATTTTGCATTCAAACTGAAATGCTACATTCTCTTTGCTGCCCAGCATCCACTCTATATGTCCAATTTGGGTATATATTTCCCAATTGAGATAAGCATTACACAAGAAGTGTGAAATATGCTGATCTCCTTGTGCAAAAAAAGCTTTTTTTGTATGGACAGGATGAAATGTTTGTTTCAGCAGCTTGGTAAAATCATTTTTATTCCAACCAGAGCAGGGGCAAGAAGTGATGCGCATAGCAATTGTGGTCCAAGAAGGATTAAGTTGTAGCCTTGGCATGTGGCCAGTATGGGCACTCCTTGTTCAAATTCTCTAACGACCAATTCACACAGATGCTGCACATTCCATCGAAAAGGTACGACTGCTGCTACTACATTCCCCCAGGCAGCACCAAGGTTCCTATATATGTGGCCCTCATATAAAAGAACAACCACAGTCTCTCTATGAAAGAAGTTTTGAAGAGGCTTCAAACACTTTGCAAATTCTTCCTTTGTCTTTTATAATCACAAGGGCATTCTTTACCCTTCAGAAAAACATTTCAAAGATCTTGGAAAAAGATTTATTTTTTACAGGTTTTTATTGTGATGCAGTTAGAAATGGTAGTTGACTCCAATCTTAATTAGATATTAAGTCTTTGACACAAATATAAATATAAAGCTATTCATATATCAGGAGACACTTATGTTTTTATTGATTTAGTTATATGTTAAGTCAGTATAGAATTATTTACGTCATTTAGGTTTTTTTCTACTTCATTCAGATGTTATTTTTCTTTTCATCTTTTCCCTGTCAGAGCTTAAGTTAACGATGGCTCCAAAACTCTAAGGCAATTTTATATAAAACGGGTAATTTGATCAAATATCACTTTCAAGCAATCCTTAGATTTGTGACATGATACAAAGCATTCACTGTAAATAAATTCTGTCAAACTGGATTTTCAGGGATTAGGGTAACTCAGCGATACTGCAACTTATTGCAGTGCTGAACACATGTTCATTCAGTCAGCTTTTCCCTTTAGACCCATAAAAATACACAGCACTCACCTAGCGAGCATTGTGTGATGCTGCAAGTTTTGAAAACCATTCATCATCTTTGCTTTATGTTTTTGTATAACAATGAAACACACGCATATACAACAATTGTTTGTCCTAAGAATGGGATGGATCTGGACGACAACCAAACAAACAAAAAATGGGAGAACAAAGCATTTTTATGAAGCTTGAATGCCACTGAATTGATTACAACCCTTGGTAAACCAGAAATACAACATCAAGGTTTGAAAGCACATGCAGCCTCTTGATGTGTTTTGTGTCTGCATTCAATCATAACCTCAACAACTGGAGGTTCGGAAGGCCATCTTTAAAACATTTTTGGGATTTGTTAAGCCACTCAAGCAACTTTTCTTTCCCACTCAAGAAAAACGTAAGATTTTACAAAAATGAAAATTAATTATAAGCAGCATAGCAATGTCCAGCCATCATGTGATTTAGGGAGCAGGCCAGTTCATTGTCTTGGTGAACAATCAGTGCATCAACTCAGAACAAAAACTAAATATCTTGTGAAGATGCTGGCTGAAGCAACATCAGAATGTATCATTATCTCTATCCAGTGGGAAATGAGTCCAGTATTCACTCAGCAGGGAACAAGCAATTATCTATAGTTTATAGTTTCTACAAACATCCGCAATGTTGAATTGGCAAATATTTCTAATTCAAAAGTGGAGTTTATAGACTCATTCTATTAAATAGATTTTTGTTTTGAGTCTTTTCAATAAAAAAGGAGCAACCTCACCCAATCCTTTACCCAACTAATTGGGTAAAGAGCATGATACTGAGGTCACAAAAACCTGGCATATCAACAAACATGTGCACTTTTATACGAGTCAATCCAAATTCAGTTTGTCACAAAGACAGTTGACCATTTTGATTCAGTGACTTGACATGTTTTAACAACTTCATATAATGTTTTTACACCAGTTTATGCATGTAGAGTTTTTTCCTCCAGATTATAGCATAAAATAAAGACTATTGAATAAGAAAACAAGATACTGCTAATAAAGAATAGTTTAATTTCAACATTTGTTTAAATAACTTTGTTTGTATAAGCCTTGAGAAAACTGACTTTTTTGTTTTGTTTTGAAACCAGACATTGTAGTCAAAAAGATAATTTCGTTCTTATAATCAAAAGCTGTACATGGGTCACAAGGTGCCTCAGCTAAGTTTCTACATGGCACAAGTGCTATTATAATTTAATGAGACTGTGTCCCCAAGCGAGAGACGGCATCCACTCAGGTTGGCTCCCTGTGAGACTTCAGAAATAATTCGTTTTAATGAGTCATCGTTGGTGAAATGACTACATGCACTCATCCAGACTCCAAGGCCGAGATCTGACGCACTGTTCCTCAAATGACTACTACACTGGCAGAGTTATTTCAACACAAACTGAAAATATTGACAGAGCAGAAACAAAAGGGGTTTTCAAAACTTATGTGTGTTTGTGCCTTACAAAAAGAGGAAGAAAAATTTTGGAGAGATTTTCACGCAATTCAGTGGCTTTAAAATCAAAATTAAAATTCTCACAACTTACACAAAACATAATTTAAGGCAATCTATAAGGCTGGGATTGACTTTTCTATCATTTTAACTATCATGGATTGAAAAGTGTTTAGGTTGGCTTTTATTCCCTATACATCTTCTATGAGTAAACAAGTGCTTATTTTCTGTTGGGATTACCTTTACATAATTGATTTTGCTGCTGGGTAACACCTTCAATGTCCTTCAGTTTTACAAATAAAGAATTATGTACCCACTGTTGCAAAAACATATTCATTCATTTCAGGTCTTTTTGGTCAGGAAGAGAGAGAGAAAAACATTCAATCAAATCCCTGAGCTGGGCTCTGACTGGCTCTTTTCCTTCCTAGATTTGTCCTTTGGTCAACAACATCCCTTTCAGTTTCATTATTTATTTGATTTATGTATTTGATAAACAAGTAAAGTAAATGTCACAATTGGAAATGTCACGTTCTCAAGACAATGTGCTATTGGCTGCGGGGGTGATTAGTGACATGGGAACTAGGTGAGCACAATCACAGAATGCAGTGCAGCTTAGTGAGGCCATAAACTGAGAAGCTGGGGAAATGTCTAACTAACACAGGAGTGAATAAGGTGACTACTAACAGGACACAAGAGAATCTTATAAAAGTGACACTAAAACAGAAACCCTAAACTAGAGGCAAGAAGAACATAAAATAAGGATGAACCAAGAATCTCAAGAGCAAGGCATATATATAATATAGAAATAATCACAACCTAAGATGAGCTAAATACAAAACCAACGTGAATAACAAAACTCAAACATGAATGATTCATGACATAATCCACTATAAAGTTCCACCAGTGATGGAATCTCACTTATCATCTTTGGGAGGATTAGAAACAAGATTTTCTTCAGGCAGTAGAGGAGAATTGCAGGACAGGGTGAAATACTGAGGTCAGTGTCTGAACAATAACCATGAGTTCTTGTTTAAATACTGAATATTATTTGACAGTCAAGCCAGGAAAAACCCTTTTCTGTCCTACTATCGTAAATGCAAAAGTTGGCTAAACTACACCGAGACATTAACTAGAAATACTGGACAATAAATACATGGTGTGGAATAAAAGAACACATGGAAAACGATGCCCACTGCTAAGCATGGTGGAGGATGTACCATGAGGTCGGCATGCTGAGACCCTGGTGCACTTCATTAAAAACGCTTTGAAATGTTTTTAAAAAATGTCTATTGGATCCTACCACTAAACTGAAAAACTGGATGCAATTTAGTTTTTTGGCAGGATAATAATCCCCTATCCTTCGATACATTGCAAAGGGATGTTTAGAGATTATTATTATTATACAGTGGGCCTACTAATAAATTTTGCACGTTCTTCAATATAGAAGCATCATCTTTTAATTTCTGATTTTTAATGACTGTAAACAAATTAAGGGTCTAAAATCTTCAAGGTTTTTTTAAAATTATTATTATCTATTTTTTTTTTTTACAAATAATCTTTAAAAATATATTTTATCACTACCCAAACAATATACACATAGAAAGATATTTAAATATATGCTACACTGAAATGACTGTATAATTGTGTAGTAGTTGGAAAAAGTCTTCAGTAGATGTTATCCTGTCACTCTTTAAACAAAGATAGCCCCCCAAAAAAACAAAAAAAAAGAAACATCTGTCTTTTAAAACAACAAATACATAAAACATAAACAATTTAGACGTGATAGCTTAAAAAGTACAAATATTTCTCCGAGTTCCACTTTTCCTGCTTTTGTTCCTCAGCCAATGCCAACGTTTTCCCTCCCCGTCTCTCTCTTGCCCTTTAGTGTCAGTTCTCTGTTCTGGCATTTAGGAGACAAATGCTACTGTGTCACACCTTGTCACTCATACCTCACACACCCTCTCTCGCACACCCCTACATTTGTGGGGCTTAAATGCTAGAGTGTCAGCAGGCCTGTCAAAGTGAGCGTCACTGTGTAGGCACCTCTTGGTCGGGCAGGACACACACGCTGACATGCACAGACATATGCAGACAGTGACAGAAATAACACAGAAGCACGCAGAGACACATGGCCAGACACAGCGAGAGAGGGAAATTAACAATATGCAAACAAGTAGCCCACCATGGGCTGTTGACACTTAGACAATGGAAACACAATTACTCCTGCTCTCAATCAAGCACACATACAAACACTAAACAGCATGAAGTGAGAAAAAGATTAACCCCCCCTTTGTGTATGGGACCAAAACTATATGATGACAGAACTTGGCGGGAGATGAGGTTTGGTACCAGAGAGATGTATGGAAAGCCTCCGCTATTACTTCACACTAGACAGTTTAAACCATCCTGCTCTGAGTAATAGCTGCCCTACTTGCTTCCACTTTTTCCAAGTTTATGCTCCTCATTTTTCACTCTTTTTTTTCTTTTCTGTTTCTTCAAAGAAGCATTATGTTTTGTTCAGCTTTTCGACAGCAACCATCTAATTTTTCACAAGAGTTTACTAAAATTGACCGTATCCAGTTTATCAGCTGTAACTTTAAAAAGCTTACGAGGTAACTTACAACTTGGATTTCTCCACATTTTGTCACGTCACAACCACAAACTGTGATGTATTTTATTGGGATGTTATACGATAGATCAACAAAAAGTAGTGCATGACTGTGAAGCAAGAGAACCAGGATAGATGGGTTTTGTTACATTTCTTACAAAAAAAATGTCTGAAAAGTTTGGCTCTCTTGTATTCAAGCCTTCTGAGTCAATACTAGAACCACAATTTGCTGCAATTACAGCTACACTTGTTGAGGTCTTAAACATCTTTGACCATTTGAAGGCTGGTATAAATTTTTCTTTGCAACACAGTTCAAACTAAGTCCTTAGTCCTCTTCTCAGTCCTCACTCTTTTTTTCTACTTTGCTCCACTAGTTTAAATTTCTCCATTTAAGGGGAAGATGACCAGATTTAATTCCATCTACACAAAAAGTAGATGGAATTGATTTGCTATCTGAAAATCTCAAAAATTGTCTGGTAGATTATCAGTAGCTTAAGTGGTCTGGCACAAAAGCAAAGTATCTAATTATTGTGATATTGTGCAATGGAATGAGACTAAATTTCTGTTGTTTACAAATATGAGCTACAAAAAAGAAAAAAGAAAAAAACATGTTCAAATCTCAGTCAGTCTAATTAGTCAACAAAAATTGGTGTTATAATTTGTCAGCATAATGAATTTAACCTGACTACGAGCACAGCTGGAATGTCTTGGTGACAACTCACTTTGCATCTGGAACACTGAGAAACGCTCCCTTTAGGTCAGAGGAATGAAAAAGAAAAGGTTTATCAGTGCTTCACTAAAAGTATTATGAAATGCTAACAAACCTTTTAACCAACTGCTGTCCCGCCATGTTGATAAATCTTAGTTCCCACTCAGTCATACATGACTGCTTTGGGGAACAATTTCTTTAGAATCAGGTTCTACCTAATTCTCTTTAAGTATAAAACGGTGTCTAACCCCAAGCCTAAATTTAGTCAACACATAATTCACAACATGCCTCTAAACCTAGAAGTTCAGTACATTTGGGGGGAAAAAGGTGAGGAACAGGAAAATGTCCTAATTTTCCAAAAAAGGAAGCATGTTTTTACTTTTAAAACACCTTTTCTGATGAAGGTAATTCTAGATTATCCTGATTTCATTGTAAAGCATCCGAGCGTCCATAAATGCACTTCATGTTTGGCATCATTTCATTAATTTTATTTCATTTCACAAATAAAAATCACAAAGTACCTCACAGATATGTTGGTTAAAGGTGTTGTTTTGGTTATTTATATCTAGCATACTAGTACTAACAGACACACAAACACACACAAAGGTAAAGTGTGACCAGTTGGCATATGGGACCTGACAGCTTTTAGTGACCAGGTAAGAGAGGGAATCCATGCAGCGAGGTGGAAGGAAATGCAGTTCTGACTTTGTAAAGAAAGTCAGAGAAAGGCATCTTAAACTACATCTAACATCACACACAACTTTCAAAACTACACACAATGAAAAAAAGTGTGAATGTGCATCTGTGCATCATAAATTGTGTTTGTGCATGGAGGGAGGGATGACCCTGCATTTAGAAGTAGGCAGCAGGTAAATTGAGGTCAGGTGAAGTCAACGGAAAAGCGAGACAAAGGTCCCACACAGACACACAGGTACACACACAGAAAGGTCCACACAGACTTAAATCTATAATTATAAACTGCGGTTGGGTTAGTTCATTTGCTCAGCATATTTTAGAGTGGTTTAGTCAGAAGATCATTCTTCATTTTTTGTGTGTGTTTGCATTTTATTATTTTCCTCGTGTGTGTACTCAGTTTGTCAGAGAACAAAAAAAAGGTTTTGTTTTAGCAGGAAAAAAATATTTGGGACACTAGAATTTTTGTCATTAAATCTGGCAAACTGCAAACAGAACTTCTTGTGGCTTTCTTTCAACAATGATTTTCTTCCTTCAACTTTCCACAGAAGCAAGATTTATGAGGTGTATGACTAATAGTTGGCCTGTGAAGAGACTCTTCTACCAGAGCTGTGGATTTCTGCAACTCCTCCAGAGTTACCATTGACCTTTGCTTCTGTTATTAATGCACTCCTTGCTTGCCTATCATTTTAGATGGCTGCCACTCCTTGGTAGTTGTGCAGTTGTACTGCTGTCCATTTTCAGATCATGACTTGGACATTGCTCTCTGAGATGTCCAAAGCTTTTGTAACCTAACTGCTTTAAACTTCTCCAAACCGCTCTCTTTGACCCGTCTGTTCCCTGCTTTTTGTTCTTTAATGTTGTCCAACAAACCATATCAATGTAGGTCAATGCATATTTATGCATGTGATAATGACCCATTCCACATCCATGTCTAAATACAAAAAGAACCTGCAATAAGATTGCAAAATTGATGTTCACACATGTTCTCCTTTTACTCTGATTGAGTTTCTATTTGAATTTTGTGCCTACTTGTGCCCCAGCTTTAGCTACGGGGGATCTGGATAATATGTGCCAAACGTTTTGATATTATTTGTAAAAATAATTGAAAACCATGAGTCCTTGTTATGACACTCAACAATGATGAGATACTTTGTAGTTTGTCACATAATAGCCTATTAAATACATTGAGGTTTATGGCTCCAAAGTGATCAAATAAAAATAAAATAAACACAAAAGTTACTGAAGATCAGGTCTGTGTCTGCAGTTTTATTACCTCAACATTGTTATTAAAGACTGCAGTGCTGCTCTTTGCTTTCGTACTTTCTACACCTGTTTGTTTTAAAAACAATAAAAGTGTAAATGTGCGCTCAAGTAAGGCAGCACTGTTGAAACGTAACTCAAAGTTGTGGGAATCCAATAATGCTGGGACAATTAGTGAACTGCTTTACCGCAGAATGCGTCGGATTTAAGGAGGTGTCCAGCTATCCCACACAAACGTATTGCCAACATGGAGATTAAACCTTGTGTTTCTGTAACACACTTACTCTTTTAAGATATTTTTTCATGTTATTTCACTAGTAAAGGATCTCTTCACTGATTAGGAGGTGGTTATTAACCTGCATGTTGTACCTTCTCTTATAAATCACTGCATCATTTAACTGCATGTCATTGTTATGTTATGATCAATTCCAGGATATTATGTCTCTGCAGCAGTGACTTGTTTTTATGTCTTCTCTCTATCTCTCCTACCTATAAATCGATAAACGCCATCAGTATGTGTGTTATAAATGATGCCATTTCAAACTATGGTAATAAATACACTCTTGGGTTCACCAATAATATCTATTTTCATCTGTCAGGTGTGAAAAAATAAACTTTTGACCCTCTGGTTATTTATTTATTTATTTTTTTCACATTTGTTGTCACACTCTAAGCACCATGAGGAACTACCTTAATACCGAGTCCTGCAGAAAGTAACATTCAAAGTTTGAAAGAGCAAAACAAAAAGTCATAAGAGCTCTGATAAACACCTGGAGGAAGAGATTGGATTGAGATGTTGTGCATCGACCAGCACTTGAGCTTCAGCACAACACATAAAAACTCAGCGGTGGCAATCGTGCAGCTGGGAAGAGAAGGAAGGGTAGTTGACAAGATAAAAGACCAAAACGTTAGATACAGAGGAGGGTTTGCTGGGCAATCCAATGAAACAAAGATGGATCAGGGTTTTACAAGCAGGAGTAGGGACACAATGTCATAGAAAGAACACAGATGTGACCATAAACATAAGAAACAACAATTGTTATGGGACTGTCACTTTGGAGGTAAACCTGGTAACACAAACTGTTAGTGTGTGCAGAAGAAATCAAAATAAAAGTCAGCATCGGTCCCATTCAAACCCACACTGCCGACGTTCTAAGCCACTAAAAAGAAAAACTGAATAACAAAGGAATCTATCAGCTGAAATGTGACCTACTGCTTACACAATTACAGACAATCTTTGACTTGTGGATGGTGTTGTTTTTTTTCCCCAGTCTCTCATATCACCCGTAGTCTTGCCATGCTACAGCCTTGTCATCTACTATACAGTGTATAAATATATAATTTAGATGTTGCTGAAATTATGGCTGTTCTTAAACTTTTTGCAGGGCTCTAAACATTCGCCTTAGTTCAAAAAATGCTGAACAATTCTGAAGGAATCAAAGAGAATGTAGACTTTGGTTTTTAGTCTTTATGTGGTCAGTGCAATCCCTTGCTCTTTACTTTAACATCTGTATTTATGATGTGAACGCGTCACTCTAACCCTAATAAATCTACACTTTCTCTCCTCTCAGCCAGCATCTGGTTTTCAAAAGGCAAGATGTCCCCTGAAGTTGGTGCCCTGTCAGGTAGGATACAAAAACACACGCATAACACACACATGACCACCCCAATGCATGTAAACAAGCATAAATACTTTTTAGGTTACTATAAAAACAATAAATCAGTGTGAGCAGATTACTTGACTTGCATAAATGTATTGTGTATGCTCACCTGTGAGTGTGCACACCACTAAATGTCTAGATTTTAAGTGAATGCCAAGAGCCTCATAAATTCATCGCTAGAGTTTTTAAACTGACGTAACTTTTTGGTGGTGGCGGTGTGTGTGTAAAACCATTTAGCTTCAGACCTGTAATTGCAGCACTGCTGGAAAAATAATTTCTTCATGCAGGTGCAATAAGGCAGAAACGAATCAGAGCAACAGTAATTACCACAGGACACACACATATGTGTCCTTTACTTGCACGTACCGATGCCTGTGTTTGACACGTGCTGATGCCCTGAGGGTCATTATGGGGGTTTTTATGGTCACATATGCAAAAAGTGCTGCTAAGGTGTGCAGGCTTGCAGGCATTGCTAAAACAGCATTTTGCTCATAAAGTCTATTTCCATTGTTGTGTTGTGATGAATGGGGCTCAGGTGAAGTCAATGAGATAGCACATCGCCATTATTCAATCCAACACACACACACACACACGCACACACACGCAAAGTCACACGTACTGACATGTACAGAGTGCAGTTCATAACTCAAGACTTTTGCATGTGCACAAGTTGAGATACACACTCACGTTTGTGCACAGAGTCAATGAGACCTCTGTGACCATAATTTACTGTAAAGATAAATGCCCTGTGTGCATTCTCCATGAAGCTCTGGGTTTGTGCTTTGGGTTTGTGTTTTAATGTTTGTGTTACAAAATGTGAGAGAAACCAACACATTCTCACACCCGACTCGTCATATATTGACGCATGGTGCTTCCGTCCTCGTCACATATTGACGCGAATTTCTTCGTCAATATGTGACGAAGGGTTTTACCTGATGCCTTACCGTAATTTTTGCCCTAAACCTAACCAATTTTTGGGTTTTGAAGTGTCGGCAGTGTTTGCGAGGACCATTCGCGTAAATAATCCATGTAAAACATGCGACCTTCCAAAATCGTCAAAATCGTCAAAATTTTACGGTGAAGGAACCTGCCCAAGTCGTCACATATTGACGCGAAGGGTATACCCTTCGCGTCAATATGTGACGCATGGTCACACGGCGTCCCAACTCGTCAATATATGACGAGTCGGGTGCTGGCTTAAGTGTTTGTCTGGTTTCAGAACTTTTTTTTTTTTTAATTAGATTAGATTTATTGTCATTGCACAGCATTTTTAGCAGTGCAACAAGATCAATAAATTAACTTCCTGATTCCTTTAAAGATGTAATAATGCTATGGTTTTATGCAGACTTTTTGATAAGTTGCAGAATATGATTTATATAAAGACCTATTATAAATGAAATGATATCGCATTTCCAGTGCGATATAAAATGTTTCAGGTAATTAAAATTCCCAAAAGCTAAAATCTGTAAATTGTACTTTTTAGTTATTTAGTTAAAACTTTTAAACTCAGTGTAATTTATTTTGTTTTGTTTATTTTGGGGGGTTTTCAGCTAAATGACAAAGCAAATTAAAAAGTTTAAACCAGCACAAAAATAAGGCTATTTTAATTTTATTTTGTAAATTAAGGTCAGACTTATTTATGATTTTAAAACAGGAAAATCTGCAAATCCATGTGGAAACTTTACTTCGTGGTTCTAAATAAATAAAAACTATTCAAAAAAAAAAAAAGAAAAGGTAAGTGGTTTGTGTTTTTATGTTTCTGGCTTTGTTGAAAGAGGAAATTGCTTAAAATTTTCCTAAACTACAACATCCTGTCCTTAACCAAGCTGCTTTACACAAGGAGAGAGCCAAAGGTTTCAACACAACATTGCTTCTCACTTCTTTTGTAGCCCTGCATGTCAAACTTTGTGAACTCTAAAAAGAAAAGCAATAGATCAGATGGTGATTAGTTATTATTTTTTGACCATACTGAAATACATAAATGCGCACAACACAAAAACTTCAATTCAATTTGTTTCTTACTGAGGATATGTGGTTATTTTTTCAAACACACTAAGATTGTTTAGCATTTTATTGATCCAGTGAGAAATCTTGTTCCTGGGCTTAATGGTGCTGTGGATCCAACTTAATTACAAAATTGCACTTAAATAAATCCATCACCCCCGCAAATTTCACATCATAATAAACATGCATACAACCCCCACGCCAAGTATAAATCTCTCTCCCACTGCTGACATCCATTCAGGGGGATGCTTACAGGACTTCTCTTGTTGTTGGTTTTAATACAGCTATATTATAAGCATCCATTTGGGAAAATGGAGTTTAAGAAAGAAAACAAGGTCGTCCTGCTTCACCCAGGCACTCTGGAACACACGTAACTTGATTTTTTTTTTCCTTCTTCTTTTTGTTGCTGTTGTTGAACTCTTGCACTCCTACAGAGAATGATAGCACACTCTCCGATGCAGAGGTGAAGCGTAGTCTGTTGGTCAGGGCCAAAGGTCCAGAAACAGAGGCTGTTAATCATGCTTCTGCGCTGGCATCTCTTCATTTTCCACCACTTATTAAGTCTCTCTGGCAGTTTATGCCTTTTTAGAGGATAAACTTTATTGCCTCTTTAGGGAAATACTTGTTCAAATGCAATAAAAAGGAGACACAATGAATTATACAGCAATTTAAACAAACTCATCACTCCCACTTGTGTATGAATCACATGCTCTGGCCAAAGCATGGCCTCAAACAATGCTCACACACACAAAGAAGAAATTAAACTTCCAAAGAAAATCTACAACATAATCTTTGCTAACCCTCCTTTTGAAAATTCCTGTGATATTTCAATAATCACAGCAGAAATTGAATTTCATGTCTCAGAAAAGGGCTCAAATTTAAATAAATGAAATCACCTCTTTCTCAACCAACAGGCAAACTACTTTAGGTAGATTTTTGAAATTTAACATGTTCTAGTTGGTGTCTAGTTCATCAACCCATAATGTATTTGTAAAAATATACATCTATCAATCTTGTTTTACAGATTCAGCAGCGATTAATGTTCTGATGGAAATGTCTGTCCTTGTTCCTGCTACATGACATTTAACCATTGCCAAGAGAAGCCAAGACTCACTTCCACAAGTAAGTTATATTAAGGCCATAAATGAAGAGTTTTCTCTATATTGTCATCTGTGGTATTTTAATAACATGTAAAGAGGCCGTTGCATATAAACTCTGGTCTTTGTTGCCATGTTTGTGCCATAATGACATCTAAAATATATGTTTTATGTAAAATATACTTTTACTCATACTGTGGCCTAAAATTGAAATGGGAAATGTCTGGTGGTCTGTCATTATCGTGTTTTAGATCAAGTGTGGATATACAGTGCGTTAAAACAGAGTACCTTCATGAAAAGGAGAAAATACAAAGAAAGTTGCAGGCGGAGCAAGTCATGGGACACAGACAGCTAAGCAAGATAATTCAGCACTAAATAGTAGCTTAGATATTGATGGAGGGGTGGGAAAAGTGACGTAGGAGCTTGTGGATTGTGATAATTGTTTAATATAAAACAACCTGTTAATTTACTCCAAGTAGTTGATCATTTTGAGCAAACTTTTAATTAATGACCTGCTTTTTCTAACTTTAACTGAAATAAACATTTAAGAAATTAATCAGACATCAAATTCAAGTCTGGATTGTCTTGATGGGACACATCAAGACAATCCAGACGGCTGTTTCTCGATGGTGGATCATCTTATCAAGTGCTACCACTTGATAGGAACTTCTCTGACTTTTAAAGAGCCGGTTCTTCAGAGCTCGTCTTCTACACTCTACCTCCATAACCGCGCTACTGCATCTACTCTGCAATTCCCCCTGGTTGTGTTTTATTTATACTATCACACCCACCACCTCTGACTGAACCTGACTTCCTTCTATGTAGCTTATTGTTAGCTTCAATAAAAACTGTACTGCTCTCTCCTAACTTGTAAGTCATGTTTGTCATGCCTAAACATGACGACTCGTTAAAAATTAACAATGATGTGTAAATTTGCCACTACGCTGCCTTATAATAGGCAGCAAATTAGTAGTTACTAGAACATTTATGCATGTTTAAATTAAAGAAATGGCCACACAAACTTAATTGAATTTAATTAGCACGTTAAAAGTTTTCCAAAAAACAATTTAATCTAGTTTCTGATGCACTAAACTTTGCTCTACAAAGTCCTCAAATTGATTCTCAGGTCTTACGGTGGTAAGAATTGTGCCACCCCTGTTAATCTGAAAATCAACGTTTCAAGTCATCACTCGAATCTTTCGACAATTATGTTTGCCCTGTTACGTCTAGGAGTCAGTATGTTTTCAGTGGCTTTTGTTCCAGGAGGACCATTTCTGGAAAGCTCCACTTGCACTTGACAACATAGCAGACTCCCTCCTGATTACATCCACAAGGGCCAGTTTAACGTGTCACAGTTAACGCTGGTCTTCAGTAACAATTATGTTCCCTGATGGACCCCCTCATTATGCAGTCATTGTTCACTCATGCGGAAACACAAGCACACTACACTGCAGCACCTGTGTGTGGTTTCTGGAAGCTTGCCGTTGTTCAGAAATCAGAGATGTGACAGACGACACATCAATGTGATTTTTCCTAACTATGCTGCCTCGAAGGATGTTGATTTATTTTACTGCTTCCTTCTTTAGTCTAATGTCAACAAGCGGTCAAAGTAAAAAGTATAAGGTTCTGCTGTTTTAACCTATAAATAATCCTGTTTTCCACTGGTCATAAATATTTTTTTTTTTTTAAACTGCTCATGGCAGGTATGTAGAATTAATAATGTGTAGAAAATAAAGATTGGGCCAAAATGGAAAACTCGTGATGAATTAATTACAACTAAAACCCCTAGAAAATTATTAAATATGCTCAAAGATAAACCTAAAAATACAAAAAGAGAATACATCTTTAATGTTAGATGAGTAAAATAAATTTAAATGCATGAATTATGATTTTTTTTTATGTCAAGATTTTTTTCCGTCGTGTTTTTGATTTTCTTAAGGCATAGAAAAAGGTGGGGAGAAAGATTTTGTAATAAATAAATAAATCCAAGGATCCAAAAATCCAAGATTTTTTTCTAGGTGATCAATTGCAATTTTCTCCAAATACAAAGTTATTATTTGGAAAATACATCAGTAGTATTGATCTTTATTGGTTACTTGATGTCCCAATTTTTATTTTTTTTTTTTTACCTGCGAGAGTCGCCTACAGTACAAGGTAGGAATGGGTTGGTAGGCATGGCTTTTCGTCTGTCTGCCATGTTGGATTTAACAAAATATTTCTTGCACTTACAGTGGATGGCCAGTAGTTGGCAGTGTATTGTACATTGCACTAGTGGCCATTTCAGTGGTCTGTGTCCCTTTATAACATAAAAATCCACAAGATACATTAGAAAATGGCTTTTAGCTGTTCACTGCAATGACCGCTATGCATGAAAGGGTTAAAAATGGCAAGGCTTCAAATGATGAGTTTTAATTGTAAAACGAGGCTTTAAAGCCAGTCATCAAACCATCTGCCACTTCAAACCCAGCAGGTGACAACTCATTTAAAAAGAATTTCAAAAAGAGTCTTTGGGGTTGTTTCTGGGACGTAATAAATGCATTAATCGAGTTTTTGTTTTCAAAATTGTTATTAGGTGGAAGGACTACAACAGCAATTTTAAACCAAACCTCCACTTTCCACAATTTGGCATTCTTATTCTTTTTCTCGGTTATTTCAAGTTCAGAGCTTTCCCAGCCCAACTATCACTCTACCCTATTTCACATGTGTCTGCTTTTCCCTTTGACTGGCTCTTCTTGCCTGTCCATTCAAATTTGAAACCCATCAGTACCAAATACAAACACCTGACATCATTGGAGGGGGAAACAAATTATTCCAGGCCAACAAAAGTGTTTTGTTTGGTTCACCCTTGCTTGTTTTTTTATTTCTCTCCTTTTCGTTCTCTTTGCCTCACTCCACTCCTCTCACTCTCCAACAGATGGGTATTTTAATGAAATCAGTCTTGCCTGTTCCCATCTGTGTGAGAAATGAATTTCACCATTTTTTAAATGAGGAGATTTAGAATGAGACAAGCATGAAACCAGGAAACCCCTGCACCAAGTTTCTTTTTCCCCCTTTCTGACCTACTAACTCTTGTATCCATGAGATTTTCATTGGGTTTGTTTCTCTATAAGTTTGTTTGTCAAACCTATTGTCTGTTTCTTTTAGCACAAAGACTGTATCTAAGATGGCTAAAATAATTTAATTAATACTGTTTATAAAAAGTTATTATTATTATTATTATTATTATTATTATTATTATCAGGAAGATCGCATGAAAACAGAACTTTTTGTAATATTTCTCAAAATTGCAAAGTTTTATTTGAAGTTTTTTTAGCAACAAGTTGCTTAACTGTTCAGTTGTATATATATTAGGCCTTGTTTATTTATTATTGGCTATATTAAAGATACTTGAATCTGTCACTTCTGTTCATAAAACACCTTTATGATTTGCTTTGACACACATATGAACTTAAGTAACAAGTTGGACCATCCTTTGCAGCTGTAACAGCTTCACCTTTTGAAAAAATGCTTTCCAGTTCAGGAGTTGGTTTATGTAATTTTTTCACCATTTCTCCAGCAGAGCATTTTTTAGGTCAGACACCGATGTTGGGTGAAAAGGCCTGGCTCACATCTCTGTTCTAACTCCTGACTGTAACGTTCTTCTGGGTTGATGTTAGGATTTCATGCAGACGACATTCATCCATGTCTTTATGTACCTTGCATCATGGATTAGTAAACAGATAGAAGTCATCCACAAATTGTTCCCACATAGTTGGGAGTATGGAATTGTCCACAATGCCATGGTAATTTAAGCATGAAGAGGATTTTTTTTATTATTGACACTGAGGGGGGAAGCCCAATATTACACTCTGCATAAAACTTTACACTTGATACAATGCAAGTCAGGAAAGTCCTGTTAACCCCCAAACTCATTAATTGGATTATCAGTCAGAGAGGCATTTATCCCTTCAGAGAACACATCTCCTCTTCACTTAAGTGTGGTGCCAGCATGCTTTACACCACTGACTCCAATGCTTTTTTTTTTTAAATAAGGCTGCTAATAGTTGACTTTGGAATACTAAGTAGCCAGAAAATTTCACAACTGAATGCATTGCTACTGTGATCACCCCATGCTTTGACAAATATTTGTAGAAGCAGTCTGCATGCCAAGGCTCTGGCTTTTATGCACCACTATTTTTTATGCACTTTGGGGCCTCAGAAGTGATCAAATTGATTTTAATGACTGTAAAGGTAGGATGAATAATTTTTGCAATACTTATAGTTTTGCAAACCCATCTTATGAGGAACCAACTGGCGAAAATTACTTTAAAATGTATAAAGAGACTTCCACTATAAACATGATCATCAATATTTTATCTCAAAATTGTCTGCTCGACAAAATCAGAACTAACCATTGTGAAATATGTTTCAGGGTGAATTACTTTGCTGTTTTCTATTTATTTTTTTAGTCTGGCGAGTTATTTCTGTGCTCTGACGCTACAGTTTAAAGATATCTTGTAGCTTTATTCAGTGAAGCAGATTTATTCACAATTGTAATCTGGTGGGCATCAGTTGAAAATCTCTGGGACAAACATTATGTGTGTGAGAACCACATACCTATTCATATCTCTGCAGCAATAAAAAGTGGTAGAAAATCATTTGCATTTGACAAACACATGGCTTTGAAATGATTGATTGACATGCTAATGAAGCTATAAGACTTTCTTTCTGCTAATGTCTGAGAAAAATATTGCTAGCTTCAGGAAAATCTTGCAAAAGTTGCAGGAAAAAAAATATCTCAAAATGCAAAGTAGAATTTGGTGCAAAAGGTGCTTTTTTTCCCCCCCGCAACACGTTTACTGTCAGAAGTTTGGGAGAACTATCTTTGAGCTTCATTAAATATTTTCTGGTAGTAATTATTTTCCATCTACACAGCATTACTTTCCCTCATTAAATCTGATGACAGAAAATACTTCAGTCAAATCAGTCCCACTGAAATACATCGATTTTCCATATTCACTTGCTCCTTTTAGAGAGGAGTAAGTTGTACATGGTGATGAACAGGTCCATCACAGTGCATCACAAGGCCAACAGACAGACACATCAGGCAAACAACCATGCATGTGAGTCACATCCAACTACAACTAAGAATTACAAATTAACCTCCATGACTTTGTAGGGTTGTGAGAGAACCAATGCATCCTTGTGGCTAACATTCAAACATCTTGCTAACATGCATCTGTCAATGAACGCATTGAACTTAAAAATCAAACTAACTAAATAAGTTTAAACTATAAAGTTAAGAATTTCAAGTCTGATGGATTTGATGAAGCAGAGTGCTTAAGAATGTATGTCCCCAACACAAGAGGGAGCAGTAAAGGATATCTAATCTATATCTAATCTATAGAGTTTCTCTAGAGTTTCTAGATTATGAGACTTTGGCACACAATTTGATTAAAGCACAACACGGACTACATCATCAAGTTCATCACCAACCCATTTGCTCCCCTTGACACCCTGAAACTGTAGCTGTCACATTGCAGGATGTAATTTCCTTGCTAAATGGAGTGGATGTGGAAATAACTGAAGTGCAGTGACATTGTCAGGTCAGGGGACGGCTACTGTTAGGGACAGTAACTCTCCTCCTGTGTACTGAAGGTCAGAGCTTAGTTTGGCTCCAGCTAACTCTGTGAGATGGCCTTTTCACAGATGAAATAATCAAAACACAGAACAAAATTAGTTTGATTGACAGGCGTTTCTATCACTAAGAATCTGTGTCTCCACCCGTGAGCTGTATTCACCTCTCTCACCGTTACTTCTGTGAAGTTGTGGTTTGTTGTAAGGTTGCGGAGAAGTTTCTGACCCACAGGACCTGCTCTAAATGTTGAGGCGAGCTGTCGGCTAATCTTGGAAAAGGTAGGTGAGGACTGCGTAACAGAATTAGTACTCTGAGCACTTCCACAAACTGCAGATTCAGAAAGTCTCAAAATAAGGTCGGAGAAGGAAATGTTGACTCTTTGTGACATGGGATTTTTCATTTGTGAGAAACATATGGTGAGTGTTGTCTTTTAATAAGAGAGTGTTTGCATCCTTACTTGCGTGTACACATGCATGTGTCGCCGTGAAGCACTATGCGCCCTCCCCACCCCTTGTTTTTTAATAGGATTCCGTTTTTGCCACCACATGTGAGCCAGGCAGTGTGTGTTTTCTTAGGTGTGTTTTCAGAGAAGGAGGCTGTCAGACACGAAGTCTAACGTCACCCACGTTTCACATTTGTGCACACAAACACACACATATATGCGCGCACATGCACGCATGTAAGTTGGCAGGTTAAAGCAGCTAGTTACTCATAAAACAGAGAACTCATTCAGACACACTGCACCTGCTTTTTAAGCAGCTTAATAAGCAATTACTCTGGCAGAGAGAAATCTGCACTGGAGGACACACTCGCACAACAGCAGCAAAACTCCATTCCAGGCAGACTATTGGGAAGGAGCCAGGATAGTTACTGATATTACTAGCAAAGTGAAATAGAGAAACAGGGAGTATGGAATAGAGAGAGGATTAAGTAGTGAAAGAAATGGATCCTAAACATCTAATTATAACGGAGAGGCTGTGATCTGGCACACCTTTGAGCGAGTGTGTCCGTGTGTGTGTAGACCAGAAATAGATGGTGAATCAGTTATTTACTCGTTGAAGCAGGAATTTAAATTTGCAAATCCTGGAGTGTTACAGCAAGATCGAATAGGCCATGCTTAGCTGCACTCAGAGATGATTAATCATAAATATACATGAGTCAAGGCATAGATAGATAGATAGATAGATAGATAGATAGATAGATAGATAGATAGATAGATAGATAGATAGATAGATAGATAGATAGATAGATAGATAGATAGATAGATAGATAGATAGATAGATAGATAGATAGATAGATAGATAGATAGATAGATAGATAGATAGATAGATAGATAGATAGATAGATAGATAGATAGATAGATAGATAGATAGATAGATAGATAGATAGATAGATAGATAGATAGATAGATAGATAGATAGATAGATAGATAGATAGATAGATAGATAGATAGATAGATAGATAGATAGATAGATAGATAGATAGATAGATTGATAGATAGATAGATAGATAGATAGATAGATAGATAGATAGATAGATAGATAGATAGATAGATAGATAGATGGATGGATGGATGGATAGATAGATAGATAGATAGATAGATAGATAGATAGATAGATAGATAGATAGATAGATAGATAGATAGATAGATAGATAGATAGATAGATAGATAGATAGATAGATAGATAGATAGATAGATAGATCTTTTTTTTCTTTAGCCTTTAGCAGGATGGGAGTTTAAAAATATACATGCTACAGGACAAAAATAATGCAAATAATTGTCACTGTAAAACATTGCATTGATGTTTCAGCAAAGAACTCAATTACATCTCAGGAGTTCTTCTGAAGCTCCATAAAACCTATCTGCCATCAGGCTGCGCAAAGTGTGAATATGTGTTAATTTGCATGTTTACACTTCTAATGCACATTAACATTCCTGTTGGTTGTTTCAGCCCTCCTGTGGCTTGTTTGGTACATAAATAATAGTTGTGAAAGTTTGATGGGGCAAAACAAGCTGTTGCACAATTTAGACATGATTGTATCATATGTGTTCTGGTGTGAGAGAGTTGAAGACGATTCCTCCTATGATTTTCTCTCCTGTCCTTCTTTTAATGCTTGCTGTAATTGTACCAAATCAGGTCCCATAGCTCACTATGTAAACATTTAAGAGGTCTGAACCTTTTGTTACAGATTACAACTTTAATCATCTCAGCAAATTGAGTTTTTCATTCCTGTATCAGAAATCTTGGTTTTCCTCCACAGAAGTAGAGTGTAAAATAATTGTTTACACTCTACAATTAGTAGAGTGTAATTGTTTGATACTCTATGTTGTATCAAACAACATAGAGCACTATGTTGTTTGATTTTGAGCATGATATGCTAACTGAAACTAAAAATCTGTATTTTCTCTTCTTTCTTATGCACTTCTTGTTACTGTGCACTATTTTATTTTTATATTTGTATCATGTTCGAATAAATTTCATTTCATTTCATTTCATTTTTGTTTCTGTTACATTTTGTTAAAAAATATTAGTAAAGTGAAAAATGAATACACTCAAATTAAATGCAATTCAATTTGCTAGAAGTGTTTTTAGTGTTAATTTTGAACATAAACAAAACTTTGTGGGGTGGTTTTGTAACAGAAATTGCTTGATTTTATAACTTGACAGATAAGATACTTGAGAGGAGGATTGTTCATATACATTAGTATGAATTAACATGGAAAATCAACCCATTACAGTAGATAGACTGAATTTTAGCTGTGAGAATTGCTTTTAACTATTTCATAGTACACAGTTTTGCAGTACTTTGTTTATATTTTCACTCACAGTAATGTTGTTGGTTCACTTGCAGCAAATAGTTGTTCCACTGAAGGCTTTGATAATTCCAACGCGCACTCTTTGTGAAAGAGCGGGACAGATAAATAAATTTAGTGACAAGCTAGTGAACTCACTGGAACATTTGGCAGCTAAAAAGGCAGAAATATTTTGAGTGGGAACAGATGAAAACCAAGTGTTGGGGACTTCAGAATCTGTGCTTATTATGCAGAAAATACAAATCCAATCAGAGGCTGATTTTCCATCCAAGTCTGCAGAGGAAAATGAAATAAAGTGGAATTCAGAAATCCAGGATAAGGGATGCAAGCAAGTCTTGATCTAGCAAGACAGATGCCTTTAAACTTACTGAGTAATATAGTAATAATCTAATATGTAGCTAATATTTTTGACAATACAAAGTAGATGTTCTCTGGAAAACAGGAAAACTAAACGTCACTCGTTAAGCAGCACATTTGGAGGGAGGAAAATCACAATGCAACCATTAAAAAAAAAACATCCCTCTTCAAATTTATACAGCTTTTAGAAGGAATGTAATAAGGTGTACAATTTCTAAATTCAGTATTAACATTAATTTTAGAAAAGTACCCTTTAGGTGACATTGGCCATCATGTTGTTATAATCTGAAGCTAAGTGCCACTTTTGAAGAAAGTAAAGCCTGAGCAAACAGATGTCGGGAAAATAAAGGAATCTCTGCAGCTGATTAGCATTCTGATAGTCCTCTTGAAAGGCTCGGCTTATCTTGTGTCCCTGTGTCATTATGTTCACCAGCTCCACTTTGTCATTTAACAAGTTTCGGGTCAGCGGACTCCAAGCAGGCTTTCCACGCTGCTCACTCATTCAAATTACAGGCAAGGAACGTCGACATGAATGATAACAGCAACATATGCTGTGCTCAGAGACAGAGCAAACAGAAAGTATTAATATCTGTCTGTTTGTGCATTTTAAAGGTGCTGCAAAGAGCCACATTAATTATGCTTTTCAGCAATCTATTCCTCCCATGAATGAACTTCTGTGTTTGTGTTTTTGTGCTTGGGGGATTTTATCAAGGATAATCATAAATGTTTGTGTGTGTTTGTCAGTGGGATGAGAACTAATCATTGCTATAACATGAATCATTACTAAATTCTGCCATTACTGCTGCTTCACAGACTGAACTTTTAAAGCTGAATTAGATAAAATGGATTCTAGCCTGTCTCCAGGGGGCTAATCTGAAAGCTCCTGGGTTTTTTTTTGGGGGGGGGGGTTCACTGTTTTTCCGCAGCTACATTCATATGGCACGTTCGACAGGAGTTATGTAAGCACAGAAAGATTTGTCTTCCACTTTCAGCAAAGCTGCCGCTAACTGCTATGAAATAGATGGTATAAAAAGGCGTTGTTTGTAGGATTAGAAAGTGTGACTGCTCTTGAAAAACCAAGGCATCTGGTTTCAGAGAAGAATTAATCCTCTTAACTTAATGTGTTTCCACCAGGCTTTGTATGGCGTTATGCACAGCTGACAAAGTAACATTCCCATCTCTCAGTGCAAATGAACAAATGTAAATATGTTAATCAACGCAAACTGAATTATTATGCAAAATGCTGTAAAATGTAGTTTAGTCACAGATCTTTTACTGTTTTACTTGTTTTTTCAATCAAACACATTTTAACATCAGACATAGATAATATGTTTCAAACTATGATTGAATTTATGAGCTGGGAATAAGATGTTGACGCCGTCATCTTTGTAGAAATGGTTTAATTCAGTCACTTTGGAAGGTTTTTAGGATAAATGACCTGTACAGTCAGCTCCAGCCACAGAATCTCAATCAGATGTAAGTTTGGACATTGACTAGGCCACTTTAAAACCCTTTTTCTGTTTGTTCTTTCAGCTAATAAGAAGTGGACTTCACCCCACCATGCAAAGGCAGACTGTCGAGGCTTTACCCCACCGCTCACCCAACGACTGCTGGAGAAAGACACTAGGACGGACAGCTGGATAGATGGATGGACAGTCGGACGGATGCTTGTTAAAAAATAGAGAATCAGAAAACAACATTGCTGCAAATCCAAAAGTCCATGGATCTATATAGTGAAAACAACTTACTGAAGTTTGAACAAAGCATTGCAATGGTGAAGAAAGGGGATTTAAATGGCTTTGAACCGTGCACGATAGTTCTGAGTATTTGATCAAGTTGGATCTGTTGTCTCTAAAGAGAGTGATCTGAACTAGAGAAAAATCCAGCAAGCAAGCAGCAAAGCATGAAAGGGATAATAAAAAGGCAACAGCAGCTAAAATAACACCTCGTTACAACTCAGTTACATGAACTAGTGTCACTGAACATGCAGCATGTGAACCTTTAAGCAGGCGGGTGCCACTCATCTCATGTAAGAACAGGAAGCAATTTAAACATGCAACACATAATTGAACAAAAAATTGGTAATTGAAAAATGTGTGATGAACCTCAAACTGAGCTGCAACATTCAGATGACAAATTTACAATTTGATGTAGAAAACGCAAAAACCTCTGAGGACTATTTGTGTGATAGTTATGAGAGTGATAGTGTCACAAAGCTCAAATCAACTCAACCTGGTTTCTTGAAGACAACAATAATTTCACTGGATACAAAGTGAAATTATGGTTTCCATAGTCACCAGATCTCGCACTCTGTCTGATGGATGCACGGGTAAGAAATCTGTAGCAACTTTATGATGCTATCATGTCAATGTGGACCAAAATCTCAAAAGGACATTTCAGACACCTTGTTAAACTAGCAAAACTAACAAAATGGCTGGTGAGTGTACAATACACTCCTGAGCTACGAAATATTTTTGGTCTCTAAAACAATTCTAGTTTTACTGGCCGCTCCTCCACAGATTTAGTCTCTTGAGGTTCAGCCGTTTCTCCCTGTGGAATCATCTGACTTTGAACAGCCACTAGTGGAAGAAGAATTTCTCTCCTTAAAAGGACTACAAAGTTTATTTTTGATAAAAGCATGCAGGGCGCTTGTGTCTGGTTCCTGACAGCAGAGTGACAGTGATCAGATGCTTTCAGTCCCACTTTACAACATAACAGATGTCTCTCTTCTTGCACAGCTTTTGAAAACGGTGGAAATGGATTGTAAATACAGCCTTTTTTATCTAGAAAGGATTTACTTGCATGCTGTTCTGACTGCCTACGTCCTTCAAAATGTTCACACTTGTGGTTATTTCGAGTCGTTTATCTTACTCTAGGCTGTATGTGAATTGCACTGAGACCTCTGAATTCTTGTTAAGGTCTATTTCTGGAATTTTTTTTTGCGTATTTTGAGACGTTGTATGACAGTTTGGCTTCTCTGTTAAGACTCTAACCCAGCTGATATTTCTATACAGACATGTCAGACCTTGTTTATGTGTTTTCCTACATCTACTTGAGTCCTTCACTTTCTCAATCAACAATGGATACAATGAGTCAGTGGAAGGTAATAATGTCCATGGTTCAGTATTTGCACCTTATCACCTAATCTTGGATAATACTAGAGAATTTACTTCCAAATTATTTGTACTTTAAAGGAGCAAGTTAAAAATATTCAAAAAATACTCTAAACAGAAAATGCGACTTGGGGAGGTGAAATACCTAAATTCAATGTTACTTGACACACTATATGGTGGTATTTTCAAAGCAGCCAATCCAAGAGCACCATTTATTTTCCTTTGAGCTGATTGGCTGCACCCTCAAGAGCAGAAATAAAAAAAAGACCTTGGACGCTACCGTCTGCGGTAGTGACCAGATGGTTTCCACTGTGTGTATTAATGCACATTAAGATATTTTTGGTACTTGAGAAGTTGGAATTGCCAGGCTAAAACTGTTTTTTGTCATGTTTTGCGGAGTGGAGGTGAGGCAAAAACGCTGATGAACCGGTTTGAGTGTAAAAAATGATGAATTTAATGGGAAAAACCAGAACACAGGTAACAGGACGACGAAGTGTGACGTGAGACGAGACGTAGACGAAGACGAGGATCCGACAAGACACAGAGACACAGGTGACACTAAATACACATAAGGTAATCAGGGAACGAGACACACCTGGGAACTAATCAAGGGGAGACAGGACAACACAGAGACTCAGACACAGGAAACTAGAAATAAATACACCGAAAAACATAGAACCTGACATTTTTACAGAGTTTTTGAGCTATTTACACAAGATTTTTTTTCTTATTCATGTTTTGTCATTACCAAAAAACATTTGTTTTCTTTTTATTTTCTATGGATTAATGTAGACGTAGGATCTCTCCAGAACGTGATAACAATTCGGTCACCTTACATGACAGCGTGTGGTGAAGTCTGGAGTTGGAGATCCCACAATTTAATTCTTGTTTACTAGGATTCGAATTAGAATTCCATGCAACAGGATAAAAACAAAACAAAACGATCAACAGCAACAACAAACCAATTAGTAGTGGAAAAACTGTCGGCCTTATTTCCAAGGATTTGTAAGAAGTTTTTACTGAACAGAAACCGTTTGTTGATTACTCTCTGTGCTACTACAAACACATGATTATGGACTCACACACCATGATGCACAGTTTTCCAATCCATGTTCTACCAGCCGTCTCCTCCCATATAAAGTCCCGAGCTTTCACAAAGGGTGACCAGATCATTTTCAGAGGCAAAGAACTTCCCAGAGGGATAAAGAATCTAAACTTATTTCCCTCCGCGGGATTTCAAGCAAAACATCTGCTCATGTGTGTCTGCATGGACCCCATGTCTGTCTCTAAGCACTGTTGAATCTTCCTTTTAATGAGCTTAATAGTTACATCTTTTCTTCATCAACAAACAACGCTGGTGTTCCTTCACACACACACACACACACGTGCACCCCATCACACACACCAAGACTACGTTGGTGTTCCTCGTTATTTACTTCAGCTGGAGGGACATGCCAGTCGGACAAGTGACTGAGCAGATATGTGCATTTGTGTTTACGTGTCTCCTTCCCAGATAAATCTGTTTGGTAATCTGACAGTGAAATTTAATTATGTCATCATAGGAACATGGATTAGGTTAAGGGATGTTTAAAAATGCTCAATTAGTGCTAGTACCGCAACATATGTGAGCTGAAAACAAGGGAGGCAGAAATGCATGAAGAAGAAGAAGAAGAAGAAGCAGAGATTCTAGGGAGGAAATTTTAAAAAAATGAGGATCAAAAAGATCCAATTTGATCTTTGACCTACTGAAGGTAAAGAAGCAAATATATTTTCACAAGATTAAAACTGAATGTTTGGAGACCAACATCAGCAACTCACTGGCGAGAAGAAGCCTTAGTGACACACAACTCAAGACAGATCGAGCAACGTGCAAAGATAAAAAAAAATGAGACAAGAAGGGAGAGAGAAACAAAGAGAAGAAGACTTCAAAGAATCCTTTTATGGAATCTGTTTAGAATTTTAAATCAGCAGTCCAGATCCACCACAACAAAAACTGAAACGATAATCCGATAATCGTTGCATTGTTTCACAGAGACAAAATGTTTCTGAATATATCTGTGTTTATGTGAGTGAACTATGCTTAAAGCATGATAAAATGTTTCATTTTGGTTTAAGCATATTTGTATTTGTTTTTGTTTCCTTTGGTTGTTTTGGTTGGCCCGTTTTCTGGTTACAGGGGGGCATCTGGACATGTGCATGTTGTAAGCAGGAAAACAATAGTTAATGGAAAAAGAGCAATTGTTTGCATGTGTGTTCGTGTATACTGTATATATTTTTATATATACACCCATATACAACATGTACTGTACAATCAGACTTTAATTTGCTCACATCTTCACATTTAAAACGAATATTTGAATCCTCTTAGTTTAATGGAGGGTTTCAGCCAAGTTATCTAAAAGTTCATAATTAGCATAACCTGTTTGGCAGTTTATAACGCTGTCACAAAGAAACGCAGGTTCAGTTTTATTTACTGCTTTTCTCAAAGATTTAACAAACGATAGGTTTTAACACAGTGGGGGGGTTTTAACCGTGGTTTTCAGGACCCACTGTCCTTCATGTTTTTGATGTTTCTGTTTCACCACAGCTGATTCCAATGATAACATTAGCTCCAGCGAGCCATCAAGTGCGTCACAAGCCTGTTAATCACCCATTTATTCAGGTCTGGTGTGTGGAAAAAGAGAGACACTTAAAACATGCAGGACAGAGGGCTGGGGGGACCGACATTAGGAAACACTGCCAAGCAGATAATTAGAGCCTAAAACAACATTAGGCTGCATGTATTTATTAAAATTAATGCAGTTTTTTATTGAAAATACCAAGTGTAATATAAATATAATAAGATGTAATTTATTGTAAGTAATAAGCATCATTCTGCTTGGGTTCCTGCTCAGATTTTATTTAATTTTTTCAGAAAAGATAATAAGAGAAACAACACCACAAAAGAAAACATATAACCAATAACACACATTTATTTTGCAGCTAACTCGAAATATTCTGCATCCCTATCAGAAAAAATGTTTTTGAGGAATCATCAAATTAGAGAGAGATACTCACAAATGTTTGACTGAAGGATCTTTGTGATGAGCTTATAACTAGTAATGCCACCACACTCTGACAGAAATAGAAATAACCCCACTTATTTCACTGAAGCATTGAATGTGGGCAACTTGCAAACCTGCGAAACCACCTGACACAATAGATCTTTGCTGTAGAGCACAGGAAACTGTAATTTTCTACAACAGGGAAGTTTAAAAAAAAAATCACAGCTGGTAAAAGTAATCAAAAAGTAACCATGAACTTTCCACAAGAATGTCTGCAACCTTTAAAGTTAAACAAACACAAAGTAAGATAAACTGAAAACAGCGTAATCAATGAATTCAAACTGATTATTACTGTAATGAGTATAATAGGTAAAAGGAAACATGAATAGATAAGTTTCAAAAAGCTAAATATAAGGTAATAAGTAAACAAAGGTAACACAAAAATTAAAATGTGATGAGTAAATGTGTAATTATAATAAATGATAACTGACACATTTTTCCAACAATGTCCATCTTGGTAATATGGGAAAATACATTTTAAAAATTAGGGTAGCTTTTAAAAAAATGTGCCAAGCACTGAAGCTCAGCAGTAGAATCAATAAATTGATTCCAATAATTTCCCAGGAACTGAGGCTAAGACAACAGTAACAGTGTCGTTCTCTGCAGTATTTAGTAGATTAATGGATTTTTGGCAGAAGCAGGTGAAGAGGCTGTAGCACAGTTTGAGGCGTGAGAAGATGAATGTGTGTGGCCTGTCTTGCAAGGCCATGTAATCTCACGCAGAGTAAAAGGAGCTGTCCTTTTATACTGGGAGGTTAACAGCATGTTGGTGGGGCAGAGTGGGGTTAGAGTGACTGGGAATGAGACGAAAGGTTTATAAAAATAAAAAAAAGGCAGAAAATGGAGGGAAGAAGGAAAAAAGGATGGATGGAGATGGTGAATAATAGAGTGATTGGAAAATTCATCACATACACAATCCTAACGGCAAAGATTACTCAACAGAGCAACGGCAAAAACTGCCTGGTGACCCCCGGGGCGTTTTACCCCGGGCAGCTAGCAAGTTTAGACCACTGCTGTTTAGAGGCCCCTGGGCAGAGATTGAATAATACAGGCCAAAATATGTGTCAGTGTAGTTCTGAACCACAGTGAATAAATCATAGCATTATGTTGTCAGAGAGCCTGCAGCAAGTTCCCAAACTGTGGAGTTTGGGGTTTGCCAAAAACTAATAAAGAGGGAAGAAAGTCATTCTCTTACACAAAAATTATGCCGACTTTATTATTTCTGCTTTTCCTCTACAAATCATTCAAATTAGTCTTAGAAAGCAAAAAAAAAAAAAAAATCCATTTATACTAGCTCCACAGATTCAAACTAGACTCACCTCTTTGATTCATTGCTGCAGTCAATGTTAAAAACTTGGATTATTTGAGATTTACTTTGTAAAAGTTGAATTAGTGCCTTGTTCTACTGTTTGATTTTTCTTATTGAGAGTTTTTCAAAGTGTGAAGCGGATACTAAGAGAACACAGGAATATTTTTTCTTCTGCATCACTCTAGTAACTCCTATGTTTGCTTTTGAAGACTGGAAAAAGAGTGCCCTCTATCAGGGTAACACTTGAAGCAAAGAAAAATCCTTTTGTAAACCAAACCAAGAGGCTTTTTCTGTGTGCAATACGAACAAAGCAGGAACAAAATAATTGCATAAATGCATAAAAAGTATTTTAAAAATAGCAGTTTTTTACATTTTCAACTGTACACAGGTTTGCTTTACGCAGATGGTGTCTGAGAGTCCAGGACAAATTTTATGCCACATTAGAAATTATATCCAGTGCAGGACAAAATTAATTTGCTGCAGTCAAACATCTAATTTCAAGTTAAATTCAAATGCATTCACACCCCTGACAAATATGCATTCTATATATATATATATATATATATATATAAAATCAGGGTTTTGGTTTACCATTTTATAAAAAGATTATATACTGAACTGTTCTCTTCCTGAAAAGTTCATGCAAAAAACTGTACTGATATATCAGCAGTCAAACCACTCTCATAACTGCTAACCATAACTGTTTTCACTGACATTTCTCAGAAGAGCAACACTTGGTTTCCTTTCTGGACACAAGCTTGCTTATTATTGCAACTGATGGACAGACGGATGTCTTGTGCCTACCTCCAGTGCTCATTTGGGTACACCCAAAACAGGTTGCCAGTCCACAGACGGAAGCACTCATCCCAATTAGCAGTCGTATTTTGAGACTGTGGGAGGAAGCTGGAGTACCTGGAAAGAAGCCATGATTGCATGGGGAGGGCATGCAAAACTCTGGGCAGAAGGACTTGTTTGAGTAGAAATCCCTACATTTTTATTAGCTTAAAAGAATTTAGCATTTTATTTCAGTTTTGTGTATATTTTGTGGAACTTTGTTACTTTGCTCTCATTCTTAAAACCTTTTATTAATGACAAAGATGTACGCAGTACAGAAAGAATGATCAGCTTTATAGTCTTGAGTGCTTAAAAGGCAACCAAACTTCTGCTCTCATTTGGTGAAGACAAAATAAAAAGTGCAATTGTCTCCTGCTTAGCAGATAACTGAGAAATGAACTTTGCAGGTTTACTGGTATTTTATAGCATTTCCAAATGTCAAAAGTGAAAGTAGGACATCAAATAATAGACAATGCCATGACTCTCAATGGTTAGTAGAACTTAAACTACCAACAAATCTTCAGATGACCTTCTCAAAATGGGCTATTTTCAATAAGAATACTGTTAAGCACCTTTAAATTATTTCCTATTATTGTGACCGTTAGTTAAAAAATATATTCCAGCAGAAGCAGTTATTTCTGGCCACATCCTTGCTAGTGTATATATCCTCTAAAGCCGTCTTGACTTCATAAGCATGGCTATGTATGCACACTGTACGTTACCTAAACACTGATGCTTGATGCTGGCAAAGGAAACAGAAGCCATCTTTGTCATTCCTCCCCCTCTCCTTCTGAATATTTCTGTTTATATTCGTCCCACGCTTTGAAGTGGTCAGACCCTCGCGTGTTAGTTTTGATGCTTTAATGAATAGACTGTTTTCATGTGACGCATTGGAAAATGGAAACTATGATTCTCTCTGTCTCTCTCTTTCATCATCTGTCTGTGTTTCTTTCACCGGGAGCATTTCTCTTGGTGCACCCTGTCACCTTCTATCACTGCGCCCACCACTGAATTTTAATTCAGTATTTTTAACAGTTATCCATCCATCCATTTTCTTTACACCCTTGTCCCATTTTTAATAATTATTTCTATTAAACTGTTTGTTGTAGTTTATTTCTCTCTCTGTTTTGCCTTCTGTTCTTGACTCTTTTTGTCCTCCCTTTAGTTATTTTATATGTTTAAAGTTTCATATTACACCTTTAGATTGTTCTTTAACTTTCAAGGCCTGAAATGAAACAAATTTGACTTGTTTTCTATACATAAAATAAGTCAATATTTTCTTACAACAGTGTGACGATGAGTTGAAAGACAAGTCTCATCAGATTTATGCAAATCGTTCTCATCAGCAATTATCAAGATTCTCTAATCAGCAAAAAATAAACAAGAGGAAACAGTTTGTGGCTTAATTAAGTTTTAATTTACAGCTACAGTGTCACACCAAATGTACATCAGTTGTTTATTGACAATGTTTCCCTTCAAAAGAATCTTTTATAAATCCACGGTTTCTTTGATGCTCTTGAATTTCACTGCTTTTAGGATCTTCATTGTGTTCCTGATTTATATTTGCTACAAAAGTCTTGATTCAACATTATTTATAATTGTATATTTAATTTTGAAATTTTGCTTTAGCAGACTCCAACTGTGTATCTATGCATGTGTGTGTGTGAGAGAGGCTCTTTCCTGAAAAGAAAAAGTTCTCCAATGGGCGCGGTAAAGACTCTGCAACTTTCACACCTGACTGCAATTCCATCATTAGTCTGGTAAAAATATAAGGCGCTGTTTGACGACCAATCTTTGTCTAATGAACAGCCAGTGTGGGAGAGCCAAGCCTCCTTGCGGCAGAGCTTCACTGGAGTATTCACTCGCTCCACAGTCGTCCTCTGGCTCCTTTGTCACCAATGTTCAGTCCTTATCTAGAATCCCAAGTCTTTTCTCAAAATTTCACAGATCAGAACTTCCTCTTCCTGAATGAAACCAATCAGTCCCTTCTCTTTGGGACCATTCACAAGCATTCTTCCCTTATCTAACAATGGGGTCTGGATCATCATCTGATATGGCTGCAAAATTTGTCTTTTTAAAGAGTTTTTGCTCAGTTCCTCAACAATCTCACTCCTTAACGGATGTATACAGTAAAGAGCTGTGAAAACGCCTGGCTCTCCTCTGAACTGATCTCATTTGGGCAAAATTCAGTCTGACCAAAGACACAGATGACTGGTTCTACCTCAGACTGATTTGTTTTTATACAGCTGAGCGTTCTTCTCTCATAAAGAAAGCCAAATCAGAATATTACTTGACTGTCACCTCTGAAATATAAATAGTCCCAAGACGTTTTGGGAGGCTATTTCTGTATGTAAAACATGTCATGTCTACATATTATTTAGGACAAAGTCAAGATCCTGAACAGTTTCAACAGTTCTCTCTTTTTCTCTCTTCTGGCTCCATGTTTAATTCTACTTCTTCTGGGAAACCTTGTTCCGACACGGCAAAATAGACAAGTCCAGTTTTTCGTTTTGTTTTGGGTTTTTTTTAAAATCTTTTTCTGTTTACTTTCATGACCATCAAAAATAATCCTACATCGGTTCGTCTGTTTCTTCGTCGGTTGTGGCAGGCGGATGTTCGCCAGGTTCTGCTGAAGGCTTCTTCCTGTTAAACGAGAGTTTACTTTATGTCGCTGTATTGAGTCTTAAATTTGAGTCCTCTGATCCTGAACATTACGAGATGCAACTGTCAAGTAAGACTCTAAACATAATCCTGCCAGCCACTAAAACCCACTGAAGTGTCATTAAGTCCACTCACTCTTCCAGAGTTTTGGTGGTCCACACAAAGTGCAACTCGAGGCCTGCAAACAGTCAACCATTCAAACTTTTGCCTTATTTTCTCAGAGCATTTCATGCTTTTGACTCACACACATAACTGAGCATGACACTAGTTCCTGCAGTGGAAACAACAAGCATTTGAAAAAAACGGCCCAGAAAACGACACTGCTTCCTGGAAAAAGCTACAGCAGTGGAGAGGCACCTATAATTTTCTTGATTACTGTTCAACCTTAGAGCACAAAGCTTTTCTTTTTCTCCTGTTAATGGATGGAACAGTCTTATGGTTTATATTTAACAAGTTTATCACCATGTTTACCTAAGAAGTGTTGATCTGAATTAAACATAACGTAATACATGACTTCATGATTGATACTGGCCCATTTTTTTTTTTTTTTTTAAAGAAACGGGGATAAGAGCAGGGTGAAAACGCAGTGGTAATGTTCCACTGTGCTGACACTTTCTTAAAAAAACTCACCATTTCCTAAACTTTCCACAGCTTTCATCAGTCCAGATTTTTTGTTGCTTTTTTACAGTGAATGCATGTGAAATGACAGGGCTGGAGAAAGAGTACCTATGTTCAGTTTTAAATGAGTAGGTGATTGCTTTCCCTACATGTTGTGTGATTAGATTTGTCTGCTTCTACCTTCAGGGTTGTTGTTTTTGTCTTGCGGCCAGCATGTAAAAGCCGTGGCTTTAAACAGGCACACACACGCATACACACGGTCTCTGTTTCACACACAATCTCCCAGCAGCTCGTAGCCATGGATGGACGCCAATATTTCATCTATACTACAGTGTTACTCACGCAGAACGCACACGCAGCAGCACGCATATGGCAAAGCAATCAGTGACTCTAAGCTGCAGACACAAAGATTTGTTGTAATAACTGCTCTTTTTGTTGAGCATGATAAAAGGTTTATAGTAATGAAATGTAATAATGTTTCTGACTGAAGCTTTTAAAGTTCTGAAATACACCCAGAGCACAGCAGCAACTAGAAATTATACTCATGAAACCAGAAAAGACTTTGACAAACAGTTCTTCAGAAAATAATTACAGAGCGCTGCTGCTGCTCTAATTATTAGAATTGACAAAATCAGATAAATTGCATTTAATTTCACTGACAATGATGCTAAAGAGCACCAAGGAAGGATAAAAATGCTATCACTATAGTTAATTTACACATAAAACCTTCATATTAGACATCCTCTCCATCTCAAAGATCAGTTTTTAAAGGCCAATGCAGACAAAGCAACAAGCATTTATACCCTTACAGAGTTCTTCTATTTTAGCCTTTTATTCATATCTACGTGTTTTGGACTATGAAACAAATTTTAACATCAGTGAAAGACAACAAAAGCAACATAAAGAGTCTCAGTTGTTTCTCCCTGAATGGCTTTTCAAAGACTATCAGTAATCTGTGACAGATTTTCAAAGCAAAGCAACTTTTGTAGCTGGTCCACTGGTTTGCATGAAAAATTTGCAAGGCATAAAAAGAGATAATTCATCTGAGTACTTTTTACACCAGAATCATTCATTTTAGCTCGACAACCAGTCGACTGCACTTTCGTCACAGCTTGCCAATTTGTTTTTGAGGTACAGTTTGTTTCCAGTCATTTTAGCTGTCACTACATTGACTTTCCCACTCGTACACCCATGCAGAAATAATGCATTACAAGTACACATCATTCCTCCTTTGTTATCTGCTGTCATTGTCTTAGTGGTCTCAGAGGAGAAGGAAAGTTCTACCCTGAGGTCTCGCTCACCACCATAAACTATTAATCTGCCAAATTGCAGCGCATTCCAGCTCTTAGTTTATGACGAAATGTCACCGTTTATGTCCCTTCTTCGTGACCTGTCCTCCATCCCTTCTGGGCTTTTTCTCACAAAGTCTTTAGCCAATCCCATTAGATCACAGACAAACTTGTTCTCATTTGGCAACTGCTGGAGGCAGGTTTTAATGCAAGCAGACAGGGAAAATCAGTGCAAAATAAATAAAACGTCAACATATCACAAAAACAATAGATATATTCAACATTAAAATAAGCTTTTCTATTTTCCTCAAACGAATACTAATCTGCTACTAGCTATTTATTTAACTGCATCTAAGTCTTCGTATTACGATAGCCTTATTGTCCTTGTAACACTATACAAATTAAGAGTGAGGGTAATGGCACATAAAAACTACAAGACCACCTCCTTTACGGTCTCTGTCCCACAGAAGAAGAAATCATGATGCTACTTATAAGGCATGATACTGGCATATTTGTCACACAGGTAGACAGCTATACCTATTAAAATAGAGTTAAACCCAATAAAACGTGTCTCTGTAGCGTGGAAAAACTTGAACATGTTCAAGGGGCATGAAGGTATTTTAAGCTACTGTAAGAATCAATCGGTTTTGGTGCTGATCTTGCATAAAACTGGTTCAATAGCTGGAGCTGGACAATAAATTCATTATTAAAATAGTTGCTCTCTTTTTGTGCTTTATTTATCTATGCCGATACACACTTTAGATGGTCACTCACAAATTTTTCTATTTCTTTCTTTCATCGTTTTAATTTGAAATGTACATATTTTAAAATCTTTTTAAGTCTTGATAAAATGTTTAAAAAATAAAAGGTGGAATTACATGTTAGATGAATTAAAGTCAACTGCAATAGAAAAATTGTTAAAAAAACCAATATGTCCAGTCTCGTCACCATGGTGCTTGCACTTTAGTTTTGAATGAAATTCACTTAACATAATTCAAAATTCCCCTACAGAACATTGTAATTTAACTAATGCTTTTCTTCTCACTTGTCAGTGCTTTTAATGCTAGCTAACATTCAGTTCTCACTCCTGCTGGGATATTTATGGAAACACTTTTGATGCGGTAAAATTCGGAGATTTAGCCCCCACAAATCAACTCCTGTGTCTGCTGGAGGCAAGTTTCTTGCGTGTCAGCTGCAGACATCACTGCTTGATTCAAGGGGCGATGCTTGGAAATTAATATGGAAATAAACCTGCCATCATATTGAGAATAATCACTCTGACTAGAAACCTTAACCACAGGTTTCCCTCAGGACACTTCCTGCTCCCGTCTTCTTTTTTTTTTTTTTTTTTTTTTTTTTTTTTGGAGCCTCTGCTTAGATGTCGGAGATGTTGTGTGATGATTTTATTACCATAACACTCCGCAGCATGGATTGGTCCTATGCGCTCAAGCAAGCAAACACACATTTTATTCATGTGAAACTAGAGCAGCAGTTATGTAAAACATGTGGTTTAAATGCTGCAGAGGCCTTCATGTATTACAACTAGAAACAGCACTTGTGGGGCGGAGCAACCACATCCACATGTGTGCACAACATACATAAATATAAACACGTATTCTCTCACAATGCCTCTCAGTCTTTCTCCTGAATCATTCAGAAGAGGGAATAACGGCAGGTTTGTGCGTCTGGTCGGAATATTGAATTTAATATTCCTGTTGTGGAGGCGAGCAGGCCGGATGCATGTGAGGGTGAGACAGACAGATTGGGAAATGTTACTCATGTAATCATCGCTTCACCAGAAAGAAGAAAAAAAAAAAATCCAGTGCCTTTTTTTGTCAAGTGTGCTTACCACATGTTGCTAAAAAGGTCACTTTTTATTGAGAGATTTGCGGTAAAACTTAGCAGTTTCCCTTTGAAATAAATTTGTTTTAAAATGCTGCCATTCTGCCAGGGTCTGATGAATCACCACACTCACGTAGACAACCGGACCAAAACAGAAACCATGAGCATCCACAGACCTGGCAGTGTTATTTGTTAGGCAGACTGTGTTAAGGTTCTTCTCTTTCTTTCTTTTTTCCCTTCAGAAAGTCAAACATTCTTTTAATCTTCCTCATCAACAGATCTCCAGATTTTCTGCAGAACCAAAGAGCATTTTATATATATATATGCATATATATATATGTATAAATATATATAATGTTTTAGGGACATTACACATTATTTGACTCTTCTGTAAATGCACTAAAGGCTATTTTTCATTTGTGGGCAATTCTCGTTTTGTCCTGCTAAAAACAAACAAAGATTACCCCAACAAGGTTAAAATGACTTCGCTACATAAATTGTCAATAAAAAAAAAACAAAGAATCTACAGCACATAAGAAGTAATTTAAACTAAATTAGTCCTTCACATGGTAAGGTTAGGAGAAGGTACTTATTCAAAATATTGATAGATCTGATGTGCTATGAACCAATTCTTTAATTGTTTTTTAAACAAATATACGTTAGATAACTATATATCAAGAAAATGTCTAAACAATCTACCGGTAAGTTGAATTTAGTATTTATTTCATTTGAAAATGAAGTGTTACAGTATAAATCTATAAATGGCAAAATGGAGAGTTAAAATAGTAAAAATAGTGTTTATGAAGTCTAAACACACATCTGTTTTAATCCAGATTAAACACTACACACTAATTTAAACACTCACAGGTGTTTTCTGCTGTATGATACTGTAGCAAATCAGAAATTCTGATATTGACTGAAAGTCTCAAATTTTTCTTTAACAAAAACAAACCTTAAATATGCTATCAGTTTGCCACACCTCAATATATTAAACACTGAATAGTTTTGAGCAGTTTATCACACTAAGCCAGATCAAACTGTTAAAGTTTCAGTTTGCTTTTTTCATAATTTTATAATTTTATTCGTTAATTTGCTTCGTTTAAATCTGGACCCTATACATTGATCTGAATGGCCTCTACAAACGGACATATCATTGACTCCAAACTAAATGAGGTGAGAGTTGACGTCTAAATCAGGTCTGCTGCTCACTGGGGAGCTTTCAGTATTTCAATACTTCATGTCGCTGACCACAAAGCATGGTGTGCAGGGAAATCAAGTCAGGTCAACGCCTAATAGAGAAACGATTCTGACATTTGGCTTCAACGATGCATCACCCTTCAGTTGATTGTTGAAATTTAATGTGCGAAACCAACACAAAGTAATTTGTAATTGTGAATTGAAGGAAAAATAATTGCAAGAAAAAAGTAAAATCAGTTTCAATTTATGTTCTGACCACTATTCTCATAAAACATGGGGATGAAACACAGCGGCATTTTTATCGTGCTGTGACTTTTCTTTTTTTCTAGAAAACCGGAAGTTGGACGGAGCTGAATACCAGGGTGACTCAGGTGGATTTTCATTTTCCAGCAGTGCAGCACCCTAAAAGTTTACATCCTCGGTTACAATCTCATGGCTTAGATCAAACATATACATGCACCGTGATAAATGGCCAAGCGAGAGTCCAGGCAAACTTTAATGAATTTGCAGCAAAATAATAGATTTTTCCAGGCGTCTTTAATCCAATCCTACGGTGGCCGTACTATCTGATTGAGTTTGAGTTATTTTGCAAAGAAAATGAACAAAAATATTAATTTTTAGATGATATGGTGCAAAGTTGGTAGAGACATATTCCAAAAGACATGCAGCTTCAAAGGCAGAAGGTGGTTGTAAAAAAGCATAAAAGGCAGAATTAATGAGCTCAACATAATTTTCAGATTTATGTTCCAAAAATAAATAAAAAAACATTGAAAAAGCATGTAAAATCCATCTACTTGATTATTATGCAAGTAAAACTTCTGCATAATATAGCACTGCATTGATTCATCAGACAAAATCCCCAAAAGATTCTTTAAAGTTGTTAGTTAAGGGCAATGAATGCTGACGCAAGACACTTTTAAAGGACCAGAGAATAATCTTGACCTTTGGTGGATTAGCACACAGAAATCGATTAAATCTCAACTCTCAACAGGCTCTCTTTGCTGAGTCAGGGAAGGTGTGATTCTTACCTTTAGCCAGCGATAAAAAGAAAACGAGCAGTGTTCACATCAATTGCAAAAAAATTTCAGCAATTTATGACAACCACATCTGTGAATCATGGGAGAAAAAAAAAATACTTAGTGAAGCCTGCAATTATTTTTAAATATGTCCCAGTCCTGGAATTACACAATTTACAGTGGGATTAGGTTGGAAAGCACCAACTGCTGTGTGCCAAGTTTTCAGCTAATGGCTCTTCATGGATCTCCTTATTGGGAAAGAAATTGTATTTTATTTCTAGCTACTTGTTTAAATTGTCATGCGTTCAGCTAAATAAATGGGAAGAAATTGTGCTTCTGGAACAGACTACCTGTAAGAAAGTAAAAGGGGTTCAAAAAATTATTTTCATTCTGAAAATGGATGTGTTCTCGGCTAAAAATGAGTGGATAAAGCAGCCAGAGAAGGAAGGGAGACAGACATTAAGAAAAAAGTAAAGAATGAGAAAAGAAGAAAATACTCAAGACTTTTTAGGTCAGTATGGCAAAACTCCTCACAAGTTAAAAGAAACTGATAGCTTCAAATAGCACCTCTAAAACTTTAGCTATGATGAGATTCAACAAAGTGGCAGATGAAGATTTAATGGAAAATTCATCTGCAAAGATGATTGACCACTTGAGACTCCTTTCAAGATTAGCATTAGTTTTTTCCTCTAATATTCTCACTCTGACAAATTTCATATATATTCATCTCAATTGTGTTAAACTATCAAAAATGTTTGTTTACACGCTCAGCTTGAGTGCGGCTGCTTCTCAGTCAGGGCCACAATACCAACCACAGCGACACACACCATCAGTTCCTGATGAAGGAAAATAACTCTAATTTAATTTTCCAGCAACTTGCTTACAATGATTTAACAGTAACCAATACTGCTGGTTAGTGTAATTGGTATTAGTGTAATACCAATGCTAAGCAGCAATACTGCTTAGCATTGGTATTACACTACATCACTTTGTGACTGAGAGTCACAATGTGATGTATGGATGTTTATTTGAAGAAAAATTGGTATCTTTTCAAATGCCAGCAGGAAACGACAAAGCACAGCTAATATGTTCTGCTTTTTTGTCTTTGGAAATTTATTTTCATTTTCGACTGATTTGTGTCTGGACGTTTTTTTGCTAATGTACGCAAAAAAACCTGATATAAAATTTTAAAGGTAAATTCTCATAGACAAGAGTCAAGATTATTAGAAAAATCATCATTATAAAGTAATAAAACCCCCTATTAATGCTTTTAGCGGCTTAGTGGTGTTACTGCATAGATTATGAATGCCATTCTGAACCCCAAATGTTTCAAAGACCATAGATCAGAGGCATCCAACTCCAGTCCTCAAGGGCCACTATCCTGCAGCCACAGGTACAAAACACTGGAATGAAATGTCTTAATTACCTCCTCATTGTGTAGATCAGTTTTCCAGAGCCTTGCTAATGACCTTATTAATTATTTTATTCAGGTCTGGTGCAGCAGAGGCACATCTAAAAGCTGCAGGGCAGCGGCCCTCCAGGACTGGAGTTTGACACCTGTGCCTTAGATGCTTGAAAAATGGAGCAGCTGTTTTTTTGTGCTCTGTGGCTTTTTTACTCCATTCTTATCCAACTTATTTTATTTAAGGGAACAACTTCTCAAACTGAATACACAAGTAAAAGCAGCTCAGCTGTTCTTGCATCAACAGGAGGAAACCTTCTCACCTCTCATCTCAGCTGCTCTTTTCTGACTTGGTGAAAAGAAAAACCTTCAAATAACTGCGTGAGAGTTTTTGAGAACAGTCAGCAGATGCACATGACCTGCTTTGGTCATTACTATCAAACGTTGCTAAGTGGACAGAAACATGCTGAATTGATATTTTAGGGCTTAATTAATTTTTTTTAATACATGAATATTTATCTTTAAATCTCTTCCCTCATAAAATCTGGGGATATTAAAGTAAATAAAATGCAGCCGAGGACTCGTCTTGAGGAGAAAAGCTTAAAACTTCTTTAAAATTAGAGTACTTGCACTCAAAGACAAAAACGCAAAATCTTTTCCATAGCAACATCATAACTGGATAGGAAGCTTTGACTATGAACCTATAAAAATACAGAAGCATTTGTCATTTTCCTCTCCAACACCATTCCCGGAACAGCAACCATCAGGCTGCCAGCCCACTTTCCAATGTGAAGCGCACTCTGCACTAACACAGCGCTTTCTATTTATCTGCTTTTACATCTCGTAAGAATGCTTTTCACTGTTTATCTTCATTTCATCTGGCAGTGTGGCTCACGACGTATCCAAAGCTCTTAGCCTTGTTGATTCTGAAACAAATAAGTTGTTTTGAGGTGAAACGCCCCACCGTCTCTCCGCTTATTCTGTTTATTTCATCCTTACCTCATTCTCCCGAGGAAAATTTGATGGCCAGAAAACAGTTTTCGGTGCAGCGAGCCGCAGCCTGTTGTTTGCTGATGATGATGATTTAGACACTGAAGCCTGAGCTGCTGCTGTGCACATCGAGCAAGAACAGCTGGAGGGAGAGCATTTCTGAAATCGGATGAAACTTAGATTTTTTTATCTAGCAAAACATTTAAATCCAGGAAGAATTAGAAATTGCAGAGTTTAAGCAATTTCTATGAGCGTTTCTGCATCCCTTGTTTAGTTTAAAAGACTTCTGTTTACTTTATTATTCGTAGTTCTTAACACAGGAATTTTAATTTGATTATTTTGCCATCTTGTGATGATGAATGAATAAATTAATTAGTTTTCTGGTAACATTCTTTGATTATCTTGGGAAAACGACATTTGTTTTATTGATCAAGATAATTACGGTGAGAATTTGTGTCTGGTTTACTTGATCATATCTAATTAAAGTTTTAATGACTGCTGGAGAGAATCTATAATTGAACAGCAGGGATATACATGAAGGTTTAGATGCGTAGATAAAAATCTTTTCTGATTGTAGGTAGCGAGGGTGGAAAAAAAACAAACTAACTCCTCTACTTCAACCAATAACTGTTCAAACAAAATGTATTGACAGCAAAACAGATAGACATCAACTCAAATCAGTTGTTACAGTCAACACTTATTTTATATGACTTCAGAGGAGCAAAGTTGAAATCCTAAAACATTTTGGTTTTCTCTTTTATTTGCTCCAGGTAAATAGCAGTGTTGCAGGGGTTTCTGGGAAAGTTTCCATTTTTCCTAAACTTAGCTTTTTCTGTGGCGTTTGGCTTCTTTACGAAGCTATTCCAGCTCACCACAACACACATTTAATCAAACAGGAAAGGTTAAAAGGAATAAATATTTAACGTTTTGATGATTGCCAGTGCAAGATGAGGACTGTGATGACTCGGGTGGAGAAGAGTATGATGGTGGCTCGATAGGAGAAAACAATGATCATGGTAGCCCAGTTGGCAACGATGGTGAACAGCCTGTACAGACGCTCTGTTGAGAATAAATGTGACGAGGAGACAAAAAGATGATGGGACTTAAGATTCTGGTGAAAGTTGCTGCTCTGATAAAGAAGACGGTATCTCAGAGTAGAAGACGTTTTGATTTTGCAGCTTTGCTGAAGGCTGCTTACCGTACATGAAACCGGCTTTTCTGGTGAAGACTGTTGCTTCCACGAAGATGAAGGCATTCCTGAGGGAGATCATGCAGGCTGCTCGGATGGAGATGATAAAGGTGAAGGCAGAGGCTGTCGAGGGTTGAATCAGGACTGTGGCTGTGTGCGAGTACTGGATCCCAAGCACAGAGCTTGACCTTCTAAGCAGGATGAGACGCCTGTGCTTGGTTCCACAACGACTGAAGAGACGGCTACGGTTTGAAACCTTGGAGAGAGAAGGCGATGCACCAACCCAAGCAGCTCCTGTTGTGACAACATTTTGATGTTTTATCTGCATTTCTACAAGTTCCATGATAGAATGAACAACAAGCCATGCATAGATCACAAGAACTCTTGATTAAAAGCCAAAATTTGTTTGGAAAAACTTATAGTGTCACCGAAACACACTTTAGTCTCTCACAAGCTGATTTTCTGTGAATTATGCCTCTAACACCACAGCACATGCACATGGTCAAACGCAATCTCTGAGGAAAACACAGACAAACTACCTTATTGCCAAAGATATATGTCACCAACAGACAGCATTGATTAGTACAGCACAGCAGCAGTAAACAGCTTCCCGTCAACTGCATATTATTTTTGCTCTGGTGTGTGTGTGGTGTGCAAAGAAAACCAGTGCTTTGATAAGTTTAATACATCGTGCAGCCAACCTTGCATTTGCATTTTTGCGTGTGTGTGTGTGTGTATCCTTCATGTCCTTTGTTCACCTCTTCCTATAACTATAAATACTTTCTGCAACTGACTCATTCTGTCACACACACGCACACACACATCCATAACTATAATTTGTGTCTAACTGCAACACCCTGTCCAAGGTACGAGGCTATTTATACATGTGTTCGTCAACCATGTGAAATAAAACGCATCAACTCAAAACCCCAACAACAGCGGCCGCATAATAGATTATGCGTGTGCCGTTATGTGTGTGTGTTACTGCCGGTACGGTACATAAAGCAGGTTTCTGCAGGTCGCAAGGCTGAAGTGCACATCTGCAGGGAGCCTGAAAGCTCACCTAGAGAGAGAGGTTGGAGGTCGTTAAAATGTCCACAGGCATTTACAACATCTGGGACCACATAGCGGAGAAGCCCACCACACTGTAGCATTCAGTGGTGATGCCCTTACCCAGAGTCCAATATCAGGTGCAAGCAAGTCATTGTTGATAGGGTTCCACTGCTTCTGTTTACCAAGAGAAAATCTTTAATTTATGATCTAAATTGCCTCTACTTACATACCTCTATTACCGTTTTCATATGAACAAAGGGAAAAACTCGCTGGTCTATGTTTCATATGTGACTGCAAAAGAGCATTGGTGAAAATAATTAGAGAAAAATATGTACTGTAAAAAAAAAAAAAAAATGCATTTTTGAATGTAAAAAATGAAATCCACATTTTTTACCCCGCGTTTTCTATGTTACTGCCCTACATGGTTTTTATGGATTTTCAGCTACAATACAACCTAATTTCCATATGCAATTACTTTGCATGGTTTGGATTTTTTTTGTTGCATTTAATTCATCCCTTAAGTCCATTTGTGGTATTTCTCTTTTGCTCCCAAATATTTTAAAAGCGTTAACAATCTTTTAATCATTTTTAATACATAACCCTTTTATGAATAATGTAATTATATATTTATAATATTTTTTTTGTTACCAGTATTAAATATTATCATTGTATGAATATTATGTATTTATATAATAGAAAAAAATAGAAAAGCCCACAGAGGAACTGGATCTGCAAATTAGCTGGTAGCTAGAAGGAATGGGAAATGATTTGTGACTCACATTATTAAATAATATTCCATGTTTTGCCCATGCGCAAAACATGCTTTACATGCGTGTCATATCTCACATGTAACATCACAGATTTAGTTAATCCCGTTCATGTGTGATCATGTGTGGTTTTGTACATTTGAAGCTCATCTGGTTTTTTAAAACGCTCTGGCGCCAGGCTGTGAATTCTTTCTCAGGTTCTACATAGATATCCCATCTTTTTGAATGCTATATACAATATGTACTAGATCTGAGGAATGAGGCTCAGTAAAAGGTTTGCTTTCAAAGCTGAACAAGCCCCAAAGGCACACATTACGACAGAGTTTAGAAAAATCCCGGAGGCAACATTTTCGTCTGAGTCACATTTGTGGGTGGATTTAATGACCCTTGGTATTTTGCAGTATGTAGCAGATAAATCAAAATGAAAAACCTAAAGCGACCCGACTTCCTGATATGTCAAGTCCTGTCAGATTTGCTTCCAAGCTGCAGGTGAGCTAGCTGGACCTCTGACATCTTTCCTCTGAGTAAAGGGGAAAAAAACCTGTGCAATTCAATGAGAGAGTAATTCACGTCATCCACTATCTGATAGTTGTAGCATATTCAAGAGAGTATCAGCCAGTCTTCCTTTAAGCAATGAAAAGAGGCAATAATCTATATTTTCATTCACATTCGTGACCATAATTCCCGATGTGTGACACAAATCTTGATGCTGTATTAATGCCAATTGATGCCAGACAGCAGACAGATTAGAGAGAAACTTATGGCGTTTTGGATCAGAGTTAGATTGTAAAACAACATCTCACACTTTAAACGAGAACTGTTTAATTCCACATATGAAACGAAAATGAGAACAACGGTAATTCTGAGTGACCCGTAAGATCAACAGCTCACCTGGTGACACTATTTACTTCGCACTCTGCAGATATTTCCCCATATGCATTTTTCGGTTTGCATTGTTAAAACTGAGGCCACATACAACATACATTTTTAATCACAGGTCTTGGAAACCATTTTTGATCTTCTGCTTTAATTCATATGTTTAAAATCAAACACTGTTTAATTTGCTCACTCCTGTATGCATTTACAGAGCATCTGCTGCTGTACATTACTACAAATCCGGAACTGGCCTTTAATGTATCTGCAAAGTGCGATCTTTTGGACCGTTGCTGGTGAATGTTGACTCTCTTCTGGAGCAGCATTAGCCAGGAAACACGAGCTGCCCCCTTGTGAACTCATCAGGCAGTAATTACAGAGAATTTGACTAAATGTGTGTTCATGGTACAAGAAAGCCAAATAAGGATGTGGTTGGGTTTTTTTTTTCAAATTCAAAACAGTTTCAGAGTGAAACATTTCCTAAACAAACCTGGATCTGCGATGTGCACTGAAATACTGAACGTAGGGAAATTCAGGAATGCATTTCTTTCAAAAGCGTTCTGTGCTGTAAACTAGCTAAACTAAAAGTGTAACTTTAAAGAGCATCATTTGTCATGAATCAATATGGATAGAAATAACTTCTACTCATAGACACTCCATATTTTTGACAATTTCCAGCACACATTATGAAGAACAGGATGTTATTTAAACTCAAACTAATCTAGTTTGAGTTTAAATAACATGGGGGGATTTTTAAAAGTGCCAAAAACAGATTTTAAACTTTTGCATTACAACAATGGCCACAATACCTATGTGCTTTCTTTGCAACTATCCATCCATCCATCCATTTTCTGTTCACTCTTGTCCCTAATGGGGTCGGGAGGGTTGCTGGTTCCAATCTCCAGGTACGTTCCGGGCGAGAGGCTGGGTCATCCTGGACAGGTCGCCAGTCTGTCGCAGGGCAACACAGAAACAGACAAGACAAACAACCATTCACACACTCACACCTAGGGAGAATTTAGAGAGACCAATTAACCCGACAGTCATGTTTTTGGACTGTGGGAGGAAGCCGGAGAACCCGGAGAGAACCCACACATCCACAGGGAGAACATGCAAACTCCATGCAGAAAGACCCCGGGCCGGGAATCGATCCCAGGACCTTCTTGCTGCAAGGCAACAGCTCTACCGACTGCACTGTGCAGTAGTTTAATATTGGAGTTGTTTGATGTAAGTACATGATGACATCTTTCTAGTTGTATCCCAAAACCCAAAGAAGCAAAAATTTCTCCTGAGTAGAATTGTGGTTTCATAATGAACATGCAGGACAGAGGTTTACTAATCTTTGAGGTTAACTTTTGCTCTTTTTATTGTTTAAATTTGGTCAGTATAAAGTTGTTTTGCGTCACACAATAACCTGAACTTTACTCAGTAGCTGCTTCCACCCCCTGAAAAATATGCCGTTTTAGAGAACTTAGAAGCCACGGATAAAAGCATGCTTTAATTTTATCGATTTTACACAGTTATGATGTCTCTGCTCACTGCAAAACTCAATGCAAAAAGATAAATAGCATAAAAGTCTGTCTCTAAGCAAAGCAATATCCGTATTTCTAACTATCAGTAAGTCTGCATTATTTTGGGTATTTTGTAAAGTAATAGAAATGGGTCCAACACATAAGTGAATAAAAGTTGATTAATGTTAAAGACTGTTTCATTTACTGAAAATGTTTGGCTAATTTCTCAAAATGACAGATAACGGGTGAGAATTTCTAAGTGCTTCTTAATACATGTGAATCTGAGCATGTGTGTGAAAATGTGCTGAAAAGGAAGAAACTGGATCCAACTAGAAGGAGGATCCAGATATCCTGAAATAATTGAAAACTCCCTAATTTATTTTTCTAAAGTGAGATGCTGAGAATTGACTTTTTTTGCTTTCAGTGTTATTTTGTTCATGAGCGGAACTAAAAATACTTTTAATTGGTCAGGAATTGGTCTAGTCTTCAGTTTTCATAAAGTTTTTGGCCATCTAAATTAACATAAACAAATGCTTGTAATATATCACTGAATTTACAGAATATCTCAGTTTAACTTGTTTTTGTATTAAATACTGCAAAAATCTTTTTCGTGCACCATAAAAATAAAACAAGCTTGCCGTATGACATAAATACTACATCACTTCTCTCTTCTTTGTTTGAATTGTTTGGACTTACTGACATTCACAGTCATGTTTTTTTTAGTCGGAGAAGAAAATGTCCGTCACTGCCTCCAACAGTGACCAGCGTTTATATGAATGAGTTCACAGAACAGTCAGACTGGCACAAACCCCCATCCTGTTGTTCTGAGGCCTGTGTGTCTTGGAGTGAGAAGCCTGCTCCATGCAGATAACCAAGTGTTGCTGTTCTCCATGCATCACAGAGGATGCCGACTGATGCTGCTGGAGCTCTGTGGCTAAAATCTGGCCCTCGCGGTAAATCCAAAAACAAAAGTGGCAACGCTGAACTAACAGGAGCATCAGAGACGTGGATTCACTTCTAGTGCTGTACAGTTTCTGCCTTGGGCGAAAATAAACAATCACTTTAGTTCACAATCTGGGCATGGGGGATTAATTATGACAAAGCAGGATAAAAATATGTATTCAAATAGTAGACTAAATAAATCAGAAAAGTTTTACTTCTTGTTGGTCTGTGTTCCCCAAGGCAACATTTTCTCTGCAGCACAACACGCCAGTCTTTAACTCTTTAAGGATATTTGTTAAAGCAAATCCTTGTATTTCCAGCTTTTTTTCTGTTCAGTTAAGCAAAAAAAAAACCACACAAAAACATTTGAATGTTTTGAAAAGGGGACGTTTGCAACAGTGTGCCTAGTTTAGGCAATAAAGTTGAGTTCAGCTATAAAGGAATTATTTCCCTATCACTCAGTGAACAACAGCTTGTTAAATATATCTTCCCATCAGCTCAGGTTTTCTGTATTTAGCTCCATCCTCCTTTTTACTTTGGCCGTCTTCCCTTTCCCTTTTTAAGCATCCCCACAACATGAAGGTGCCACCATTCTGCTTCTATTTTAGGACGGTGTTTTGAGAATGATGTGCAAAGATGAGGCTGGTTTGTGGCTATATTAAAATTTGCTTATTTTTCAAAACTGCAATTGAAACATTTTTTTCCCCATCACATAAGAATGTTGTTGCTGGTGCATCATGCAAGGGAAGTAGCTGAAGGACCATGCAGAGGTATATTTTTTAATGACTTGTTCACGTGTGATTTTAATTGCATTTCTTATTTAATGAAAACACCGTAATTGTAAAATTGTGTTTTTTCAGCATTAGCAGAATACTGACAAGCATTTGCTATGGAAAAGCAGGGATTTTGCTTCATATTCAAGAAGCAAAGTCGCTGCGCAATGTGTGCCACAGACTCCAGCACACTTCATTCAAATGATTACAGTTCCTCTTCTGCATGTCAAGTGGTAAGGAAGCCTGTAAATCATTTTAAGTCAGGTGTGTGGAGGTAAGGAAACACCAAAAACATTCAAGACAGTTGTCTTGACAAGATGTTAATTTTAGCTGGACTTTGTTTTAGTAGCTTTGCTAGTAAAAAAAAAAAGTAGGACCCAATTTTCTATATTTATTTGGTAAAAAGTAAAATGATTACACAATGAAACAGTTTTAAATATCTCATAACTGTAATAATGTTAATGTTTTTAAAAAATAAATAAATATTTAATAACTATAGAATTCAAAAAGAGTTATCTTGATCATCTTTGGTCCCTTTTTGTTGCACAAGGCGTTTTCTCCATCGGTTGTCTTCTGTCTTCACATATTCATGGCTTCTATGAGCTCTGTTTTTTTATTTACATCTGCAGGACATCCATAATTTATTCTTATACCACACCCTCACAATGTATAACCCGAGCTCACAAGGAATTTTACAACTAATTGGAAGAAAATAACATGAATGAATATATAAATAAGGGATTCCACTTCTACAAAGTATCAGATTTTTCAGAAACAATTCAAATCATATAGGGACTGGAGAAGAGCATGGGATACAGCTGCAGATATTGAAGAATATTTAAAAACCTCCTTGAAAACTATATTGGAGAATTAGAGTGGGGGGAGGAGGGTTTTTATTGGACTCACGCCTCTCTGTTTTATCCAATAAACTAAATCAAACACTTAAGATAACACATTAGGTGAAAGCATCCGAACACCAGCCGCTACATCCTCACCCCAATCTTAATACGTTTTTTATTTTCTTTCCTGCAGAACTAATACTGCTGGCTGCATCGATTTCCAATTTCTCTCCTCTCTTCAAACAGCCATTTTGGATCAGCATTATTCTCAATTTCAAAACTGAATTACTGCACAATGCGTGTCACAGACGAGCATTCTGAGTAAAATGCTTTGGGATGGCCTGAGGACTCTTGGCAGTGGGAGAAGCAGTAAAGAAAGGATGAAAAATCAAGACAGAGATAAATGAAGACAGCCAGAGGGGATGAAGAGAATGAGAAATTGAAGGAAAAATGACTGGAGACTCAAGAAATTAGGATGAACAGGAAAGAAAGCATAAATAAATAAATAAAAAAGGCATGCTGTCTTTTTTTGGCTGCATCACTTTGGGTTTACGGTCTAAAAGGTTTGCCCTACACTTTCAGTGTTTTTATGTAAGGAGATACTTTCCATGCAATTGTTTCTGGCAACCTCCCAAACTGTGAATGTTACTGCCTGCAATATTTCACACACTTGTTCACTTTCAGCTCAAGAACATGCTCACATCAGCATGTTCTTTGAAATCATCATTCTTAGAGAGTTAATTCATTTCACTTCTTACTTTATGCACATAATTATTTTCTCTCAATTAAAAAGATGGATGGGAGCCAAATGTAGAGAAAACTTATAAGAGCAGAAGTTTTGAAGCTAAAGCAAAACACCAGAAACGTATCACAAATGTTTTTATGAAGACCTTTATTGTTAAGTGTAGACAACATTTTTGGCGCCAGGTTTGGCAAAATAGGATTATGTTATACCTACTGACAGCATGGAATGTTGCATTAAGATGAACATTTTGATAAAACGAAAACTGCACAAATATAACTGTGCTGAACACATGGATCGTGTTTTTTTTTCCCTACTTTTTCAGTCAAACAGAAGGAAAAGGGAATTTATTTTTAATCAGCTCAAAAAAGAAAAAGACATCATTGTTCCGACTTAAAAATTCAGGCTTATATCAAAAATAGAAACCTTGTTAAGGAGCCACAGGATAGAATTAAATTTTAGTATTTAATTGTGTTGGTTTTTGTGGTCTAGAAACTGTCTGTGTGTGAAAGTGTTTGTAACACTATGACAATGAGAAAATATTCACTCTTCGTAGCATTTTTTTCTATTTTCCTACATGAACTAACATTTTTATATATTTATATTTTTAAATCAAAAGTATATGATGCGTCTTTTTGAGTTTCAGCAATATTTATTTCAGCTGCCTGAATGGAAAACAATAATTTAATCAGTTTGATAAAATTGCACCTATGATCACAGCTTACATTGTGAAAGTAGAGAAAAAGAGAGACAGAGAGGTGCAGTTTGCACAGACAATGTCATAGTGAAGCTGCGCTTCAGAGGAAATTAAACAGCCTTTGAAAGAAAGCAGACATTTTGAATGTAAACATTAGAAATGTATGAAATCCTGCTTTCATATTGAAAATCTAAACTCATAATATTTGTTATCTAAATTCCTGTCTAGGCGCTGGCATGAACTCTGTGAAAAAAATCAAGTAATTTGCGGCACATATCAGCAAGATAAGAGATCTACTGAAGCAGGGGTGACAGTGGCGACAGGTGTAAGAGTTTGTCGAACGGAAAATGTGAAGAAAAATTAACGAGCATAATATAGTACCCCAGTGGTATCATGGATAAAAACTGGAAAGTGGTTTTACTGTAAACAACCTGAAAACAGATAAATGGGGACGACTCTTACTTTAAATGCACGTGGAACATTAGAAAAGTCTAAAGCTCAGATATTTCTTTAAAGAAAAAGTAAAGAAAACCTTAAGTCACTAGATATGTTAAATGAATAAACTCTCAGGACTAAAACTCAGGAACAAGATGAATCAAACAAAATGTACTTATTTTGTTTGAAGACTGAAATTTATACTAAGCAGCGACATTTTGAACTTGGCCACATTGCGCTATTATGCAGAAGACTACCTTCAAGTAAACTTCACAAGTCAGGAAAGCAGAAAATTTCAGTTGTTTTTCTTTATTTGGGGAAAAGATTGTGAGCCCATACTTTGTGTGACATACCAACAGCAGTTACACACCCAGAAAAAACAACAATAAATCAAATAAACAACACTTTCACAGTGCAGCCATAATCACAGGCCTTGTGGTGAAAATAAACACGTCCACACCTCTGCGCACACTGTGCCTGCAGACTTTATGAGAGAGTCTGATTCGTGCTGACAAACACAAAACATGTTTGTTAATTGCAAACATTTTTCTTATAGCGATGGCGTGAAAGTTAATCATAGCTTTATTGGTTGGAATCTGCATCTGAAAACTGAATTCTTAGCAGACACAAGGATTTTTATTTCCAAGAGTTACAGGCACTACTACCAAGAATTTACAACATCATCAAACTAAAGGGAACGGAGGAGTAAAAAAGTTCACCACAGCCTGCTCAGTAGGTGTTGCACAACTACGCCACCAACACTCACAATGCTTTGAAAGGCCATTTTGACAGAAGATTGTTCCTCTAATGCCATGGATATGACTGTGAAGTTAAAGAAAACGCAATTGTAAGATCCAAAGAGCTTGATGAGGCGTTCATAAAGTATGGAAACTATAGAAAATTCAAAGGAGTTTTAATCCACAAGTTCCCTTGCCCAAGTCAAGCCATCTAAGCAAGTTTGCCCAGAGAGCCAAATGCTAAAAGAAGTCTCCAAAAACCCTACAATGTATGAATGTATTACATAAAGAGCCTCAACTCACAACATTACTTCATCTCAAGGCAGTTCACAAGGCACACAGATCAAATGCGCATGTGGAAAAATGTAACCAAATCAATCCAATCATAAAGACAGAGTCACATTTAAATATATGCAAAACAATTTGATCCAAGTTACAATACCATGTGGTCAGTTTTGGTTGATGATGCTAATTTTTACATTTCTCTTCTAAAATACAGTGGAAAGGAAACTCCAGGAATAACTTACTGACTATGCTAATGAAAAGTCAGCCAGTTCAAGACAGGAGTTTCCAGCCAAACAGGTAAATCCTGAGTCAGCACTAAAATCTGTGGGATGGAAAACAGAGTACATGCAGTAAAATTAATTTATGCAGTAGCGAGACGAGATTGCAATGACCCATCATTTGTCACTGAGTAGGAAAATTCAAGATGAAGTTAAAGATAGGAGGAGGAGAGCATTAAGTTATTGGAAGCAATAGTTTAGTGGATGTATCTAGTGCAAAGTCACAGCTAAACAGAAATAAAAACAAAAAATAAAATAAAAATACAGACAAGCATCATATCTGAAAGATTGTAAAGCTGCCTATCCTTGATAGCCTCTCTCTGGATAAACAGCTTTACACCGTGTTCCAAATTATTATGCAAGTGATATTTTCTCAGATTTTCTTAAATGGTCAAAGCAAATGATGGTCAGTATAATTTTCAAGTCATGAACTATTACAGTATAAATCAAATTTTACTGAACAAAGCTTCCTATGAGAACAGTATTTTTTTCAAAAATAGAAAACTCAAAATGCAATGTTCCAAATTGTTATGCACAGCAGATTTTCTAAACATTTTATGGATTATAAAGAACTGCAAACAGTCATTCTTTGAATGTGCAGCATTAAGTGGTCACATGTACTAAAATCAAAATCTATTTCAATCAAGAACATCTTAACAGACAGAGTTACATGTTAACTTTTTTGATATCACAATTCTTACATCCACTGAAGTTTGTGGAAAGTTTCTGCTTGAATTTCTCTGCAGGATGTCAGAATATCTTCCCAGAGCTGCTGTTTGATATGAACTTCATTCCACCCTCAGATCTTCTGCTTGAGGAAACTCCAAAGGTTCTCAATAGGGTTGAGGTCAGAGGTCAGAGGAGGATGGTGTCCACACCATGAGTTTCTCCCCTTTTACTCCCATAGCAGCCAATGACACAGTGGTATTCCTTGCAGCATGAGACGGTTCATCGTCATGATGAAGATGATTTTGCTACTGAAGGTCCGGCTTTTCTTTTTGAACCATGAAAGAAATGATCAGTCAGAAAGTCCATATATTTGCTCAGGTCATTTTCACACCTTCAGGGACTCTGAAGGGCCGACCAGTGATTCTCTCCACATGATTTGAGCCCAAAGCATGACTCCACCACCTCCTTGCTGACGTCACAGCCGTGTTGGGACGTGGTGGCCATCCACCACCAATCCACCACTGCGTCCATGTGGACCATCCAGGGTTACACAGCAGTCATCAGTGAACAAGTCTGTTTGAAAATTAATCTTCATGTACGGCTGGGCCCACTGAGACCGGTTCCTCTTGTGAGCTCTGGTTAGTGTCGGCCCAATAGTAGCTTCATGCACCACAAGCCTCTGGAGGATCCTCCACCTTGAGCTTCCAGAGGCTCCAGCAGCTTCAAATAACTGTTTGCTGCTTTTTAAAGGCATTTTAACAGCTGCTCTCTTAATCCGATGACTTTGTCTAACAGAAACCTTCCTCATTATGACTTTATCTGTACAAACCAATCTTTGTTCCGAATCTCTTCACAGTCCAATAATGCTTCAGTTTTCATTAAATATTAATGTTTTCATACCTTGTCATATGGCACTACACTATCTGATGATTTGCGTCAGCAGAGATCCTTTCTCATATTGCTTGAAACCTGTGGCCTGTTTAATAATGTGGAACATCCTTCTTAAACAGTTTTCCTTTAATTGACCTCACCAGACAAACTAATCGACCAGCTTTTTGAAATTAATTATAGTGATTCAAAGAGCCCTGACACACAATACCATCTATAAATTTAATAGCAGAACAAAATATTTATCTTTATGACACTTAAATCCAATTTGCATAATAATTTGGAACAATGTGGATACACTGAGAATGGTGTATACAATCTGGATGGAAATGAGCAAATATCAAGAAACTCTACTAGAACAGTTGACTTGGTTGATTAGCTGAACATTAACTGGCTCATTAGATTTGACTCCAAAACTGAATTATTTAGTTGAGAACTAATGGTGGATAAGAGGCCAACCACACAGCACAGAAGAAAATTTATCAGATCACAATTCGCTTCCATAAAAGCAGCATCAATGCAGGATTTATTCCACACAAAAGGCTGTTCAATTGCCATCTAATTTAGACCAAACAAACAAAGACTTTTTCTGTCACAGTCTGAGTTTCAGTCAGACCGTGAACATGATTCACTTCTGCTCAGCATACACGGGGTTTACTTTTAGAGATGAACGCAGAAGGCCAAAGAGCCTGTTGGCACCACTAACAAAGGCACCCGGAGATTTGATGTATCAACAGGTGGCAGGATGCCCTCTCTTCGCCGGCTCTGTGGAGCTGAGCGCAGCGGCTTCAAAGCCTGACAGCTGTCTGTCTGCAGAACTCAGAGCAACAGGAGGTCCGAGCTCAAATGAGGTTTTTCTCCTGCGGCTCCAAGGCACCTCTGACAGGCAAGCAGCCGCAGAGCATCTGCACTCTGACAAAAGAAACAAACGGCAAAGAAATGTTTGTTTCCTGTGTGAGTATTCCTGTATCAGAGAGGAAAGTACAGAGACAAGAAGTTAGATATGGTGTGAATTCACTGCGCGTTTTGTGTAACAAGGGCTGCGGACAATTCATCTACATTAGCAAGACATTAACCTGCTCACCTAACACATCCATCACCTGTATTCACACACACACACACTGGGACATACAGACACATATGCACCCAGACAGAAACGTACACAGCCTCAGGCAAGGGCAGCAGCGAATCACGCTCACATTTGCTCGAAAATGGAGAGGGGCAGTGGTGCCATGAGTATTTTTCAAAATAAATAAACTGACACCTACTTTAAACCGTAGGGATCTGTGTGTGATTCTCACATTATGTCCAAAGATTTAATGTTAATCTAATTCTTATAGACATTTATTCTTAAATGACGCAGCAAACTGATGAATCCACGCTTCTTATTTTGAAAGGCATGAATGTATGGATTAGATTGTTTGCTTTAAAAACTAAATTCTGTGCTTTCAAAAAATCCAAAATGCAAAGATAGGTCAGGCAGCAATCCAGTCTGAATGTGTATTCATCATTTGTCTATGTTGTTTTCTTACCTAATGAACAAAATCATAATTTGAAAACTGCTTTGTGTGTTTACATAAAAGATTTCAATGCGACAAAATGGAGAAATGGAGGAAATTTGAAAGGAGGCAAACACTTTTTATCTGCACTATCAATAAACCCTTTTAATTTAGCTCTCACTCATGCTGCTGTTTTCTGAAAAAGAAAATTCACAACAGAAAACCTCTAAAGTGATTCTCTTCTTTCCGCAGTTGTTCATTTTATGAGCTCCAAGTAAATGTAAATGAAGTGTCTGTGCTGCAAGTGGCTATTTCTATATATTCTGGTGATTAGTACTAATAAAACCCCTAAAATTGTGTTTAACAGAAAAGTAGACTATTTCATTGAGCCAGTAAATATCACAGAAATGCTTCAGTCGAAACAGCCACATGGAGGACTGCTGACGTGGCTCTTCAGTAGACAGTCGCTGACACCCTTCACAAGCGGTAAGCCACAAAAAGTCTTTGTTAAAGGACTTGGGTGCTCACAGAGTCTTTTATCCAAGCAACAGGGATAAACACAGACTTTAGAGAATTTATAGCAAATCCTCTTCACGAGTTTTGGGGAGAGTCAAAGTTGAGAAGGCAGCTTCTGTTATGAACCCGAAGAAGAAAAGAAAAATGACTGGACGGCATCTTAATGTTCCAAAGTCTTCCTTCTTGGTGAAAGTAAATATTGCATTTCCTTTTAAAATCTCAAAGTAGAGTCAGGAAGAACTGGACCCAACTTGATTGAAGTCCAGTTTAGCAACAGCAGTGTCATCTGCTGGTGTTGGTCCAGTGTGCAGCACTCAGTCCAAGGTCAGCTCAGGCGTCTGCTAGGATGTTTTTACAGCATTTCATGCTTCTCTTTATGGAAATGCTGTTTCACTTGGTACCTGCCCATACTGTCACAAAAAGTACCAACACCTGCTTTAATGATCATGATGTCATGATTAGCCGGAACATTCGCTTGATCTAAACGCTACAGCAGATCTGTGGATTATTTTTCAAGAGGAAGCATTTTCAGAGCTGACAATGCAGTGAGGTGAAAGCTGCTATTAAAGCAACCATGAGCATCTTTAACACCTCAGCAAAGCCACAGGGCAACGTTTCCACATTCAAATTTAATAACTTCATTGTCTGAAACTGCGTTTTGTTTTGTTTTTCATTAGCTGCAAGTCCAGTCCTCAAAATGAACATAAAAGAGCGTTTGAAGCAAATCACAGTGTTGTAAAATTTATAGTTTCATTTTTTGAAATTACTGAAATAAATGCATTTTTGTGGAAAATTAAAAATGATTGGAATATGACTGTACATAAACCACTGTTCAGCGGGTCACGAAAGGTCTCAGAAGAAACTAATAAATTATTTTAATCGACCTTTAACAACCTATTATTTCTTCAGTTAATGTCCCTATCATTAAACTGGGGTAACAAGGTCCTTCATAACAATTAGAATATCCAAAGAGTTTAACGTATCACATTCAAACTTACAAACTCAAAGCCAAAATTTGTTTTCATTCCTTCTCACTCAATAATCAGGCTTTTCCAGAACCTTTAATTGGTGCTCTGGGCCGCACAATGTATCGCAAATTTATCATCATTCCTCTGGCGTTGTATGTAATATGCATATTGTTAAGAACTGCTTGAAGTTCAACAGATGAGTATTATGCTGTGCTTTCACCAGGACCGGTACCACATGTTGTTCAATATAGCGTCAAACATTTCAGAAGAAATGGAAAAATGGCCAATCAATGAGAAACAATGAAGTTGTTTAAATGATACAACTTATTCAGGGGCCTTGCTTACTGCGAACTCGAAGCAAAAGGACAACATCACTTTTTAATTATTGGTTTGTTTATGGCAAATCACATCACCATCGCAAAATTCACAAATATTACCTCATTTTACATGATTTTCTAACGTCAGCATGCACACTGTGGAGTCTGAGAAAAGAAGAGGCAAACATCAGACATCTGCATAAAGTGCACTTTGAAGTATCCATCTGTGGCAACCTTTTCTAAAACCTGATTAGAAAAGGCATTAACCGTTTTTTTCCCAATTCGTCATTCATTTGTTTGATCCCTTCACAAGCCTTCATTAGAGACCCCTAGCACACTGACAAATACTAACAACAAAAAATATCTCTGTCTATGTTTGGGAATACTGAAAGCAAATTATTATGTTTATGCATATTATGTACGTCATAAAGATATAGATTAAAGAGAGAATTAGCTGCCACAATGGCCTGAGATCACTTACAAAGACATTTTAATTAGATTGCAGTGTCCCCCTTCAGAGATGGCTCAGCAATAAAAGCACTGCAGTAAAACGTGACTATCTGGCTGTGAAATCTTTGTTTGCTGTTGGTAATTATTTTTCATACTGTAAGCAGAAGTGGCTGCACACGTAGGCAAGGTTGATGTAATCAAGATATGACATTGAAAAAGTCAGAAGTAGGTGGTCTCTTTGAATTTGGGTCATTTAGGCACATCTGAAGCAGACATTCCTAAACATAAACAACCTCGTCTAGAGGCAGAAAGTCTGATAAAATAAATGCGCCCTACGACAGCCGGTGTGTTTCACCAGGTAATGTACGGTAAGAACGCAGCGATGCAGCGTTTTGAAAGAGGCTTGGTCCGTTTGAGCCCCAGATGTTTCATTTGTTCCTGAATGTTAAAGGGTGAGTGAATTGAGAGAGCTGTCTGACGCTCTCAGAAGGAAGATTGTAGCCGTTAATGAGTCTGAGAAAATCAACTGTTCGACTGAAAAGAAAGTGCTGCACAAGTCGAGAACACTGAAAACAGCGTGCAACAGGCCTGGTCACACAGGCATGATCCCCCTGAAAGCATCCTGCAAGATGTTTGACTTTTGTGTTTTGTAGTACTTAATATCTTGCCAGATTTTCTCTGTGTTTACCACCATTCTGACATTGCCACATTAGTTCATTCCTTTGTGTTAGTTTGGTTTTTTCCAGTTTGGTTCCCTGAGACCTTATTATGTACTTCTACAAAGTTTACAGAGATTTTATGTTTTTTTTTTAAAGAAACATCTTCTAACCTCAGTGGGTTTTTTTAAATGTTCTTTGAAAAACATTTCAAAAAACATTTTTAAATGTTTTTTTTTTTCTTGCAGATATTTGTTTCCCATTTGAATTGAACAGGATTAATGTCAGGGTCAATGGAGTAAAATATCGTAGAAATTAACGCTTGTTTGATTTTCCTAACACTGACATTTGAACATCTTGCTCAAATGCTCCCTTTTATATATGTGAATTGCACCTTTTTTCAGTGTGTTAGCACACAGAGAGAGACAGTTTGCTCTGTTAAGCTATTTTGATGTAGAAAAATCAAAGATGGAGGTAAGTGGGAGGAAGGAGGCGGGGTTGGTGGACAGCAGGTGCTGAAGGTCATCTACACAGCAATGGAAAAAAATATATGTAGAAAATATTACAGAGAACAAAAAGAAGTGATAAGAAGTCAGAGCACTGACCAGAACAGAGAGGTGATGGTTGAAGTGTTAATGGCTGAAGCAGGAAAGCAGGCAGAGAAAGTTCAAAGTGAGCTGTTGAATCCATTAAAAGAACATGCTCTGCTACTCGAGGTCAATATCTTGTAAACTTTATGTTTTGACACGACGCTTATGTAGGGCAAACGTCCACAACTCAGACATGTCCTGGTTTAATTCAATTAAAGGAAAATCATTCTAAGAATAATTCAATTAAATTAAAAAGTATTCATCTCAAAGGGAAATAACCGTAACTCATATTAATTCCAGATTCTTCAAAGAGTAGATGGTGATGTAGCAGTCTGTATTACAGTGAATTTGAAGAAGCCTCTGACTGAAGACTGTTTTTCTATAACCACCCATGTGTTCGATATCCAAAACCAGATTCATCCAAATTCACTTATGCAGTGACACAACATATTCAAATTCACATCTTTTGTTGGGAGAAAATAGTTTTTCTACTTTTTGCCAAAAACATATGTGGAAGCTCAATGTTGCTCCCTAACGGGCAGAGCTGCCTGGGGGTGGATGACAGAGAAAGAGAAACGAAGGGAAGACACAACAGAGGAAAGGGAAGAAAAAAGTAAAAGAAGGAAAAGAGGAGATAAACTTTGGAACAGAAAAGAAGAGTGGAGTGTAGATTATTAGGAGGGAAAAGATGGGAGGCAGTCACAGAAAATGAGAGTAGAGTAAACAAACGAAGCAATGAGGGGAACGAGAGGAGAAATGATCCAGAAAAGGAATGATGGCTGAGGGAGCGAGGGATGCAGGGAGTCAGGGAGTGTGAAGGGAGTGAGAGAAGGAGGAGAGAGGACAAGAGAGGCATTGTGCTGTGTGGCAGCCCCCAGTCGCTGTTTTCTTTGGTTGCCATCACAACGAGGAGAGAGAGGACTGATAAGTTAACCAGATGGTTAGAGACCCGGAGAAGGAGAAGTGCGTGTGTTTCTGTGTGTGCGTGTCCATGCAGAGCTGCTCCAGTGGTGTTTCGGGCCTTTTTGGAGCCTCTGGTGACGACGGATCAAGGCTGACAGTCGTTTCAGCTCCTAATTCATATTTCAATTTCTTCATGGTGCCCCAGCAAAGCGAGAGAACACAAGAGTCGCAAAAACAAATCATCTTTCTCTCTCTTTTCTCTCCACTTTTGTTCTTTCTCTCTTGTTGTTTCAGAACATGTATCTTTGGTAGCAATATTTATGATTTCCGCTTTGCAGTCCTTATCTTCTGTTATTTTCTGACTTGCCATCTGTATGCTCCCATCCTACGCAATCCTCTGAGTTTTCAGGGGTTGGCAGTAGATCACTCTAAAGAATTTCTCTGTAAAACATTGAAATCCCAGCAACAGAAACAACAGCATCTTCCCCTTTTTTTTTCCACTGTGCATCTAATTTAACCTTTATTTCCATAGCCGTCTGATGAAAGCACGCATGCAAAAAGGCGGGTATTTGTTAAAACTGCTGGCATGGCACAATTGAGCCCAAGTCTAACATTTATAAAATAAGAAGGAAGGCTATTTATTGTCTAGCTCTAAGTTTTAATCTTTATTACAAGAAGGATAAAAAGAAGGATAATGTGGGAAGGGAAGGCGTTCAAAACCAGCCTGGTTAGCTTGGAGCACAATAACAACCACAAGACATTAGGAAAAGAACCCTTACCAGGTCAAACTCAACCTGTGCTTCTGCTAATGCAATTACACACCTCCATTAATTATCAATTAACAAATACATAATGCTAATACTTAAATTGGTTCTTTTTGCCAAAAGTCGCTCTGACATATTGGTGTCTTTGGACTCTGGCTTTGGACGCCTAAAGGAGACTTAGAAATCCAGGCCAAGAAATCTAAACAGAAATACGCTCAAAGAAAATTACTATGTGAAACTGAACAAAAGTTCATGTTGTGTGGGAGGAAAAACAAAACAAACGTTGCAGGAACTTTTACAGAAAAAAACATTCAAACCAAACGCAGGCAACACAAACAGAAACACAATAAAACTGAATCTAAAGAACAGCTGAGAGAGGCTCTCTCTTAAAACCTTCCTGGTGAGTAAATTTAGCCTGTTTTTATTCATAAAAATAGTAGTAAAAAATGCTGCTGTGCAGTTTTTTTCTGCATGTTGCCCAGTCAAACTACAATGTTTACACTTCAGGTTACTTTGTTGTCTTCCGATATCCCAGTTTATGTTAGCCTCTCTGGGTTTACATGAGTCTCATCTTTAATCAAGCAACAAACGATGCTCACGATGTTGGTGACTGATTGTAGGGAAGCTGCCCAACAAAACTGAACATTTATGCCAAGAAATGACGGTTAGCTCTTATCACTGGTGAAATTGCAACCTCAGCTGATACTTACATGCAAAATTTGCACATTTAGCAGTCATTTAAAGACGCTGTAAATTACTGCAAGCTGCTGTTGAGACTTGTATGCAAATTTATTTCAGTCAATAACAATGGAATTATTTTACAGAGTTTGAAAAAGCAAAACTACAAAATTTGTGGCTGTCCATTCCCGTATTTATGTCAAAGCAAATGGATACGAGCCCATAATTTTGAGCAACAATCCTCAGTTCAGAACATTTTAGCAGCTAATTAAAGCAAATTTGTGTCACATGCATCAACACAAAAACACATTAAGCCACATTTGAACTCAAAAACATGTACATTTATGTAGTTTTCTTGTCATTTATACATCTTATGGCTCCCCTACTTGTCAAACATGCAGGGAGGGAAGTCTGTATAAATCAGTGTCAGTCTTGAGGAATTGCTTTTGAATGTGCTGCCATAATTTTGTACTTCGGGGAGGAACTTTTCTCAAAAGCCCAGTTCTCTGATGAGTTTCTGTTTGTTTCTCACAATAAAAATAACAATGATGTCCTAACAGGAACACATTTTGGAGGGATCTTGGCCTCAATGAATTTGAGCTCTGCAGATGCTTTTGTACTCATATGTCCTACAAGACCAAGACGAATGAGTGGATTTCTGACTCAGTCAAGTTTTCTATTTCTACCCAGCGATCCACTGTTTTGCATCTATGCACTGACACAGAGATGCTCCTCTAGCTGTTTGGCTCCAAACACATCAAGTCATCCATAATATTTTCTGCTGAAGTAAAGGTAGAACTGCATTAATCCTTCTTTTTTTTTTTTTGAACTCCTTCCTATTGCTTATTTATGTGAGGTGTGTGACCACTGCTGCAGTGCGCGTGTACCCGAGAGTGCAGGTCGTTGTCAAGGCCAACTAGAAAGAGAATTTTATCAGCTTAATTTAAAAGTGAGAGAAAGTCTACATGGGCACCCCTGTGTGCGACTTTGTGAAAGGGGAGCAAGGGAGATGAAAGAAGAAACCCTTTTTTTTATGAAGATTAAGTTTTACAACCTGAAAGCCTGAAGCAAAGGGAAACGGGAGAACAGATAGAGTTGAGGTGGAGGTGGGTAAAGGAAGTGAGGAGCTAAGGATGGAGGAAGGGACAGGTGTGTAGAACAAAGAGCGATGGAGAAATGAACACATCGAAGGTAAGGAATACACTTTTTTTTTTTAATTCGTCAGGGTCAACCAAGGTTTGTTTAATTAAATTGAAGCTTCAACCAAGAGGTCTGTTTGTATTTGTGAGCTGTACCTTGGAAAAGAAGCAGAAAAGCTTAAATAAAGAGACAAATCCCCAGAGATCACCAGTACATGCAAACTCTGTGCAGAAGGTTGAAAAAAATACGAGTGCAGGAACTGTGTGTTTGATCTCTGGTACAGGCTGGTGGCTGTACACTCAATTTCTGCTTTCAAAGATACACTTGGTAAGTTTCTTGTTAGAACAAATACTGAATCATCCAGTCAAATAAAATATTTGACATATTTTTAGTGTAATTTGTGCTTTGAAAACAATGTTGCCCCACTTAAAGGAGGTTTGTTGCCATCTGTGGATGCACAGCCTTCTTAAGACGACGTATTTCACGTTCAGGAAAGAATAAAATGTAATTGTTCTAAATGTGCAAAGATTAACTCTGTTTTACTCATTGCACAAAACGTAAAACTGTGTTTGGTAGAAGCACAAACTTGGTTTCTACCAAACTCAACTTCACCGAGTTGATTTTGTGCCAATCCCTGACATCAGTCTGAGGAAAGTATGCTTCACTCATCGCTTTCAGACGGGAAATATTTGAATGGTTTCCTCAACTCACCCTGATCATGATCTTGGCATTGACTTGGTCTAGGACTTTCCATTTTGTGTTTCTCAGTCAGTCCTCCATGGATTTACTGGTAGGCTTTGTGTTATTGCTGTAATGCAAGGTCTAATTGTAATTCTGTTGTTTTTGTTTCTTGTTTTTTTTTTTTTTACAGATAATCTCACATTTTCCTCAAGCACCCATCAATGCACAGCAGAAGTCATGACAGATTCCATGATCATAAGCTTTGCAGTTCCTGCTGCAGCAAAGAAATCATAAACCATGATACTTGCAGCGCTATCCTTCACAGCTGGTACGGGGGTCTTTTCCTGGAATGCTGAATTTCATCCAGAAATCTTGCTCTTTGAACATTCTCACTGGTAAGCTTCATGTTAAGAGAGCAAAGCTTGAAAACCTCTGATCGATCCAGCATTCACTTTCATTCGATAAAGTGTCTGTCGTAGCTCTTTAGAGGATATTGTAGGGTTCTTTGGAGGCTTGTTTTAACATCTTGCAGTTAGCTCTAGGGGTGAAATAACTTGGATGATCATTTGATGTGATTTAGATGTGCTGGAGAATGAATGCATCTAGTGGTTGTAGGATGGTAGCTATCCAGAACTGGGCTATAAAATACTGGAGACATAAGTATTTAAATTTCTTTTTTTTTAACATGTTACTACAGAATGATTCCTAAGGTCAGCAGCACAACAGGGGCCAAAGGAGCCATTAAAATGGATTACAAACCAACAAACTTGGCTCAGTTCTTGTCCTCATTTAGAAGTCCTCACATTTAGAGCTGTTTACGCTCCGCAATAGAAATGTTGTCAGAGTTTAGAGTTTTTAATTCCCAGATGGAACAACGACTGAAACAAAAACAAATTTGTATTTGCATTTTAAACCGGTCCAAGCGAGGTCTGACTTTGCAAATTAGCCTCTGGGTTGAAAACCTTTGTACAGAACAGAAAAACATCTAACCAAACTACAATTAGTCCAAAATAGGCCAGCGCGTCTCACTCTGATTTGTTCCTGATATAAATATATTCTTAGTATGCAGAGAGCATTAGGACGGCTCTTGGTGAAAAATACGGTTGATTGTCCTTCTCTGCATTTTTAGAAATATTGTAGCGTCTGTTTTGTACAATCAAAACTTATTTAACCGCATTTTACATGATTTTTAACACAACATGACTTTAAAGGTTGTTTTACTCTTCCATCATGCAACAGCGATAACAGATAAAACTGATATTTTTAGAGGAATGAAAATATGAAACTCCCTTCCTTTACCTTTTTTAAATGTAACAGGTGCTAGAGCATCTGAATGAGCCCTGTTTAGTTATTTACCATATGAAGTGTCATATTTGTGTCTTTATAACTTAATTAATGTTATGTTGTGTCTATGTGAACCCCAGGAAGTGCAGCCATAATGATGATCCTGAAAACAAACAATGGTCGGATTGTTTTAATGTCTTATGTTCTGCGGTTCATTAAATTAACGTATATAAAAAGGAAAACCCTGAGTAATTATGTTCGATATTCCTGATATGAAATGTGTGTGTGTGTGTGTGCGTGAGCGTGCGCGTGTTTGTTGGTGTGTGTGATCTTAACCACTATAAGGGGGTGAGTGTGTCTTAATTTATTTCTCACCATAAACTTTATTTTTAAATAACTTTAACATACATTTTTAAATTTTACATTTATTTGTTATTGTTTGTTCCTAGTTGAATTTCTTGAAGTTTTCATTATTAATGTAATTCATTTCAAATATCAATATCTCCCAATATGTAAGAGCTGCATATAGGCTGTTTTAGGGTTCAAACTTTTTTATATTATAATGTATACAAATTTAAACAAAAACTACTAATTTGAATTCACAGCACAGAAGCCAGAAGATGCTCATCAACTCATAGGGGAGGACTGTGAAAGAAAAGTTTGTGTTCAGAAGGAAAAAGAAGAGAATGGGGGAGAGAACGGAGACCAAAAATCAATTTGGTTGCACCTTTCTAAAATTAGAAGTGTGGATGTTCAGAGATGGATATTTAAATTGCTGTGAAGAAAATTGGTGTTTGTCAGAACACAAAAGCAGCAAAGAAATGGTAGATGCAGGCAGATGTGAGACAGCGAGGAAGAAAGATAGATGGCAGGTAGAGATAGAGATTTAAGGAGAAAATCAAATGAGTGAAGAAGTGATAGAAGGAAAGAGAAAAGAGTGGGAGCTGCACAGACACACAGAGAGAGACAGAGAGTGTTAACAGTATGGCAGCAGTAGCAGAAGCATTCCTGGCTGAACAGATCAGCTGGCCAGAGGAGAAAGACAAACACTGGAGAGGAAACCATGTCTAGACCACTGCTAGACACACACACACACACACCCACGCCCACACACACGCACTCGCAGAGGGAAAAGAGAAAATACGCACATTCACAGATGCACATCAACCTGCTAGTTAGACAAGGTGGGCGACTGCCAAGCACTGCCAAGAAGCTGGTAGGGGGGAGAGAAAGGAGGCCAAAGGGATGGGAAAAAAACAGAGGAATAGAGATAGGAGGGAAAAGAAAAGGCTGGGAGAGATATCAGGAGAAGTGGGAGAAACGGGCATGGGGTGTTATTGCCAGTGTGACACCGGTTTAGCATCAAGTTTCTGCAGGATACTGATGATGTGGAAAAGTACTGTGGGTGGTTAAACAATATCATCCGCTGGAAACAAGAGAGATGATTTCTCAGTTCAGAGCTGCTCGGTTTATTTTAGGGGCTCTTTTCGTTACTCCGTGAGCAGATTAAGGAATTAACACACACTGTTGTGTCGAACTGTGGGGTGTGTCTGTCTCCTCACGCACATTTTAAAACAGATGTTACATTTTAAACTAGACATGAGTAAAAAAATACCTCATTATACTTTAGTAGCCTTCCACACTGGTTTGTTTGTCATACTAGAAAAAAGATAATATGAGCGTCTGAAAAAAAGATTGGTTTTGAAAATAACAGGTATTAAACATAATTTCCGTTGTGCCCTCATTTCTGTATTAAAAATGCTTTTATTTATTGATCTCAAGTGACATTCTGACCTTAAATGCTCTCTTTTCAAATCATTCTAATTAACAGAAATAATAGGTTTTAAAATTTTAGTCTGCGTGTAATTATTGTATAATGAGTTTCTGAAATAAACAAACTCCAAAATAATACCGAAGTTTATCGACTATGACTGTATTTTTGCAACTTAAATGCAGAAGCGGGGGGAAAAAACATTTTATTTGAGTGAAATCTGTCGATGTTGCATTAGTTCACACCAACTTATCATCTCTGAGTTTGTTGGAAATTTTTTGTTCCAATTTTCTTTTCTTGTAGGTAAAATGAGTTAATGTTCATTCAGTATAATGATTTATTCCTTTTCCTCATTTCTTACTGCATCAAA